>NC_049171.1:11352943-11952943 GCF_009769625.2 Cygnus olor
CTGTACTTATTTTATTCAGTAATATCAGTATACTCAAGATTTCTCAGAGAAACATCATGCTCCTACCTCAGAGCATTAAGTTCTTCTAGAGCTAGTCAGCCTAAACTTAAGGATGCAATTTACCTGCTGAAACATAGGCTTTTAGTGCCTAGCAGACAGTTACAGTCCGGGATTTAAAAGATTCATGCACCTCTGGAGTGACAGTTAGACTCCTGCAGGTTACGTTAGGAGGTTAGGCTGCATTTCTCATATGGGTATCTCAATGGATTTGCATATCTAATGTTAATCAACTGAATCATTCCAGGAGCACATTAATAGAAAAGGTGCAATTTCACTTCCTTCAGACATCAGAACTTTTGGAGAGCTGCAGTGTAGGTGCCACGTGAGCTCCACTTTCAGTCATTGGAGATCCAGACACAGAGTCAGATTCTGAAATGTAAACACACAGTGGCATTTGAAGTGTGTTTTTCTTGGCCTGCAACTACCATTCCAGGAAACACAGCTCTTCCAAGGGTTCTCTGTCACATCTACCATGCCCATGTAGGCATTTCATTTACACTCAGGCAAGACAGATGCATATTTAAAACAAACTAGTTGAGAAAACAAGTTGCAGTAAATAAATGAAAAATTGAAAAATGAAAAAAAATGAAAATGAGACCTGTCATGATGATACGAAAGAGCTACACTTGGACTTACAGACTTCATTAAATGCATTGATGATGGATTTAATTCATTTTCCTTACTGGGGCATCCAATGCACCCGGACCACAGAAACCTGTACTGTAGGATCCATGGGGTTCCCAAGAGGAAACTAATAGTGAGAAATGAGCACATGTAGATAAGACTCATTTCTTCTCAATGATTCCTAAAATACATTAAGATGAGCTGCACGCTAGAACAGACTATTTTATTCAGTTGACTGTAAAAGTAGCTTAATATGACCTGCCCAGTCAAAAGTATCTTCAGTGCACGTATCTAAAACAGGGGACACAAACTCCATTGTGAGTTCAATTATTTTATGCCATTTGAGATACAGTAGGTTGCCTAAGACTCTTGCAAAGTAGTTAGATGTGACACAAAATCTTCAAGAGACCAATATCCATCAGCTGGGAATTCTATCTGGAAGTCAGTTAGGGTGTCCTTGAAATTTTTTTGGGATAGCACTGGAACCCTATGTTTAGCAAATTGAGACTTCAAAGCAAAGCCAATGTCTTTTCATGAACAATCCTCTGCTGTGTGCTGAGAACTAGCAGAAGTGGAGCTACAAGCTGCTTAGCTACATATAGGTGTTACTGATAACACTGATTTAACAAACCAAAGGTTTATTCAGTCCATCAGGTCTATAGATAGTAGATAATTTAAAGAAAAAGAAATGTACTGAAGCGGGCAGTAGCGTCAATGGTTCCAAAAAAAAAAAAAAAAAAAGAGAGATAACTGAACAGATAATCACATTTTACCTTAGCAGTTGACTGGTTTTGACATAAAAATTGAATCTTAAAGAAACTGACAATTTCAAGGTTAAAACATAAAAAATCTGTAAGTCATTTAAAAATAAGTTCGGTGAAGATTTTATAAGAACAGGAATTTTCCTCTTAATGGTTGGAAAAATGAACAAACGAAATATTCATCTTAACTTGGATTCTTGTTAAGTCTTTGATATTCGGGAAAAAATAACCAGTTTTAAGCACTGAAAAAAAAATGATTTTTATCCCAGAAGGAACTTTCTTTACAAAAGATGGCCAATCAAAACTGATTACAAAATTTGAAAATCCAATTTGAAATGGAAACTTAGGTGTATATATTGATATTTGCATGATTTAATTGATAGCACAGAGGTCCTCTGGAAAAAAAAAAATGGCCTACAATATCTCACAATATCTCAAGTATCTTTCAAATATTCTATACTTTGCTGAAGACATTTGCTGTAAAGATGATGTAACTTTATTAACATCACAACCCTCAGTATAAATCTGTAAAGACGAATCTGTTCAAAACTTATGGAGCAGTAGTGGAAATCTTTGAACAACTAGTGACCTCTAAACAGAAATCTGGAGGAAAAACAAAACAAAACAAAACAAAAAAAAAACACCTCTAGGATTCATAAAGCACTTGGGGTTGGTTTTCAATGGAGTATGGGAAAGCTTGTTCTATTCAGTTACCATACCATGAGTGAAATGAATGGATAATACAGTACAGCTCTACACAAAGTTGAAAAGGGCATTCCCAAGGAACTGCAATTCCATCACTATGGTATTTAATACAGAATACAGCAAAGGACATGTTATAAAAGTAAATACATGGTGCTAAACTAACAGAGATAACCAGAATGATTTAGAAAGAAAAGGTCTTGGCTAACTTGATGTTTCAGGAGGCTGCAGACAAAGCTGATAAAACACAGTATAATTTATTTGGATCTTCAGAACGTTTTGACAAAGTTCCATACTACTGGTCTCTGTTTAAGCTAAAAGTTGCCAGGATCTAGAGAAGTACATGGGAGTGGATAAAGCGCTGATGGAAAAACAGAAAACAGAGAAGTTATGTTAGATTGTGGAAAACTAGATTTACTGGGGCCTGACAGGGGTCAACATTTAGGCCTCTACTGTTCATGATCTATAAAAATGATATAGGCTAGTAAAATACGCTGACAGCACAATGTTGAAGGAGCCATGAACCTACAATGTAAAGCTAGAAAAATTCAAAAGTGTTTTTGCTTAGCTTGCTTGTTTTCATTGCTCAAAAAGCACTAATAATCTCTTTTGCGCTAGTTCGTCAACACAAATGCATTTAAAGAATGCCTAAGCTATAAGGTAAATAAAGACAGGCCAGAGAAGAAAAAAGTCTTTTGGCTCATATGCAAATACTACATTAGCGTGCCTAAAAGTCCTGCATTGCTTGTGGCAGTGCCAAAAATCAAAGATATAACCTTAGGTATGACATGAGTGAATTCCCTAGTTTTATGTCCTCTTTTTTAAAGAGTTCATGACTCAGTAATGTTAATACAGGGGAGGCAAACACATCTGAGAAGTTATAAAGATAATCTCATTGGAAGAAGAAATTTCAAATTGTGTTCTTGGTTCATCAGGATTCCTTCATGATCCTGTAAAAGTTTTAATACTGTAACCCTAAGTTTGACTTCAGTAGTAAACTGTTGATGATACTGATACTATTTTTGCAAAAGTGAGTTCATTGGTACTACTGGTTGGTCGTTATGAGATAAAGCAGTAGGATGAAGTAGAAAGTTATATGCAGTTCTTGACTGATACAAATTTCTCCATCCTCATAGGCAACAGAAATAAGCATTGAGAAAAGATCATGCCAATGCTTTCTTATTCCAACCTATAATTTTTTTTTATATGGTTCTATATCTTTGGGGCAGGGATCATCTCTTCTGGAACATATATTCTTCTTAAAGTCAATAGAGATCCCTATATATGTAAATCCTTGAAGTTTGATTCATGGTTCTATTTCTTTTAGTTGAAAATTAAAATTCCTTACAGAAATGACTTTGACTTTGAAACAGTATTGGCATTGGTGTTTCCTGCACTTTTCTAGATAAAATACTATCTTCTGAAACTAAGTCTTACTATGGAAGAAACAATATAAAATTTTCATTAATAAATTCTGGAACAGGGAGCAGAAGAAACCACCCACAGTTCAGGTGGAAACAGTTAGAGACCTGCTGCTTCACCTGGACTGTCACAAGTCCATGGGGCCAGATGGGATCCACCTGAAGGAATTGAGTGCACTCTCAGTAAGTTTGCAGACGACAGCAAGTTGGGTGGAAGCGTCAATCTGCTGGAGGGTAGGGAGGCCCTGCAGACAGACCTGGACAGGATGGGTCAATGGGCAGAGGCCAATGGGATGAGGTTCAACATGGCTAAGTGCCAGGTCCTGCATTTTGGCCACAACAACCCCATGCAACACTACAGGCCTGGGGCAGAGTGTCTCAAAGGCTGTGCAGAGGAAAAGGATCTGGGGGTGTTTGTCGATGCTTGCCCAAACATGAGCTGTCAGTGTGCCCAGGTGGCCAAGAAGGCCAACAGCATCCTGACTTGTAAGAAGGCCTGCCGAGAAGGCATCCAGCATCAGGAATAATGTAGTCGGAAGGGCCGGGGAGGTGATCATCCCCCTGTACTCAGCTCTGTTCAGGCCACACCTCAAGTACTGTATTCAGTTTTGGGTCCCTCACTATAAGAAAGACATTGAGTTACTGGAGCATGTCCAGAGAAGGGCTATGAAGCTGATGAATGTCCTGGAACACAAGTCTTATGAGGAGCAGATAAGGGAACCAGGGTTGTTTAGCCTGGAGAAGAGGAGGCTCAGGGTAGACCTTATTGCTCTCTACAACTACCTGAAAGGAAATTGTGGGGAGGTGGAGGTTAGCCTCTTCTCCCAGGTAACTAGCAATAGAACTAGAGGGAATGGCCTCAAGTTGTGCCACGGGAGGTTTAGGTTGGAAATTAGGACACATTTCTTCTCAGAAAGAGCAGTTACGCATTGGAACGGGTTGCCCAGGGAGGTGATGGAGTCAGGTGTTTTAGGAAAGGGTGGATGTGGTGCTTAGGGACATGGTTTAGTGGGTGACATTGGTGGTAGGGAGATGGTTGGACTGGATGATCTTGGAAGTCTCTTCCAACCTTAATGATTCTATGATTCTTCACGGCAAAACAAGAATCTGCCAGACAAGTAGATTGGAAATTGGAACATGGAAGAGACAGCTCACAAGTTTTCTTTCAAATGTTTTTGTATGAAGAAATTAAATCCCCCTGTAGCCATCCTTTTTGAAAAGCAGCTGTTTTCCTACTAATAGCAACTGTTGAAAAGAGTTTTCAGTATTTTCAATACCGAGGCACTACAGTGCTTTTTTTTTTTTGCTTTTCTTTTTTTTTTTTTTTTTTTTTCACAAGCTCCCACTGTCTGTGGGGCTTTGCAAGCTTTCACATGCCACAAAACCCCATAGTCACATGAGCAGTCCTGTTGAATACAACAGTATATGTCATCCTGGAAGGGAACCCAAGCAATATGTGAAAATGTGAATGTGGAGCAATGATTTAGCAATTTAGGACTGCAGTATTTACAAAAATTACAACTAAAATATGCTAGACTTGTTTCGATTCAATGTTTTCATAGAAAAAAATACATTTCCTGACCAACTTTGTATCTAAATCTTTGTAAGATTTATTTGATTACTGATATTTACTCTAGGTAAATGTCGGGGAGCAGCATCTTCCATACTCAAGCAGAAAAATCTAACTCCAATCTAACTAAGTAAACACAGTTTTCTAAGGCTAATATGTTGAAGTTCAGACAAATAGAATTTGGCAATTTATAAATAAAATATGATAACTAATGTTGCTACTATATTTGGTAAGATAGAAAAAAACAATATTGATATTAGACTTACTTCGATGGCTCAGGTCTACTGAGTGGACCTGCATAGTTTGTGTCTACATAGCTAAACTCATTTCCCCACCCCACAAGTACCGTAGCCTCATCTATGCTACCTATTGAAAATAATCCCTAATCCATGCTGACCCCTATCACCTGGTAGAGTGCTAGCTGGCACATGACAGAACTATGCCAAGAACCATACTTAGATTTTATCAATACCGTATGCCAATGCTCAAGCCAGCATCCTATCCCTTCTTAGTTTACTCATACATAGGTAACTGGCTGGGACAAACTTTTCCCTCTTATTCATGGTAAGTGGTATCTTGGTTAAAGTCTGCAATGCAATTCAGGTAATTGTGAGTAGAAATTTGTATAACTGACTCTTCATAAATGCAATATTAGTATGTGTACTTAAAACATGTAATTCAGCATGAGAAAAATTAATTTCCAAAGCCCAGTTATTATAATATGTTCTCTATGAAATACTGTACTGAAGTGATGTGTATAATATTTTCAGATGAGAAGCATACATTTTAAATTGTGAAATACCACAACAAAGAGATATCTAATAATATTTTTACTGGGTATGGAGAACTAAAAAAGATTCAGACCATAATTAGCAGAGCCAGATCCAGAAAGAGAATAAATAAGGTTCTAATTAAATTTGAAAGACTCAATATTATCTTGTAAAAGCTTGTGATGAAAGAGAAACAGCACAAACAGAAAAGATAGCAACCACATTAGGTGTCATAGATGCCAAATATTTCAAAGTCTAAATGACATCCAGAATAAGTCTACTTTTAATAGAAATTTCAGTTCTCAATATGCCTACCAATATTTTGGGGATAAAAGGCATATTCTCCTCTGACCTGTATAGACGAAAGAAGCAAAGCTGAAGTGTGTGGAAATTACATGACCTTGTTTGGATGAATAAAAAGCTGTTATGGGTGGAAGGGCCAGTTAGATCCATTAGCTTTATAATACCAAATAATATCCTCCAGCCTTTATTTGACATGATGGCCTAAACCAATACTTCTAAAACTTTCCACTACAAGGCAGGAATCCTTGCTTTTTAACTTCCACAGAATAGCATGCATAAGGTCTCAAACTCTGGGTTTGGAACTGGTAACTGAGCAAATAGGTCTTAGAAATGTCTCATAGTTTTCATTGAATTAAAAGAATAACAACTAAAACTTCTGGAAAAAAAATGAAACAACAAATCAGGAAAAGAAAGATAATTTTTTTTTATTATTTTTTTTTTTCAGCCACAAAGGCTTATTCATGCCTGAAACTGTGGCTTTATATCTTTATATAGACTTAGACTAGTGTGCCAAAAGGTTCGTGTGGCTTTACAGCTATATCAACTGGTCTAATGAAAGGTCATCTAAAAACCTTACCTTGCTTGTATCCTGTTATACATTTATTAATATTAATTTTTCCCAAACCATTCAAGTCTTTATGCTACCACTGTCTTTAAAGACAGTGATGTTTAGCAAAGATGACATGCTTGCAAAAGTACTGCAGGATCTTCCTCTTGTGCTATGTTTTCTTCCTGATTACTCCAGTGATCATAACTCATGAACGAGTTAGCTCAGTGTGCCACAAAACATTGCAGTGAGAGGAATGACATGAGATATGCTGCATGGCATGAGCTTTTAGGGGACTGGGTGAAGGGAGTTAAGGATATTCAAGTTCTCACAAGATGAAGCAGTTTGAACAAATCTGCTTCACGTTTCATGTTACAGGATTGTCAATTTGCTTTTGGCATATTAAGAATGTAGAAGGAAACCCATATAACTGTTTAAAGGAGACCAATGAAGAAGAGAATAAACTTGCTCTCAAGAATAATGATTGAATTATACTTAGGCCCTCAGCGAATTCAAAGCAACTTGTCAGGCCTACTTTTCTGCAGTCATGCTTTTGAACTCCTCTTTCCATGATAAGCAGCATTTTCTTTTCCTTTCATCTGATATACATGAAGGTTTGTTCTACTGGTAAACCCCTTTCCTATATTAACCTTTCTGGGTACAGTTTTTATGATGAAAATGGAATACAAAAAACGTATCTATTTAACCCTGAGGTAAATGGAGCAGAAAATATACAGCTGCAACATTTAAAATCTTGAAAAATAGAGAGAGAAGAGGTCAACCACAGTTATTAACTCAGAACAGCATGGGTGATTTGTTCCTCTCTCCCATCACTGAAAATGAAATTATGCCCAGGAAGAACTGGGAAACACTTGTTCACCGAGTTGAAAAAGCTCACTTAGGTGCTGGAATTATTTCTCCATCCTCAATTCATATGTGGTTCCTTCATCTCAATAACAGAGACAGACAGAAAAGAAAATAGAAGAATTATATGTTTTATTTGAAAATACTTTTCAGTATTTTAAACAGAAATGGTATTTATATGAAATCTAAGAATATAAAACAATAAATACTGAAAAATATTCAGTGGCTAATCTCTTAAAGCTGAACTTTATTCAGTTACATCAGTGTAAAACTTGAGTAATAATAATAGATTTTTTTTTCTTCCACTACTTGTCTTCCCTATCTGAGCAAAGAATTTTCTCAAGATATACCTCAGCCTTTATGCATCACACAGTAGTCAGAAGTATAGACTGTGACTTTCCGTGTATACAGCCAGAAGACAAATGCATGCATAATGATAGCAATGATATAATGTTTTCCTTTAACCACACCCTCCCTGAAAAAAAATTATATATATATAAACTTATATGTAATATATATATGTAATCAGCATTAAATGCCTTTAACTTACTTCCTCAGGAGAACCACTGGAGCTGTAATTTAGACTGAGAAACTTGCCATAGCCCTTAGAGTCTATAGGGGAACTATAGGCCTGTTAGTTTGACGTCAGTGCCAGGGAAGCTCATGGAGCAGATTATCCTGAGTGTCATCAAGCGGCACTTACAGGGCAACCAGGCGATCAGGCCCAGTCAGCATGGGTTTATGAAGGGCAGGTCCTGCTTGACGAACCTGATCTCCTTCTATGACAAAGTGACACGCTTAGTGGATGAGGGAAAGGCTGTGGATGTGGTCTACCTTGACTTCAGTAAGGCTTTTGATACCATTTCCCACAACATTCTCCTCAAAAAACTGGCTGCTCGTGGCTTGGACTGGCGTACGCTTCATTGGGTTAAAAACTGGCTGGATAGCCGGGCCCAAAGAGTTGTGGTGAATGGAGTCAAATCCAGTTGGACGCCGGTCACTAGTGGAGTCCCCCAGGGCTCAGTACTGGGGCCAGTCCTCTTCAATATCTGTATCGATGATCTGGATGAGGGGATCGAGTGCACCCTCAGTAAGTTTGCAGACGACACCAAGTTAGGTGCATGTGTCGATCTGCTCGAGGGTAGGAAGGCTCTGCAGGAGGATCTGGATAGGCTGGACCGATGGGCTGAGGTCAACTGTATGAAGTTCAACAAGGCCAAGTGCCGGGTCCTGCACCTGGGGCACAACAACCCCAAGCAGCGCTACAGGCTGGGAGATGAGTGGTTGGAAAGCTGCCTGGCAGAGAAGGACCTGGGAGTATTGGTTGATAGTCAGCTGAATATGAGCCAGCAGTGTGCTCAGGTGGCCAAGAAGGCTAACAGCATCCTGGCATGCATAAGAAGCAGTGTGGCCAGCAGGTCTAGGGAAGTGATTGTGCCCCTGTACTCGGCTCTGGTGAGGCCGCACCTCAAGTACTGTGTTCAGTTTTGGGCCCCTCGCTACAAGAAGGACGTCAAGGTGCTTGAGAGAGTCCAGAGAAGGGCAACGAGGCTGTTGAGGGGTCTGGAGAACAAGTCTTACGAGGAGCGGCTGAGGGAGCTGGGATTGTTCAGCCTGGAGAAGAGGAGGCTCAGGGGTGACCTTATCACTCTCTATAGGTACCTTAAAGGAGGCTGTAGCGAGGTGGGGATTGGTCTCTTCTCCCACGGGCCTGGTGACAGGACGAGGGGAAATGGGCTAAAGTTGCGCCAGGGGAGGTTTAGGTTGGATATTAGGAAAAATTCTTTATTGAAAGGGTTGTTAGGCATGAGAATAGGCTGTCCAAGGAAGTGGTTGAGTCACCATCCCTGGAGGTCTTTAAGAGACGTTTAGATGTTGAGCTTAGTGATATGGTTTAGTGCAGGACTTGTTGGGGTTAGGTAAGAGGTTGGACTAGGTGATCTTGGAGGTCTCTTCCAACCTAGACGATTCTGTGATTCTGTGATATAGGTTATAACTAGCACTAACTGGGGATCGAGACCTGAGACTGCTGGACTGTTTTCTCAAGTCTTCAAAGAGGTCATGGAAAATGGATGAGAAAAGTAGTCCCTTTTCTCCACAGAGAAAGCCCTTCAGCTGTCTGTTGAGACTAGTCACAGTCTCATGAGACTGGAGATATTTATCATATTTATCTCATATTTGCTCATATTTATCTTATATGTAAACAGACATACGAGGCCAATCTGATTTTAGGCAGAGTCACAATGGAGGACATAGTTTTCTGATGCTGCTAACTCAAAGACTGAAATATCAGCTTAGAAAGGTACTCACAGTGTCCACTTTAGGAATCTAACTTGAGTTCAGTAACCAAAATTTATGAGTGTAAAATCGGTGTCTGGTCAAAAGAGTAAGCAGGAGATTCTCCAGGAGGATTCACAGTAATAACTTAGATGCTTGAAGTTAAAGTAGAGTGAATGCCATCCCTTGAAGCAAAACACTGCCCTTTTATGGATAATTTAAGACATTCAGTTCTTTCTAAAGAATAGTAAAACAGAAACATGAACTGTTAAAGGCTTTTTTTATTTATTTGAATCTGGCAATGGATTTTTCAATTGCAAGTATTTCTTACCCTGTGATTTGTAGTACTTGAGACAGGTTATCTCATAACACAGAAATCACAGGTTTGCTTTTCTAAGAAAAAATACCTGTATGATCTGAATATTACAATAGCCAAGATGTTTATATTTGTAATTTATCATCTGTTATTACTGTTCATTTGAGCATATGAAATTGCCAAGAATATTTAGATTTCAAGGGATGTATCTTCAAAATCTGTGACATAGGATACATGTCACATCCTTTCCCTTTTTACAGTTATATAGGCTGGTGAAATATTCAATATCAAATGTATTTATTTATCCTGTAATGCCCTGAACCACTAGAATATTTACAGGTATCTGTCAATATTGTGAAACAGCTCTTTCTAAGTAAAATATTACCTCTAGCTTACCGTCTTTGAGGTACTGAGAATTTTCCACATCCTTCATGACTATACAAATCAGTTTAAATTCTTGTGTGGGCTTAGGATCCAGTAAAAGGCAGTTCAGAGATACAGAAGTTAACAGGTAATGGCTGGTAATTGCTCTGCTGGTCTTGACTTGTAAAGTGGCAGAAAATGTATGGTTTAAGACAATATTTACTTGAAAGCTATTCCAGCTTCTATTAGCAGCATGTAAAAAATGCAATTAACAGCACTACGTTCTTTTATCCATTGATTACATTTAAGTAAATGAAAACAAATGCCTTCAATGTATGCTGCTTTGGCAAGATTACAGTAGTTTGGTTATCTTGTTACTGTTGATTAAAAAAAAAAAAAGAAAAAAAAAATACCACCACCACCACTACCACCACCACCAACAAAAACACAACATACTAGTGTTGAAGGAAAGCTAATACAGCTGTGGACCTCTCAGCTTCTCTTTTCAGCTTAAAGAATAAACTTATTGCCTCAAATTTGTTTCGCAATATAAGTTTGGGTATGGCCTTTCTGCTTTATGTTGTAAACATTTCTGTTGAAGATAAAATACTGTGGATATCTGCAGAAGCACCATGTGCTTATTCTTCTTGTATTCTGAAGAATTCTGAAATCTACATGTGAATATTTTACTCTTGTCTAATTACATTGACATTTTTTCTTCTGAATTGGAGTGTATAATTCCATCATCCATTTAGCAGTATTAATGCTCCTCACTGAGCTTTGTTTTAATTTTACTAAAGCTTAAATTCATTAATTGTTGGTCATATTGCACATTCTTTGCACTTCTGAAATTCAAGTTAGAATCATTCATTCTGTTGATCCTTGTGTGCAGGCAATGGCCCTCATGGAAGGAATAAGAAAAAGATGATTCTTATCAAGCACATATTATCCAGTCATCGTTAGAAAGGGGATATGTTTGTCAAAACCAGAGACCCAGAACACTTTTAGGACCCATTCTAGCTTATCTCCACTGCTCCTGTGATCAGCCTGTACTCATATCCCTTACAGTGTTGCACCAGGCAATCTCAGAACATTTACATTTCTAGATAAGGGCACTGAGCTGCCGTACAAGTTCACAGCTATAGCAGGTATAACAGAAATGGTTGGGACATGTCTAACGTGAGGAACCAACCATTCTGAAAATAAACATGACTTATAGTGAGACCTGAAATGAAGACAGACTTGAGGTTTTTCTTCTCTGTGCTGGTTGGGTTACCCTAAAAATTTCTCTGATGGTACTCAAATGTGTGCAGCGAGTTAATTTTTTCCTCACACGGCCTTTAAAGGCTTCTTCCTACTTGGATCAAGATGTCAAACTGTCCTCAGTTCCTTTGAATCAGCTTCTGATTTAAGCAGTGCTTGGCTTATCTCCAGAATGAGGTTAACTCTTGCTTCTTTTTTTGACTGTAGCTTGCACTATCATATACCAGTACCTGGGCCACTTTCTGTACTTTTACACAGCAACTTGCACATACAGCAAGCAGTGAAAGCAGCAGAAAGTCAGTTTTGTGGCCAGATGAATTTTATTGGATTCTGTAGCTATTGAGATCAAACGTAAAACTAAGCTTAAATTTATAGAGCTTAATGAAAGTTCAAGTTATGCCTGCAGTTTAGAGAGAATTCTAGAAACGGATTGGGTCAAAGATGTCCTTCTGACCTGTATAGTAAGGGATCTTCCCTTTGACATCCTACCTTAATTGTCTCATCCAGCCTAGGTCTCAGGTTAAGTGGGCCCTCTCCTTCTCCTCTTCCTGAAGCCTTCTCAACTGAGAGGAGCTACAGCCTTAGCCCATCACAGCCACAGTACTTCAGCTTCATAGAAACATAGAATCACAGAATGGGTTGTGTTGGAAAGGACCTTAAAGATCAGATAAATCCAACACCCCTGCCATAGGCAGGGACATTTCCCACTAGACCAGGTTGCTCAAAGCCCCATCCAACCTTTCCTTAAACACTTCCAGGGGCATCCACAGACTCTCTGGGCAACCTGTTCCCATGCCTCACCATCCTCATAGTAAAGAATTTCTTCCTTATATCTAATCTAAATCTACCCTCTTTTAGTTTAAAGCCATTACTCCATGTGCTATCACTTCGCTCCCTGACAAAGAGTACCTCCCCAGCTTTTCTGTAAGCCCCTTTCAGGTATTGGAAGGCTGCTGTAAGGTCTCCCTGGAACCTTCTCCTCTTCAGGCTGAACAACCCCAACTCCTATAGCCTGTCTTCATAGGAGAGGTTCTACAGCCCTCTCATCATCCTCATGGCCCTTGTCCGGACCTACTCCAACAGGATCTTGTCCTTCTTATATTGGGGACCCCAGAGCTGAATACAGCACTCCAGGTGGGGGTCTCAGAAGAGTAGAGCAGAGGGGGAGAATCACCTCCCTTGACCTGCTGGCCTCTTCTTTTGATGCAGCCTAGCATATGGTTGGCTTTCTGATTTGCAAGCGCACATTGCCAGCTCATGTTGAGCTTCTTATCAACCAATACCCCCAAGTCCATCTCTTCAGGGCTGCTCTCAGCCCAGTCAGCCTGTATTTGTGCTTGGGATTGCCCTGGATCAGATGCAGGACTTTGCACTTGACCTCGATGAACCTCATGAGGTTCACACAGGCCCACCTCTCAGGCCTTTCCAGGTCCATCCATTCCCTCCAGCATATCAATTGCACCACACAGCTTGGTGTCATTGACACATGGCAAACAAAGGATGTAAAATAAATGTGACCTCCTGGATCAGCAGGTTATAATCAACCACTACATCATATATCTCTATTATTAAATTTATGACAATCTATTTTGAAAATAACTGAAATTTTTTCTTTCCTGGACTCTCACAGAAACAACATGCATGACAAGGTGAGGGGAGAATGCTTGAATTAGACCTGTAGTTCACTAAAACTTTGAATATTTTCCCCTCTGGACAAATCCTGTAGGATTGACTAAACCCCCAAAGTTAGAGAAAAGACAGTAAGAAATACAGGGTTTTTCAAAACCTCAGGATAACTAAGACCTTTCATCCACTGCTGCAGCACTGTATTACAATGCCATAGTATGCTACTGTAAATGCTGTTTTCCCAGTGAGATGCAAAATCAGATTTTTACCAGCTATGGTCATTAACACAGCCACGTCACTGCTTGAGGATAATTTCAGTTTGGACAGTTACATTCTTTTTGGGTATGGGGTAAATTAAAACAGTCTCAAACTAGGATTATTCTGTGCTGATATGTGTTTTATGTTTCATGTCAAAAATCAAACAAGATAAAATGTAGCCTTAAATAGTGTTTGGAACATGATACCATCAATAGGTCTCTTGGGAAATCCTCTGGGGAATATCTCTTTAGACAAAGCCTTGCTGGGGACAAAGCTTATAAAATATGTATCCTAGAGAAAAAGCTCTGCTATCTCTGTCTTTCTGAGATGCCAGGGATTTTTCTAATTGTGAACACATTGATGAAACTACATCTTTTTTGGATTGTGATCAGCATGCCTCTTTATGAACAAAGAGCAGTCTTTATACTCTCTCAGTTCTTCTGATTCATTGTGACTATTTTGCTATGCTTTCCTAAAATATTTCTTATCTTATATTTCTTGTGAAAGCAAATTTTGCTTGCACAAAACATCTTGCAGTCCTCCCAGAATGCATTTCAAAAGTGAATGAGGGCTCTCTGTATGTTTAAAGCCAGATTCCCTCAGCTACATTTGGAATTTCCTCCCAAACCACAAAAAGAGAAACAACTAACAAATGACATTTATGGCACAATGTATAACACACACCAGATATATATGACATTTTTTATTTGGACTTTTCTAGCTAAACAGAAGCAAACAAATGTTATATGAAATTCTCTACAGTTGCTATGGTTATTTCTGTCCTAATATCCATAGCCAAAAGGATTATCTCAGGTCAAGACCTTAGCTCAGTGAACGCCCTTATTTAAACAGTAAGGTCATTTAGGAAAAAAAAAATAGACATAACAATATTTAATAATAATTTTTATATTCTTGGCTGAATTGCCTTGCAGCTGAGCACCATGTTTCTGGTGCCAGTGCTTTCTTCCTTCTGCCCCTCCAGAATGACGGGCCTGCCTGTTTCATGTCTGTTTCTTGTGTTCAGGCTCTTCAACACTCCTTCTTGAAATGTGGAAATCTGCAGTTTAACTGTACTGGCTTTCTAGAACCTTTTCCCAAATTTGACCAACATCTTCAATGCTCTTTTTCCAGGATTTAATATTTTCAGTCATTTGGGACAACAATTTAAGTATTCAGTGACCACCTCATGCAGACTGTGCAAAGAACATAATACAGCAAACATCTTAAACACTTCCTTAACAGAAGCATTCATGAGCTGCACAAGTAAGCACATATATTACTTAAGTATGAAAAATGTCTTCAGGTCCCTTAGAAAAGGTTTCCAGGACATATTGGCAGGCATTACTCTTTCCTTTCATTTTTGCCTGGTGACAGCACATTCTCTTGTGGAGGATGAATATCCTTTAAAGAGATTCTAACTCTTTCTTCTTCCAGTCCCTCTTTGGCTTAGTTTTGTATCCTGTTCTCCCAGCCTTCAATCTCTGTAGTATATTAAACAAGCTATGCAGCTGTGTTTCTATGTCCTGCTTCAGATAGGAGTATATTGTTGAAAAATCACTGATGTGGCTGCTTCATTTCTCTGTCATTGTTTTTTTTTTTGTTTTTTTTTTTTTTTTGAGAGAGAGAGAGAGAGCATGTTGCATAAATGGGGACTTAATCCACTCTGGAAGACAGTCAGAAATCAAAACCATGAAACAAAAGACATATATAAATATATGTAGACAGGTTTCCATATAGTCAAAATACTTTTGTCATGATTTGTATCATGTTGTAGGGCTGGCATCAAAATCCACTGTCTTAATTCTATTACAGTAATAAATTTTTTTTTGTGAACGGTCAGGTGACATGCAATTTCATTTAGTATTAATTCTAACTTAAGTAGGTAAACACTAATTCTAATTTAAAGTTTTCAAATCTGTACAAGAATTTGTTTCTGAAGTTCCTATTAAGATGTTTTGGAGATTTAGGCCCAAAAATACTGCAGAAAAATCCATCCTCTTACTCGTATTAAAAAAAAAAATAAAAAAGTAAAAATCAGAATCCAGCTGTCACTTACATTAAAAGCAATATTTTAGTTGGAAAAGTAAAGGACCTGAAACAAAAATCCAGTTAAATAAACTTCTTGATGTTGGGAAATTCCCTTCCTGCCACTTTGGTATCAGCTATACGTTTGGTGGTTTGCCATACCTGAAAAAGCAAACTGTCAGGAGAAACAATGGGAGTGAGCTTGTAATTAACTATCGCACAAGCTCTAAAAGATTGTTGGGGAGGGGAAAAAGGTTTTTAAAATTGTTTTTTAACGGAAAAAGACAAATGAGGAACAGACAGTGAAAAACAGTTTAGCTTCCTACACAGTGCAATCTCTCAGCGAGTTCGTCTTCTTTTATGTGATTTCAGTGAGGCAGAGCCTTTGTGTGGAAGAGTTTCCAGTGCGAGAAGCAGAGGGGCAAGAAGGAATAACACTTGTGTTCAAATTGAATCCAGTGGCATTTCAGGGGGAAAAAAATAAAAAATAAGAAAAAAAATGCAGAGCACTGTTGTGGCAATGATTAAGAAAATAATAACCCCCCACCCCAAGTCACAGCACATGCTTCCCATATGTTTCCCCTGGGCATTTGCCAGATACAGCAGGATCTGGTGACATTTCTGTAGAGCAATTCAAGGCCCAAAGAAATCTTTCTGCATTTGATAGGGTTAGGGTGGGGTAGGGTATTGAAATGGGTGCCTGCTTCTTCTTTGATTTCCTGCTGAAAGGAAGAGCATTAAATAAAGCTGGTGAAAAAGAACTTCGAACAGCTTTCTGTCAGAAAGTATACTTCTGTTATACTTGAAGAACAGAAGGAAAAAAATGTTCTCCAAAATTTTGCCTTAAAAATGGTAGAAAAAGGGAGTGCCTACTTTAGCATATTTGCTGGGCTGTGGAGTGCACAGTTGAAATGAATCCCTGGTTTGTTCCCACTTACCACACTCCAGTTCACATCATGGAGCAGTCTCTGAGCGAGAAAACTGGATTCCTTTCAGATTAAACTCAACTGGAATATGTGCTCCAGAAGCACAGCTAATGCACTCCAAACAGCTTCGAATGCTTAAGCCATGGGAACAGACTACAGCTAGCGTGAAGCAAAACCCCTGAAAATGTGTATGGTATAGATGTCAGGTCCTCAACACCAACAGTTTCTCACTACAGATCCACTCCTGGGCTGCAAGACTTACTCATGTGGACATAGGCAAAGCCTGAGTTTTCCAGAACAAGCTGTTTTAATTTTAGACCATTTCTTTGCCTGATTTGTTTTTAATATATAGTATATTATATAATACAACAGTTAGAACTGTAATACAATGCTTTGACTGACCTCAAACCATTTTCATTGTCTTTCACGGAGCCCTTTGAAACAACTAGGTTTCTTTCCAAATGTGAACAAGGACAAATTGTAAAATCCAAAAATCCTTTGTGATTCTAAATTCCTGCTTTCTGTACAGCTATCTGCACAAGAGACATGGATGTCCTTGTAAATGAATACCTTTGTACTCAAAACCTCTGAAATGTTCAGGCCCTGCTCAATCTGAGGGCCAGGCTGCACCATGTGTAATACAAATGATGCAAGGAAGTTGGTGATCTCTCTGTTAGTCCCCATACTACAGATGTCCTCTCCCCTCCAGTCCCCAGACTGTTCTGCCCCCATAGCAGCTCTCATGAGGCTAAGCCCTGAATGTTACTGCCTTTAAACTGGCAGCCTGATCTGAGTATTTATGAAGAGAATTGCCTTTCTCACACCTATAAGAGATGAATGCTTCAACCATGAATCCTGCTCTTCACCAGGCAGCATGTTCCCAGAACTGCCTCAATTAAAGAAAAAAAAAAAAAAGGCAAAAAGGGGAAAAAAAAAAAGGTTTCTTACAATAGCAAAACAATGCTTTAAAGATTTGAGAGTGCTTTAATTGCCTACATTGCTGTCTCTTTAAGCCAAAGAATGGACCCACGCTCACATCTGGTAGTCAAAACTAAATAGAACCAGCTGAGAGAATACCCACTAGAAATTAAATTGTACAGAAGATGGCTGAGCCAGAAGGACTTAAGTGAAAGGCTCTTTTTAATAACTCTCTTGCCTTGCACTCATGTCTTTTGTTTACTTTGTTTATTTTTGTAATAAGCAAAAACAAATGAAAATGTCCCAGTTGTTAGCATTTAGCAAAATGTGTCCACTGTGCATTTAGGAGTGCATTTTCCATCCCATTTCACAATAAGGACGTCATTCATGGCCAGCAGTACATCTATGGAATGTTGGCCTGCAGCTTTATGAATTGATTTTAAAATGTAATGGAAATATACTGTATGCACACAGTAGCCAACTCTCCCAATGTTAATAACTGGTACATTTTCATTTGTTTTTTTTTCTTATTAAAAAACAAATGGGAGGCCTAATCCTGGGAATAGCCATTTGACTCCTTGTGCTGAAACCAACCATTACTGCCTGCTTATAGAGCTTTCTTAAAGCATAGCCTGGCTTAGGCCACACGCAATTTCCTTTCAGTTGTTTCATAAACTGTCAAACCGTGAAGGGAGATGGGATGACGTCTTGCTTTCATTTTGCTGCAAACATATTCTGTACCCAAAGCTTTTTGTCAAGTTGGTAGTTTCTCTTCTTTTTGACAAAAATTATAAACAAGATTTTTCACTAAATTGGAAGTTCCAAGCAACAGACCAATTCGGTCCCTCTCCAACTCTAGACCAATTCTAACCAGTCAATAGAAAACAGAACAGTAAGTATACACTAAATACATTGAAAAATAATTTATTAACAAGATCTCTGGAAAATGGCACTATTCATTGATAATGGAGGTACTAAAACACCCAAAATAATGAAGAGGGAAAATTAACAGATTTTGAGCACTTGAGCACCAAGAATAGAGAGAGATGTGTTCAGAAATAGCTAACAACCTCTTTAAGACAGATGTCTTGTTGCTTCCAAATTCAGAAAGCTAATCTGTCAGAAGCACTATAGGGTAAAACAAAACAAAACAAAACAAAAACACCACTGACATTACTTCTGAAAAGGGAGCTAATTCTTTCAAATACAGAACAGTGGCATGCCACAGTACCCAGAGTGTACAATATAGCCAAGTATCTCTTGAGGTAAAGACATTTACAAGAACTACAGGGATGTGGGAAACTCAATACTCTCACTGTGAGTTTGATGTGATTTTGCCCTTTTCTGAATACTAGTATCACTCAGGGCACCAGTGATTTTTAATGTCATCTTTCCCATTGTTTACACCATTCAGATATTTGTTCTTCACATTCGGGCATAACATTTCGAAAAACTGTAAACCTTCAAACCATTTTGCAAATGCAACCTGATTAGCTGATTTTCACTCTTGTGCATTTTTTTCATATGTGGTATATATTAACATTGAGAGAAGTTTCTTGCATACATTTTCTCCTTAATATTGAAGTTGGTTTAAAACACTGTTTTTCCCAAAATACCTAGATACCAAACATGACCTGCTTGCATTATACTCCGTCTGGACCTAGGCAAACATATGAGTTCTTGTGAGCTCAGTTTTGATTTAGTAAAATGAAAACAAACAAGCAAACAACAACAACAACAAATATTTTGAATGAGCAAGTTAATGAGTAGCATGCATTTAACACATCATATTCTTTGTATTAAATGTAGTAGTATCCAGTATTAGCATGCTCCAAGTTTCTCAAAGGCTGTAGTGCAAAATCTTACCTATTTTGAAATAATTTTAATTGGGCTGCAGCCAAAAGAATGTAGTAGGTGGTATGATAATGTTAACAGCTATTCACGTTGGTAACTCTTAACGGGGAGAACCTTTTTTCACATTGCAGAAAAAGTGATACAAAAGTAGACCCTAATGAGTAAGGACATCAGGCTGAGAGGGGCCTCTTGGTCTTCTTTGGACAGTCAAAGGGAACCTGAATATATAATATTTTCCTGATTTAAAGTATTAGTAGTTGCTCTGAGAGGATTTTGGGAAGTATACACTTGTCCTTTGAAGCAAGTTTAGCTCTGCTTCTTAAAAAGCAAGCAAACAAACAAAACTCCACATTTCAGTCCAGTGAGAAAACTTCACAGAAAATTCCAGCTGTAGTACAACAACTCTCAACCTCTGGAGACTTAGCAAAACCTCACTTTCTGCTGTCTTACCTCAGGCCTCAGAGTCTTGAAAACAACATAAAGCAAAATCTCTGATGAGGGGGATATAACTACAAATCCAACAGCTAAAGCACCTCTGGTGTTCCTGCAGTGCAGCACAGAAGGAAGCAAATGAGAAAATAACACAAGCTACCAATCCAACAAGGAGCAGAATTTTAAAACTGCGCTCCAAAACTTTGCTTATAACAGTTCTTGAAACATACAGTGTTGCATGCATAGGTGGGGGAAAAAATCCCTTTGCCCTACAGGCAAAGGCTTGCAGGAGCAGGGATGTATTGTTGGAATTGTGTTGAGGAAAGACAGTTACCCTTTGCTTTTCAGGCATGGTTCTTTGTATGCACTCATTTTGCTGGTGCTGGTGCTTAATGTGGAATACTTGCTCTAGTGACCTTGCAGTCTTCCTGAGATTAATTCTCCTGGGCTGAAAGTGGGGAATTTGCAATATATAGGCATTGTTCTGTTCTTTTCTTCTTTGAAAGGAATACAGATAAGTCAGAGCATTTCTCTGTCCTATTCCTTACTATTGCTGTGGCTCTATGCCAGCAAAAAATAGTGCTTTAGCTTTTCATTGTGATCCTGCGCCAAGTATAGCAATATGAAGGAAGCATCAACATAATCAGCACAATGTAGCGTCTCTGAGCCAGCAGGGATATGTCACAGCTTTATGTAGAATTCCCTATCTTTTATTTTATTATAGAGACCACAGACTGGGATATTATGGGTCACTCAAAGGTCACATTACAAAAAGCAGCTTCTTTTTGGAAAGATGAGCCCCTTTTTAGTATGCTGTTGGATTATTTTCTTTCTTTCAGTTGACTGCATGAAGGTGTAGGATGAATGTTTGTTTTTTGAGTTCCTTTAAAATCTTCTTTTCTTCCTGTACCTTTTCCCCTTTGGCACCTGTTTTGAAATAGGAACTTCTGCTGTTTTGACAAAGATTGATCTCCCTGGCCCCACAAATGTGACAGTCTTAGGCTACTCTGATGCACCCAGTGAAAAGCAGTAAGACTTGGACTCTTACATGCGTAAACGCCATGTATATACAAGATTTGTGCTTCCAAGTCATACTGATACATGTGAAACATTCATACTCACTGTGGCACTCAAATTCCATTATAAGGCATTTATCACAGTAGTTCCCTTTTGCTTGTCTGTCCTTTCATACCTCAATGACACCCATGCCCAAGTACTGCATGAAATTTTATGTACATAGTCCCTTGTCTCCATGAAAGTCTAACAGAATTTAATTAATGACATTTCTTGTATTCACAGGATTCTCTCTGCAAGATCTGGATCACTAGAGACAGAGTCAGGGACCAGGGTTGCTGCCTGGGCTACACAGTTTACAGTCAATATCCAAGACACTGTGATGTTGTGTGTTTCTGAACTAATGATGGTTGATATAGTTACACCACTTCAATGCTGTGGTTTTAGTTTGACATTGTTTCAAATGATATTGCAGCTATTTGTTGCTGATTCGCTCATACTTCTCATGATACTACATTTTTATCCTGTGCACTTCATTGTCCAGTCCTCCTCTGTCTTTGCTGTCTGTACATATTGTGGGTCTTCCACTCTCTTCCTTCCTTTCTGCTCCTATCTCTAGAGCTGGGACAATACTACCTTATGACATTTTGTTTCTAACAGCAGAAGAGTAGGACATGAGCATGAATTTATCAAGGGAAAATCAGGTCTGACCACTGATTGCATTCTATGTCTTGGTGGACAAGGGCAGGGCAATGGGTGTTGTTTAACGTGAATGCAGCAATACCTTTGATGCAAACTTCCAGAGCACCCTGATAGCCAAACTGGTGAAATGTGGACTGCATAACTGGATGGTAATATGGGTAAAAAATTGGTTGAGCCCCCATGTTCAAAGGGTTTTGTTCAGTTGAACGAAGTCCAGCTGGTGGTAGTCACTAGCTGTGCCCTTTGGGAATAATATTGGAACTGAAATACTTGACATGTTTGTTATTGAGCTGAACACTGGAATGGAGGGCAAGTTTAGTTAATGTGTAATCTATACCAAACTGAGAGGAGCAGCCCATACAATAGAGGGTAGGGCTGCTACTTAGAAGGACCTAAGAAAGTTGGAGAAATGGGTGGACAAGTCCCTCAAGAAATTAAAAATAATCCTCTATCTGGGGTGGGTCAACCCCCCATGTAAAAGTGCAGGCTGCAGTCCAACTGAATAGAAAATAGATTTGCAGAAAAGGGCCAGGGAGTCCTAGTGGACAGACAACAGTTTTAACATGAGCCAGTGGTGCTTATGCTTATTCACTACTGGGAATTGTCCCCAGCTCATGCTAACTTCTGAACCATGTTTGGGCATTGTTAGCAGGAATATTAGTTGTGAAGGTCCCAAAACATGCCAAGGACTCTTTTAAAAATGTAGCAGTATAGATGATTATGTTCCAGTGCCTTGGAATTTTTCTGGGCATCATTTAGTTTACTAGTATAGACCTGACCTGTAAGTCTGCAAGTACAGAGGGAGAAGGTCATCATGAGGTTCCCATCCCATAAGAGGAAATGGAAAAAAGCTTATTTCAAGCATCCCTGCCACCCAAAATCCCTTGTCCAAAGCTTGACTATTAATATGGATATTGTGAGGTATTGTTGACTCTTTGGTACTGGCATCATGAAAGATTCAGGCAGTACCACCCAGCACTAAGCTGAACCAGGAATAAGGTCAACCCTTCCTCAAGGTTTCATTTCTGTCTCACTCTGCTGACAATAAGCATCAAATTCTCCCTTAGCTCCAGTTGAGTCTTGTTTGAGTACATTTTGTGTAACTTTTTTGTTTTTTTCCTCTATAGAATAATCCTAGAAATTGTATGTGGGTGGTTTTTGCAAAAGTACTTGGTTTGCCCAAGATTTCCAGATGTGTAGCATACCTTTTGAAAATTAATGAAAAGTTCTGACACTACTGTGTAAGTATTTACATGTGGATCATGAATGGGAACACTATTGTAGGTCTTTTCATCAAGGATTGTTGCATGCCTGGAAATCTTGGATATGACCATTTGCACCATGCAACTCAGTCATGGGACAGCCAATGTTATCCAAACAGACTCAGACTTAATACATTTTCACAATAAACTTAATGCTTTCGGGAATCATTGGGCTTACCCTATATATGGCAAAAGTTGCTGTCATCTGGGAAACCCCCGTGCTGCACAATGGCCCCTCCTTCTTCCATCCAAGGAGGCAGCTGGGGCAAGCTGCCCCTCTTGCTCCCCTGCGGGTGGCCCTGCCTGCTTTCCCTTTCTGTTTTTGGGAGTAAGGCTGTTCTCTTCTGAAACATATGACTGTAATTGTAGCCCATGGACTATTACAATATATATTAATTTAAACAGGAATGAGGTTAGATTTACAAGCTATCCCGTCCCCCTTTACATATTTGTTACAATTTCCTGCTATTGTTGTAGGTTTCTTTTACAAAGCAATAGAAAACTTTGATGTAGAATTAACTGAACCTGTTTTACATATTCAGTTTTTGTTGGCAGTAGTTTTATGCTCCTGGCTTTGGTCTCAATGCACTACGTACACCAAATGGGAATTTTCAAACATTAATATATACATTTTAAATAAGGAAGAAAACATAAACTCTAAGCCCACCTACTGCTTATATGGCAAGGTTTAATAGGGTGATTTCTTAGCATGCAGGAGCATGGACTTAATTATAAAAGTACTGTAAATCCACCAGTGCTCTACAGTTAGTTTTACATGCACACACATATGCACATGTTTATGTATGTACAGAAGCTTCTATAGTCAGTGAGAAAGAAATAAATTTATGTCAGATGCTTGCCCTCACAGAAATTGATAAGAAAAGCCTGTATAGGTGTAAACAATTGAGATGTTTAGAAAGATGTTTTATCTTTCATAAAATGGCTGAAATACTGATATTTCAAAATTTCTTAAAAAAAAAAAAAAATTTCATTTCTTCATGGCTTCCTGATTTTCTGCTTTCTTTCTTGCCAACCTGCCTACCTATATACCTTCTTACCTTCCAATGTTTATTCTAGTGGAATAACTCAAGAAGAAAAATAAAAATTACAGAAAATAGAAAAAAAAATAAACCCCACTTTTTTATTTCTTTTACTTTGTTTTGACCAAGTGTGTAAAAAAAGTGTTGTTGTTTTTTCTTAAGTATTAACTTTTTTAAAAATCTGTATTTTCAGAGCAGAAAGTATAGATATGCATTTATGGTAGTGTAGGTTTGTTGACTGAATCAATGAAATACAAGGACAGAAGGAAAAAAAAATCAATTTCCAAAAAGAAAAAATAAATTGTCAAGAGTGAACTTTCTTCCACACCCTCCCATCTTCCCTTCCATTAATTGCTTATTGATGTGTTCTTGTTTCCTTTAGAAATAATAGATAATTCAAACCACAAAAACTAGAAAAAATATTTGCAACTCTTGATGATTTTGTTGTTGGTGGTTTTGTTGAAAATATCCACCATTGGTTTTCTTTGTGAAAGGGTTAATTGAAAGATCATCAAATTGTTTTATTCAGGTTTAAATTCAGATGCTATTGATTAATTCAGTAGTAAGGCTCTATGTAGTTAGATCTGAGACTGAATGTAGTTCTCTGTCAAAATAATTACTACATTTATTAGAACTTTTATTTGGCATCTTTTTAATGACAAAACCCTCAAAAAGCCTATGACAGTACCATTTCATTTCAAGAAGGAAAGCCAAAAGAATGATGGAGTAGGTTAAATAATAAATGAACAAGTTAAAATGGTCAATACCTTGCAGACAATCATTAGTGCCTAATTTTACTTGTGCTACTTCACGCTCTAGACTAGCTATCACTATCTGGCTTGAAGAAAGAGAGCTTTTTGCTCAGTAGAGCCTAAAAATGCAGCTCACAGAGAAAAATTACTAGAAAATTTTCTGAAACTGAAGTAGAAAAAAATGACAGTCTAAAATCATTATGCTTCCATACATTGACAATAGTATGCTTTTCTGATCACTCATCTCAGCAAGGGCAGATAATGTCAGTTGTATATACAGACAAAGATAAGAAGGATGATATGTGTATGAATTAACTGACCTAGGTTCACTAGTTAGGTACAAATTTGGTTTCTCAAAGTGAGATAAATGAAAGTCATGGGAAAATAAATAAATAAATGTTTTAATTTTCCAAACCTTTTCCAAAGAAATGATTGAGAGAGCTGTTGGAAATGTTTTTTTTTCCTTCAACCTTTAATTTTCTTTGAAAAGCAACATGCTGAACTTGAATGAATAAGGAACTTATGAGAATTTTCATTTTTCTCTAACAAGAAATTCTCTCAAAATGAGACATTTCAAAATAATTGACTTAGAATTATTTTACTTCCTTACAAAATGATGTAATGTTCCTTACATAGTGCACAAAAGGTTTTCATCAATAAATTTCAGGGTCTCACATTTCTGCATATTATATTATTAAAGCAGAGTTACACTGAAGTAAAATTTCACTTTTTTTTTTTTTTTTTCTCATGATATTCTTGTCTTGTGTTTTGTTTCTTGTTCATTTTGTGGGGTTTTTTGAAGAAAGAGAGGGTTTGAGAGAGAGGGAACTGAGAAAAATAGGCATTTTCATAGAACAGGTCATCCTATCCTAAAGCTTTTGTTCAAAGTAGCACAGACTGACAGTGGTGGCCAATTCTATCTGATGGATGACTGGTCTGAACTGCAGATATCTGCAGGGCACTGGCCTAATTGGCTTGATCACAAGTGGCATTTAAAACAGGAAAGTGCTGCAACTTAAGTATGATACTCATATAGCCATTAAACATGATGAAGGCACAGAGCTACCCATTTTTCTCTTGCAGATGAGAGAGGAAATGCCGAGGAGCAATCACACACAGGTGCACCTAGGAGCAGGAGCAGACCTGCTCTGTATGTAACTGCTCTGGTTTGGACCAGGGACCAGTAACAGCGAGGTGGTAGAGCTGGGTCCTCTCTCTGTAAGACTGTGGAAATGCTGCTTAAGGGACCTCTTGTTCCCTGAATAAGTATGCAGCTGACTTGTCTTTGAAGTGTGTGCAGTTGCACATATTTACCCCTTTTCTGCCTGATATGGGAAAGGAGATTACATTTCTTTCCTAACTCTGTGTTACTTCTCCCAAAACTTCTGTGTTACACTTCTCCCAAAGCTCTCATCTCTAATTTTTTTGCCTATTAATTAATAATATGCTACACAGGATTAGGTAATCAGGAACATTGGCATCCTTTGTAACAGCATTTACTACATTTATTTTTGTTTTTAGTCTTAAATTTCATGTTTCATTCCAAGGTTTTACAACCACATTTTTATTTCCATGCCTTTGCTAATGAAGACTGTTTGTGGCCAAAATACAGGATAAAATAAAACTTTATGATCTTAGCTACAAGTTGGTGTAAGGTCATTAGATTTGGCAGTAAAGCTATACTTACTTGGAGTTTGATACCCGTGATTGTTTCCAATTTGATCCACTTGGGCATTTGTAACAGTAAATGTTAAGCTTTCAGATTTTACAATATTGTAAGTTCCAGGGAAACATAAGACTAAATATAGGTTTATTTTTTTTCATCCATTGAATGATTTTTTTGTTTTTGTTTTTCTTTTTTTTTTCTTTTTTTCTTTTTTTCACTTCTTGCTGTTAGTAGGACTGATTTCTGGGGGATAGAGATGGAAAGTCTAGTTTAATGGAATGATACCATTTTGAGCTACAGGGCTATACAGAGCTGAATCTGATTGGTATGATTATAGCAACTATATAAGGGAACTTGTTCACTTCAAAATTAAGTCTCACAATCTCAAAAAGTGGCACTACTTTCTTCAAATAAATTAACCATTTCAAAATACGGTTAGGAATTGAAGGACAATATCATCTTCCACAGCAATAAGAATCTGATCATTTGTGTTTTCTAACAAATTTTTGTTTTGTTGTGTTTTGTGAAGTGAAGTGAGGGCTTTTTTGGGGAGTTTTAGCTTCCATGCTTTTCTACCTACATCTATACTTTCAGTTTTTTCCATTCACTATTGACTAGTGTTTTCTCAAGTAGGTTTAATGCCTTGACATTTTCTTTTGATTTTTGTTTTCTTCCTGTTACACTGGACTCATATCTATATTTTACCAATTTAGATCTGATGACTCCATTTGTTTTCTATTCCATCCTTGTCTAGAATTTCATTTTTGATTTTTGACACATATCTTGTTCTCTATCAATCCATGTAAAATATTGGACAAAACAGCTGGCAGTTATTAGGTGACTGTCTAAATACAGATGCCATCACCATGTATGGTAAACATAAGAGACTTTAGACATAGGATTTTGCGTATGTGGGTGCACCTATTTTTATACTACAACTATTTTCAAATAAATTTTTCCAAAATTAGGGTCAGTGGCTGTGGAGTTCAGATAAATTAGACCCCAACTCTTAATGTAACAACTAGAACTGCTTCTTTCCTGTTTGGTTCAATTTTCACTAAAGGACAGTAGTAGAACTAAAATCCCCCCTTTTATGTTACTTTAATACTAGTACATCGTTATTTCTACGGATCAACATTCAGTCACCAAGAAAGTAGGTAGATTTCCTAATAAGCTGACCTTTCTGTTATGTAATATCTGCCACAGAATTCATGCATGAGCTGTCTTGTGACAGTATCCTGTCCCCACCAACAGTTAGTATTGCTTGCATATTTCAAAAGTAGTCTATTAATAAAAGCCAAACTGTAAGCTTCTTAAAGTTTCTCTGTGGTGCAATTAAAAGGGATAATGAAGATCTTTAAACTCAGAAAACAAGAGAAGTATTTATTTTGCAGTGAACCTAGTGAATGACTGAAATAGAACAGGAGCATACATTTACCAATGTGTATATAAAAATCCTGACCTGGCTGTATGCTCATGTTTGATTTTCTGTATGTGATCCTTTTTAGCAAATGCAAACCTTCAATATGGGTCATCTATTTCAGTCTGTCATCAGTAACTACCTTCTAATTCAGTATTTAATACACATATTTATTTAAGGGGAAAGTCCTGCCTATGTTTAGGCAAGACAGATTTGCTGCAGAAGAGTTGGGAAAGTTCTAAAAAAAAAAATAATTCCTCCTTTGATGCGAGAATGAGGCTATCCTGCAGTGATCAGATTAACTTGCCAACTGACCACAGCTTTGAAGGCTAGCGGCATGCTTTGCACATACTGTGAGCCATTGACTTCATCAGATAAAAGTTTAGTAGATCTGAATAAACTTAAAAAGTGAATCATGAGCTCTGTGTTGACACGAGCTTCTTTCTCTAAACAACTTTTAAAGCTGCTTACCAGGCATTTTCTTGTGAGAAATGGTATGTTTGGGGGATTCCAGAAGTTCTTCAACCGTTATTCTCCACCCTCTCTAGTTTAAAGTGCTTCTGATACTTTGAGATAATTCAGGGTTCAGTGAGCATGACAAAGTGTAAGCATGAATTTGAATGTACTGATCAGGGTTCTCAGATTCTCAGAAGGGGACAGGATAATGCTAGTCCTTGCTTTACACAATGTATTTTTAGATTAAACATACATTGGTTAAAATATATACACATGCTTAGTATGAATGCTAGAAAGGAGGTGGGTTCTCTAACCATTAAATTCTGGTCTTGTACATCTGCAGCCTTTTTTAGACTAAATGACCCTTTGTGTGAAGAACTTGAGATCGAAAAGATCAGAGAACTCTCTTGACCCACAGATCCATTTCCTTTGTCTTTTGGCCTACCTCTTTCATGTCTTCTGGTGTTAGAGAAGAGACATTAGTTCAGATAACCAAAAGACTAAAGAAAGAGCTGAAGTGGCATCTCTCACTGCCTCAGTGAATGCTAAGATCATTGTGCATGTTGCTGAACTGTAGTTTTGTGCAACAACTGCCAGAGCAAAAGTCATGAATGTCTCTGTTTTCCCTGAACAGCCTGATATCATCTTACTCAGTGACTGAAATGTGCTTTCTGCTTTTTTAAGAGAATTCCAATTCTCTCACATATCACAGAAAGATTTAAAAATAAAGAAATGTCCTTTGGCTCTAGTTTTTCTATAATTTACTCAATGAAGCCACTGGGCTTTTAACACAGGATAATTCCACAGGGCACAAGGAGCTTTTAAGAGCATGTGAACAGACTGTCAGCATGCACTGGTGGCCACCAACAGCAAACTTTTACACCCTGTAGACACCTCAGACTCTCTTGTGTCAGAGGCACTCTGCCCTCATTGCTCTCAATGGTAATTCTTCTCTGACTTCAGCTGGGCCAGGATTCTGCACATATTTTAACTGCCAAAAGCCATAGCTGTGCATGGCCTTTACCTCTGTGTACACAACGCTACTAGTTTTAGCACTGGCCTAAAACTCAGGGGATTCAGGGTCAGTTCCCAACTCTACAAATGTTTTCCCCCTATAAAAGTTTTCCCCTTAAATGCCTCGCAAGATATCTCTCTGTTCTGCATTTTTACCATTTTCTCACCATTTATCTGTTCACTTAAATTCTCTACAGCAAGTCTTTCTCTGTGTATATTCACATATTTTAATTCTTTGTCTCTTGTTTTTGTTAAACATTTTATTTGTAATAAGAACAACTTTTATTTAAAACTCAACTTTAATTAATCATCCATTCTAATGCCATAAGACTTGAACACACATCTTCTATGATTCCTTCTGTAGGTTAAAGTCACTTGAAAGTTATTTAAGAGGAAATCTGGACACTGTTAACCTGCTAATGGGAGATGCCTTACTTATTCCACTCTTGAGAGCTTTCAAACCATGTCTATCCTCAGGTCACCAGAGCATCTTGCAATCACTACATATGTACAGTGCCTAACTTTTGACATTTTGTCTAACTAGTCAGGCCTGAGAAGACCAAAATAAATAGCAATTGTCTTTGCTCTCCTGATTTACGTCAAGCCACTTAGATTTCTCTTAGCCTTGTTGCTCTTGTGGTTTTGGTACCACCATGTGGAGATACTCATGGGAATCCTGTTTTACTTGAGACCTCCTTAAGGTCATTGTATTTATGAATAAAAACTACAAGCACATGTACCACAAACACACAATATGTATTTTAGCATTCAGGTTTGACCAAACTACTTCCACACAGAGCTAGTTGTAGATTAAGGAGTGTCAAGGTTCACACAGCACTGGGCTTGCAGATACCAATAATCCAATTTCAGGGTTTGCCTCTATAGCAAGACTAATCTGCATATTGGAAAAAACTCAGCCTCTCATGTCAGTCATACCTATTCCAGGGTGCAATGAGGGCCTCATATACATATAAACGTTGAACAGATTTTACATTTTACCTTTTTTTTTTTTTTTTTCCTTTTACCCGTGAACTCAAAGGAAGGTTATCCATTGGTGTGTGTGTGGTGACATTTAGTGCACATGCTTGCTTTCCCCTGCTAGTCTAAGTGCTTCCATTAGGTTCAGCACGAAGAGCAATCCTGAAGACAACAATGAAATTTGAGCTGCAGAGACAGCAGGAAACATTTCCAAGCTGTGCAAGGTCCAGCAGTGATATTTAAACAAAACATCACGTTTTGCAGGAGAAGGCTGCATGCTGATCACTTATGAACTAGACTCCCTCCCTTTTCTTTCATAGAGGAGAGAGTGTTCATCTTGAAGGGGAGGATAAACTTCTTATTCAAAGGACTACATAGAGAACTAAACCACACACACACACAAAGTTTTTTTTAAAAAATCACTTTGAGAAGTTTTGTTGTACTAAAGGAACAGATGAAGGCATCTGAAAAAGTCTGAGAGGGATGGAGGGAGGAAGGGACTGAGGGACAGAGGAGCATGTTATTCACACAGCCTGGCTTCAGTCATCCAACTAGGGCTTCCTATAGAACTGAGACAGCTAGACTCTAACAGAGGTCCATTCGGGGTCTATTTTTGGTTAGTTTAGGCTTTGTAATTTTTGATAGTTCAATTCAGGCTACATATATCTCTCCCACAATATTGCATCATCATTAGGAGACTTACATTGTCTATGATGTCTACGTGCATCATAAACCCAAATAACAGCAGTGGGTTTAAAGAAAGAGGAATAGTATGTCACCTAATAATGGTCTAGGTACTTTAGTGAAACTTGCAACATATGTATTATCCCCATTTTCCACTGACTTTTGTAATAGAAGGCACTTCCACATTTGCAGGCTGGTCTGTAAGAGATGTAAGTCAAGACACCGAAAGGTGAGGAGTAGTATTGGAAACAGGTTTGAGTAATCTAAGCCAGATGAGTTGTGCTTTTTCTGCCCATTCCTCAGGCTGTTCCTCAGCTTCAGCTTGAGCTGAAAATGTTCACAATGTGCTTAAACAAGGGTGAGCTGACCAAACAGGTTGGGGAGTGAGTGGCTGAATGTGCTTCAGTACCCAACTGAAGCTGGTGTCTTGCTAGGGTTAGTATTTGTTGCAGGGGTTTGAATGTTTACAGCTTTCTTTGTGTAAAACTGGTGAGAAAATGGGCTGAGATCCTCACTTAACAAGCACTGTGGCCATATCCATGGAACCTCACATGCTGAGATCAGGAAAGACCCCCATCACTCATCTCTTCCCTCCAGTGCACTGAAATGTGGAGAGTTGGAGGGAGTAGGAGGATGTCCCAAGCTCTTCAGCTCGAAACATTCCTGTTTCCCAGTGAAGAAGCACAGATTTTGCCTGGGGTGTTTTGTTAAGAGTGGAAGCTTTACTCCACTGCCAGTTCCACAGGATTTAATTACAATCTCAGATACTTTTCTTTTCTCTGCGCTATTCTTCCTGCCAGTGGTTAGTCTTCTGACTAACTTCAGACTAACTTTTCAAAATCAGTTTGCTAGTGGATATTTGTTGCCATGAAATCATCCAGGCTCAGGGGGGGATTTGATTTGTGCCCTCCAGTTTCTCCTTGGTTCATTGCCTGTTTTTAACCCCAATCCTCTACTGAATAAACTGCTCAGATATGTAACTACCTGTGACTGTGAAGTTCTTGTTGTCTTGTTATTGTTGGTAAACTCCCAGGTTTCAGTCAGCCTGTGTCAGTGGCATGGTTAGAAAACAGGACATGACAGCACATGTCAGAAATAGGTCGGAGGATCACAGGTATACATCAGCCAGGACATGAATGTTTTTTTTTTTTTTTTTTTTTAAATGCAAAAATTGTGTGTGGGAGTTTACTGCACCAACATGAAATCAAAAGGAACATTTACAAGAGCAATTTACTACTTCAAGCATGTTGCAAAAATATGGCAGTAAAGATAAAAAAAAGAGACTAATCCAAGATGGTGCAATAGCTTTCATCATCCAGTCTCATAAATGTCTAATACCACTCTCTTTCAGACCATGTTTATTTTCATATAAATTCCTTTAAATTTTAGTGTTGCTGTTTTCTTAAACATGACTAATTGTTTTATGCTACCCTTGTGAGCCCAGGTTTCACCATAGTGTGTTTCCATAGATTGTGGCCTAGTTGACATGGCTATTTGAGCTACTAAAGAAAAAGAGGTACTGTAATACATTTTTATTGCTTGTGCATGTTTCCATCAGATATCTGTTCCCCATGTTTCCCAAATTGTCTTAGTTCAGAAGCACACTTTTCATTTGGCTTCATTTTTTAAGAGGTTGCATTTTCTCCTTGATGTATACCAGAGATTTGGCTTATTAGAGCAAGAGAAGACAATTTAATTGACAGCAGTCATGTTCCTGGCCTTCTGTCTGCAAATTAGGTGTTCCACAGAGTTTAAAAAGTGAGCAGAGTAGTTTCATGCCAGTTGCAGCTACGGTTTTAAGAGCTCCTGTGATAAAATGGTACTCATCCCAGAGCATGAAACATGTTGTATCTGTGGTTCCCTAGATTTAGTCCAGACAGGTAAATGGGCTTCTGAGTCATTATTTTCTCTCTCAGTGATTAATTAATTTAGAACTCCTGACACAACCTGCAAGTGGATTGGGTACATCACTGGAAATCATTTGTGTCATCATGCTTACCAGCCTGTTTTGGGATATGCTGCTGTGATAGAAAATGTCTGCTTCTCTCACCTCTCCTACTGGATTAGATATTGTTCACTGCAAATATCACAATACAGAAAACAGATAATTCTTCCCTCTACGTTCCTTGTGAAAGGATAGAATTTATCCTGTCTACATATTTTGCTGAGAAGAGTTAACATTCCTCATTAAAAACAATTGATTCTTCCCAAATACCAGTATTGTAATTCTGTTTTTCTTTTTTTAGATATTTTAACTCTTGTTTTTACTGTAAAACTAAAAATATTTCTAAATATGCTTCTATTATATCATGAATGTGAAAAACTAAAAGAAAACAGTTTTGCATTCCTCTCAGTCACTCTCAGTTCTTCAATGTGATTGCATTTAATCATGACTTTACATGAAATAAGGCAACAAGGTAACTCCTGTTCATAAAGCTGCATGGATGTATATATGTTTGGGGAATGAAGCAAGGGACTGATCTCTTGTCAGAGTTCTCTGTACTTCCAAACTGCGTGTTTTTGATTCATGAACATATATGCATATATTTGTCCATAAATATGCATATATATATATATATAATTGTGTATAAAGATTATAAAGAACATAGTAGCCTAAGTAATAAAATAATGCACACCACATTTGGATGAACAAAAAGTTGCACACTATCTTATTAGAACCCTGCAGTAAGTACATTTTAACCACATTTTTCCAGGGCTATGTATTTCACATACAGCATTCAAAGGATATCACAAGATTTTAATAGCAAATTTTGATGTTTTTATTACATTCATATGGGAAGCATAATTTTACATTCCTGCATGTTTACTGCACTTTCTGTAATACCCCGGTTGTCAGGAAAAAACAGGGAAATACTAAAAGAAAAACAGTTTAGATTAAAAGACTGAGCCCCCCTATGGATATTCTCAGATCCATGAAATTCTTTCTTCTGGGGATTTCTCTGATGGATGTGGAAGGCTCATCGCCTGCCCGCAGCACTGGCAGGAAACCGCACACCTTGAACAGGATGACTTCAAAGAAGCTGCTGAGTTTTCTGGCCCCTTTTTCAGAGTTTTTTTCTCCTGGGACCAGGGCAGCACTTTGCGAACATTAAAGATTTCATGGTGCTCTTCAAAAGGGAGCCAGCCTTGCACTCATGACCATCAATTTGCTTTGCCTCAGGAATCAAAGACGGCAGGAACCGGCCTCAGAACAGTTCTTCTCCCCAGCACTGATGAGAATTTTCTTTTCCCCATCCCTGTCACTTTGCATGCCATGTGCTAGCTGCTTCCCCGTTTCCTTCCACTCTAAGGCAATTCCATTTTAGCTGCATTTTATACTTCCATCTAACATTTTGGGATCATTCATAGGCACCTCGTAATAATTACACTAGGTCTGACTGTCAATTACATTACAGCATCTTTATATTTACTTTATAGGGCCCTTTTACACTGCTGGAATAATACAAATGGACCTCAGTGTAAATGAAAATCATCTCTTTTTTTTTTTTTTTGTATTTTCCTTCAAAGCACCCTGTTCATTCCAGTACACAAAATAAAATAGAACAGCCATGACAAAAAAATATGATCCATCTGTCTCCTCCTCTTAGGAAGGAATGCCCTGAGAACCGGTGCTACCAAAGTTTTATTATATCTTACAAAACAGATCTTAGAACCATTTACTGGATATAACAGAACATCATTAAAAAATTAAACTAAACTACAGTTTTCCAAATAAATACACAAAGTACATTTTGTGATCCATTACCTCGTTTTTACTGCATTTATCAACTTTATTGCTGCTTTGCAGTTCAGTAATTTCTGATAGATTTTCCAGTCATTACTGACAATTAACAAAAATGAACCTTGAAAATGACAGAACACTAACAAAAAAGGGAAATGTAGTTCAATAAAGCTTTATCTAAAACAGTGTTTAATGGTTCTGGTCAAGACATTAGGCCTATTACTGACAAACCATGTTTTTGGAACAATTATGTCCTTTAGCTGTGATAAAAAATTAGTGCATAAGAGAATCACAGAATCACAGAATCATCTAGGTTGGAAGAGACATCCAAGATCACCTAGTCCAACCTCTGACCTAACACTAACAAGTCCTCCACTAAACCATATCACTAAGGACTACATCTAAACATCTTTTAAAGACCTCCAGGGATGGTGACTCAACCACTTCCTTGGACAGCCTATTCCAATGCCTTACAATCCTTTCAATAGAGAAGTTTTCCTAATATCCAACCTAAACCTCCCCTGGCGCAACCTTAACCCATTTCCCCTCGTCCTGTCACCAGGCCCGGGGGAGAAGAGACCAATCCCCACCTCGCTACAGCCTCCTTTAAGGTACCTATAGAGAGCGATAAGGTCACCCCTGAGCCTTCTCTTCTCCAGGCTGAACAATCGCAGCTCCCTCAGCCGCTCCTCGTAAGACTTGTTCTCCAGACCCCTCAACAGCTTTGTTGCCCTTCTCTGGACTCTCTCAAGCACCTTGATGTCCTTCTTGTAGCGAGGGGCCCAAAACTGAACACAGTACTTGAGGTGCGGCCTCACCAGAGCCGAGTACAGGGGCACAATCACTTCCCTAGACCTGCTGGCCACACTGCTTCTTATGCATGCCAGGATGCTGTTAGCCTTCTTGGCCACCTGAGCACACTGCTGGCTCATATTCAGCCGACTATCAACCAATACTCCCAGGTCCTTCTCTGCCAGGCAGCTTTCCAACCACTCATCTCCCAGCCTGTAGCGCTGCTTGGGGTTGTTGTGCCCCAGGTGCAGGACCCGGCACTTGGCCTTGTTGAACTTCATACAGTTGACCTCAGCCCATCGGTCCAGCCTATCCAGATCCTCCTGCAGAGCCTTCCTACCCTCAAGCAGATCGACACATGCACCTAACTTGGTGTCGTCTGCAAACTTACTGAGGGTGCACTCGATCCCCTCATCCAGATCATCGATACAGATATTGAAGAGGACTGGCCCCAGTACTGAGCCCTGGGGGACTCCATTAGTGACTAGCTTCCAACTGGATTTGACTCCATTCACCACAAATCTTCGGGCTCGGCTATCTAGCCAGTTTTTAACCCAACAAAACTGACAATAACTGACAACAGAAAATGAAAGGAGGGAGAAAAACAAAAATCACACTGCAGCTCAGCTTTGCAGTGATAAGAGCTTTCTATTAGAAAAGTTTCCACATTTTTCTGTGGAAAATGTAGTATGTTTTTCTACGGCATCACTCAGGTCCTTATTATTATTATTGTTATTATTATTATTATTGTTTTGAAGAACATACACTAAATCCCCAAAATGTTCATTTGAAAAATGAAGTACTGTTTAAAAGGAACTCTTGTGTCCCTTGCAAATGGAGCTCCTGGGTGTCTGACATTGTCCTTGCTATTTATTGGGATTGGTTGAAATCTTCCAGAAAGCATCATATCAGGTGGGTCAGCAATATACCCTGTTTTCAACAAGGAAAGTAGTGACCTCTGGGAGATTTAGATAACACAAATGTTCTGAATCTGCAGGGTAAAACAAGAGAAAATAAGCTCGTACTTCAGTGACATTTTCCATAGTAACTTTGTGACACTCTGGAGTATTACTATAAAAGATGACATTTCATTGAAAAAAAGAAGTCTGTTTTTGTATTAAAAATAATCATAATTATGTGAATATTTAAATGTGTATATTGGTTACTGTTTTAACAATGCAAATAAACCAATTTTCCATCCATCCTGCTTCGTAATTGTCACCTATCATTAAACAATCAATAGTTATCCTCAGTAAGGTATTAATTGACCAAATGAGCAAATGGACCTACAAAGATCATCAAGTCCAGCTGCCTGACCACTCCAGGGCTAAACAAATGTTATGGTATGTTACTGAGGGCATTATGCAAATGCCTCTTGAACACTGGCAGCCATGGGGCACCAACCACATCACCAGGGAGCCTGTTCCAGTGTTTGACCACCTTCATGGTAAGGAATGTTTTCCTAATTTCCATGTATTGTGAAAATCAGCAGTGACCTTTTAAACATTTCACTTGCTCCTGAATATTAATAGTTTAAAAAAAAAAAAAAAAAAAAAAAAAAAAAAGACCACTTATTTTAGCGGTCTAGTGTAGAGTGTAGATAATAGATTCATCCCACTTTATGTATGATTTTGTGACAAGTAATTATGATCCAAGGCTTGCTCTGTCTCTAGTAGTGAGAAACAAACTTGTCCAGAAAATTTCTCAACTTTAGGTTGATTCATCCCTTGCTAGTACTTGTCTCTTTCTGTTAATATCTAATTTAGATGTCTCCTGCAAGTGCTTAACACTGTGTGCAGAATATCCATATCTATGAATATTACATCAGGAATGCAGTTTCCAAAACCATGAAAAGAAGTTTTGTCAATGAATCTAGTATTACTCCAAAACAGAGTATTCCATACAAGATTTGGATGATTTTTAATGATTAATAATACATTGTTTGCTTTAGAGTGACAAGTAAGAACAAGGACTTTAGACCACTAGTTTTGGCCCATTAGGAACCAAATAATCCATTCTGAACAGGTGGCTACTGTATATGCGTGGACCAAACGTGTACAACCAATCTGTTGTTCATATATGATGAGCACATGAAATATTGCAACAAAAGTGGTCAGCTCTCTGGACCACTCAACTCCCATTCAATTATCTTCAGAGAGGTGTGACTCAGCCATCTCCAGTCTTTCACGTGGTATTGTATAGCTTCATGAAGGTTATTTGGAAAACCCATTGGAAGAATCTGCACAATTTAGTTATAGTACATATGTTTTTGCAGGACTACAGTTTATGCTGTTATTTGCTGCATTATCTCTGTTTTTTATTGTTATATTTTCATGTTCTCAATGGTGCATTCTCTTTAATTATAGTGCAGTGTCCCTTTTCAGTGTGAAAAATAAAATAAAATAAATGAAATTGTGAAAAAGCAGACTGGAAAAATGGAGACCAATATGATTGATCCCAGCTTTGGCACAATCCTTCATGAGATTTTACATTATTTACTTTCTTATCTATGGATCTCTGTTTCCCTGTCTGTAAAACTGAAGTAGTTCTTCTTCCCATGTATATTCTCTCATCACAGTAAAGACAAGAAAAAGAGCAAATGACTTATGGCAGACTTTACTGCTCTTATTGTCTGTGTTACTAGAGTACATTTTCATATACCCTGTAGATTTCAGTCTAATCATTACACCTATACTAATGAAAATGTCAGAACTCAGTCACTGTCCCAGTGATCAACTGTTGAAGTTTGCCCACAACTATTGAATTATTTTAGCCTCCACTACAAGATGACTGTATGCTAGTGGTTACTGACGATAATCCCAGAGAATCACAGAATCATAGAATATCCCAAGATGGAAGGAACCCACACGGATCATCGAGTCTGACTCTTGGGTCCCCAAAGGACCACCCAAAAAATCAGACCATGTGTCTGAGAGCATTGTCCAAATGCTTCTGGAACTCCGACAGACTCGGTGCCATGACCACTGCTCCCTGGGGAACCTGTTCCGGTGTCCAGCAACCCTCACAGTGAAGAACCTTTTCCTAACATCCAGCCTAACCTTCTCCTGTTGCAGCTTCATGCCATTTCCTCTGGTTCTATCACTGTCTCCAGAGAGCTCAGCACAAGCTCCTCCACTCGTCTTGTGAAGAAGTTCCAGGCTGTGATGAAGCCTCCCCTCAGTCTCCTCTTCTCTGGGCTGAACAAACCAAATGATTTCAGCTACTCCTCATATGTTTTGTCCTCCAGGCCCTTATCATCTTCATAGCCCTCCTTTGGATACTCTCTAACAGTTTTATGTATTTCTTGTACTATGGCACTCAAAACTTCATAGAGTGCTAAAGCTGAGGCCACACCAGTGCAGAGCAGAGCGGGACAATCTCTTCCCTCAACCAGCTGGCAATGCTGTGCCTGATGCACCCCAGAGTATGGTTGGCCTCCTGGTTGCCAAAGCACGCTGCTGGCTCATGTTCACCTTGCTGTTGACTAGAACCCTCGGATCCTTTTCTGTGGGTCTGTTCTCCAGCATCTCATCCCCCAGCCTGTACATATAGCCAGGGTTGCCTCTTCCCAGGCGTAGAATCCAGCGCTTGCTCTTGTTAAACTTCATATTGTTGGTGATTGCCCAGCTCTCTAATTTGTCCAGATCTCTCTGCAAGGCCTCACCACCCTCGACGGAGTCAACAGCTCCACCCAATTTGGTATTGTCTGTGAACTTGATCAAAAAACCTTCAAATCCCACATCCAAATTATTTATGAAAACATTGAAGAGGACTGCTCCTAAAATGGAGCCCTGGGGAACCCGACTAGTGACAGGTCGCCATCCGATGTAACCAGTCTAGACTGTAAATTCCCCAAGAATTATTCAAGATAGATTTTTTGGGGGGCTATTCAAACCACTCTACTGTAGAGATGATCAAGATCCAGCTCCACTGTTTACAGTTGTGCGTTGATGCTGTGCAATGTTAGTATATGCTATGTATAATGTATATGCAATATATAATAATATATTGCAATGCTGTGCAAGTGTTAGTATAGTTGAACAAATTAAGAAAGGATGGAATGGGACAAAATGGGATGGGATGGGATAGGAGACCTGTGAATGACTCATTGTTTACCCATAACCATACTGCTGGAGGGCACAAATCTCTACAGAGTTCCTCAGGATTTCAGTGAATCCTGCTTCCTGATAAGTAAGAAAAGGTGCATGGTGTATAAAGCAAGTTTTTACTGCAGCAGTGATTGCTGCTACTGAGAAAACAAAGTTTACTATCAGAGATTTCTGGGTTCAAATGAAAATGCAGACACAGGTGCCTTAATATTTGAGCTGGGATAAGTTTTACATAGCTGTAAAATGAGCTTCAGCTTTTAAGTTACTGTCTTTTTCTTTACAATAATAATCTCTTCAATTTTACAAGCTCTATATTATTTTTAGGTAAGAAAACACTATAAAGTTCATGTTTTATTGTTCCTTGCAGTTATATAAATTACATTTGGCCAAAATAAATGTAATTCCTACTGTGCGAACTGAGAACCCAGAATGTTGATTTTCCTCAAGTTATAAACAATGTGAAGATATGTTATACTGGGTCACAATTTTCCACTGTACAGCAAAATATATAACTCACTTTTAATAACAAAACTGCATATATCATTAAAGTTTCCTACTCCATGGAGCAGATATTATGTTACTCTGCACAGCAAGAGATATCCTTTTTATGTACCACAATTTCTAAAATATTGTTTGACTGAATGAAAAATATTTTAGTGGTTCATTAGTAAAACAGCTGTCATTTTGAAAAATTATTCAAATTAGTCTGTATTTTTATTAGTAGTATTGAATTCTTTTTGAAAGCTTGTAGGTTTTTTTTTTTTTTTTTTTTTTTTTTTTTTTTTTTGTAGATCTAATATTGCAGAACATGTTTATGCCTCTTTCATCTTGTTGCCATAATTTTTGGAGAGGGAACTTTGGAAATTTACTTATTTTTTTTGATTTCTCTGGTGGCTGTCGGAAGTTAGAGGCACCTCCTAAAATTTAACATGCCTAGTTAGGAAATCCACAATGTTCATTGCGATACTTTGATTCATTAAATTTCTAATTATGGGTTTTCCAAACCATAGACTTTCCCAGAAGAACTATTGACAGGATTTTCTAAAGCACTAGACTTTAACCTAACACTGCTGCCATTCACATCCATGGTAAAAAGCCCGATGATGTCAGTGGAACTATTTAGGCCAATACTGCGTGCTTTTGAATATCCTCTCTTAGAAGTACTACCTGACTATGTCATAAAACTTCATCTAAATCCTTCAGACTACAGTACCTCTGTCTATAGACCCACAAGGTCATTAAAAGTCTCTGGGAAGAAATGGTCATTGCAGCATACCTGAAGGTTTGCAAACCCAGGCCCTGAGAGGACAAGAAAGAAGGGAACTTGAAAGTCCAGTCTTCTTCCCAAGATCATGTTGGCACCATCTCAAAAGCGTGAAGAAATTCCTTCACAGAATCATAGAAAGACTGAGGTTGGAAAGGACCTCTGGAAGTCATGAATCCAACCTCTTGCTTAAAGGTGTGCTAACTTCAAAGTTAAATTACACTTTTAAGGGTCTTATTCCATAAGGTTTTGAAAATCTCCAAAAAAGGAGATTCCACACCCTTTTTGAGTAACCTGTTCCAGACTTTAACTCTTCTTGTGAAGACTTTTTCTCCAGTGCCTATATTTTTCTTTTTATAACTTTGGATGATTTCCTCTTTCCCTTTAAGTGAGTTACGCCTATCTTAAACATACAGAGAAAATCAAGAAAATTGCAGAGTTCTTCAAATTAACTCCAAATATTTAGGGCATAAAAGCTTAGTAACAACATATTGACTCCTTCAAGACCCTATTAGTGCCAATGTAATGACTAAAGTGTTGACAGTAAACTGAGTGCACAGTGTAGCATTCAACAATGCATTTGGCACTTGTGTGACCATCTGCTTGACACCCAACAAACTTGGAACTGCTGGTATGTGTAGGATTCATCTCCCATGACTTTATTCTGTAAAAGCTGAATGCCTTATCTAAATTAGGCACTGAGGATCCCCCCTTGGGATGGAGGGGGAGGAAGGAGGCGGAGAGAGAGAGACAGAGAGAAGTGTTTGGGGAAGAAATCAACTTTTTGTGGTAGACCCCTGTCAAAACACAATATCTGGGCCTGGTGAGTGGGTAATTGTATTGGTTCAGCTCAGCATTGAGTTGAATTCAGCACAGAGAAAACCAAACCAAAAAAAAAAAACAAAAAATCAAGTGAAAAAGGAAAAATAATGACCTGAGATTTATGTCTTTATATCAAATCTCTACTGTGATGTCTCCAAATACTGTCTGTGTTCTGAGATGTGTTTCTCTCTCTGTCCTACAATGTTTACAAGATGGTGGTCTTTTGAAGCCAACACTAGGCAACTATCTTATACTGATCTATGGTCTAGCAACAAATACTCTCTGGAACTGTTGTTGTTTTAGCAAACCACTTGCTCAACCTTCTTTCCTAGTCCTTTCTCATTTGTAGATATACTCGTCTTTGCCATGATCCTTAGGATAGTTCTTGTGGAGTCTCCAGGAGCTGTGAACGGGAAGAAAGCCAAAGAAGCAGAAAGTTAAATGCAACATGCCAGCTTGTTTCATATGAACAGTGTAACTGTGCAAATTGTGTATATAATGACAATGAAACTCATACAGAATTAGGAAAAAATACTTTTACCTGGATCACTATCATAGAAGATTTTAGTTAAAGGAAAAGAAAAAGAAATGTAGATTGTTTTTCATTTTAAGTATTTCTTTTCCAAGAATTTTGAAACTTCTGTGAATTATGCACGTAAGATGATCATATGGTCAGTTTCATTACCTCTGCATAAGTAAAAGATTCTGTTTTAGGGAATGGCTATTACCCTAAATGCAAATAATGAAGAGTGTCTGGTGTGCATAATGATCAGGGCTAGCGCACTTTAGCATTCCTGGCAATGCTCTTGCTGCAAGGCTTATCATCTTGGGCTCTGTGTGACACCTCTTTAGTCCTGAGATATACTTATTGTTTAATTGGGTCTTAATCATGGGAAACAAACAAACAAAACGACAACAAAACAAATAAAAAGCCACAATCCTATTCTAGATTAACATCTTGGTTTTATCTCCGGGTGAATTAACTGGTTTACTTTTGAAGAAACTCTGGGAGCAGATTAACATAATGAAACACAGATCACAGATGATGACCTGGACAGAGGAGCTAAGGCATTGAGTGACATCTAGTTCTGTGTGATTCTCTCATAAATGTAATTATACAACTGAAAGTGGGGTGAAAGGCTCATAAGAATAGACAGAGTAAGTATTACTATTGCTGTGAGAAACCTTTACCACTAATATTATTCATCAGTGGGTGCAGTTTTTATAGAAATTAGAGAAGAAATAGCATACAAAATTCATGATACTTCAAATTGACACAAGTATAGTATTTGATATTTAGCAAAGATAATAAGAAAAATTCAGAAAATGTAGGGATCAGTCCAAGAGGATCCTGCTTGAAGGAAGGAGATATCAGGGGAAAAATATTCTTTGGCTCAGCAGTGAAGTACATAGAGCCAAAGGAAAACTGGGGATTTGGGAGAAATATCATTTGCTTCTCTCCATCATTAAAAGTTTTTCTTGTGTGAAATAGCAACACGCTAATAAATATAGGCCTGATTCCCTACTGTCTCTCAGTAGGTGTCATTTTTTTAAATTAGAAATGTTGAAGTCTTTCTCGGCACAGGTGAGAGCCATATTGGAGGAACCAGAGGAGAGAATCACTTGAAAGAGTGTTTCTTTTTCATGCTTGTCTCCTCAGAGTGGATGTCTACATGGTAGAATTATTCTTCAAGCTAGTAGTATGAGATCTTTAGAAATGTGCAATGTAGGGACATTTAGCTATAGACCTTCTCCAAAGCTCAGCTGATCTTCATTAACCCCCCTAGGAACTCTCTTCCCTGCTGAGGGGAAAAAAATGAAGGAAATGCTTGTGTTTCTTGAATTACTTTAGGTTACATCAATTTGCCCCTTTTGAAAAAGAGAGGTTTTGTTCTACATATTGGGAGTTTACTACCCCTATTCATGATAATTACAAAACTAGCAGAAAAGGAAACATTTTCCTTTTTTAGCACAGTGGTTTTCAGAAGAAAAAAATAATTTCCTACTTAGTAAATTCTTAGTAAATTATATATATGTAACTATATTTTAATTTTATAGTTATAAAAATTATATGTATTTATAGAATTATATATTTATAAAATTATATACATATATATATATATATATATATATATATTGTCATCTCTTGGTCTTGATACACTGCTAGTCCCCAGACCTGGCAGGATTGATAAAACCTGAGTGAAATCATAACTTACTGAAGTCCTTTATAGGTGAACAGCAAAGCAGAAGATGAAATAGAAAACTGGAAAGACATGTTAGTGCTTACAAGGCTACAGCAGAGTAACCAAGCTGGGAAGAAATCTCTGCCAGTCACCTGCTCCTCCTCTCTGACTGAGAGCAGGATCTGCTTTACCTTAGCATTTCTGAGGGAACCAGTTAAACCACCTGTGGGGCTTTTGCTTAATTACTGCTATCATACATCTACATTGCACATTCAACAAATGCATACAGTCATGCCTTCCCTATACTGGCTCCGCACCTTTTGTCAGTGTTCTGGGACAGATTTACAGCTGGGTAAAGGAGCCTCTGAATAATACTCATGAACTCCGGGGGACATACCAATACAAGAGCCGACTGAGGACATCCAATTACAAACTCTCCAGTGCATGAAAGTCTATTATAGTGTATATAAGTGGTTATTGACATTGTACAATATAATATTGCAAGGAAAAATGTTAAATGCTAATGTGATATATTCAACATATAAACATGCTTTAACACAATTTATATTTTAATATTTTTCCCCTGCAATTATGATATAGGAAGGTCTGATTTGGGAGATCAAAAACAGATCCCTCCTGTTGCACATGATTTTTCCAAGTTATTTATTTTGTTGTTGTTGTTGCTGTTGTTTCTTTGGTTGGTTTGCCCTTACTCTAGTTCCTGAGAGACTGTTCACTAACCCATTTGATGTTCATAAAGTGGTGAGACTGAATTCTTTGCCAATTTTAATCCATTTACTTTTTTACCAATATTATTTTATTATTTTTTCCCATTCATATGTGTTTATGAGCAGATATTTATTTCTCTTTTCAGCCTTCAATTCATCAAGCAACATTAATAATATTTTTCTCTTGATGGACTCTACCATTCCTCTGGTATCCCCCATACAATTTGGCTTCAGAGATGACATTTCTACAGGACTGTAGACAGAGGTAGAAAATGAGAGATGGCTCACTGATTTTATTATTCTATCATATTACCTTTGGTACAGTTTGAAACAAATTCACATAAGACAAAGCTCATGTGACCCCTTTGCAGAAAAAGTCATGGTGCTGGAGACCCTGCAACAAAATGCTAGTAGGACAAACAGATCTCTACTCTGAGATCACTAGCAAAGAGTTTTGTTATATCACGTCAGTGGTGAGCTGCCCCGTCCTCAGTGCAGAGTGGCAGTTGATAGTGAGAATCTGGCTATGAGGGAATTTAAAGTAATAAATGTAGTTAAAATGCTGGTAGAAACAACTATTAAGTGAGGAGGAGAGACAGCAGTAGTACTGGGAACTTGTTTTGGCACCTAGCTCAAAGAGAGCTATAGATTACAGGTTGTAAATGACATAACTTCATGCTATCTATTTTTGGTCTGAAAAAGCATTGTGCCTTCCATGGAGACATTATACAGCCTCACTATGTAGCATCACTCTGTCCAGACATTTGTTCGATACAGTTTTTGGAGAGGGCTGATTGTAGGCTTCCCACAATGATAAAGGGGTGGGATGGAGTTTCAGAAGGCAGCTGGCTGGCTCAGTGCATGTGGAAATGATTATTTTAATGGTGCTTTTATTTTATAGAATTATTAACGATGTCGGGGGGGAGGCTAGATGCTTGGGAAAGGCATCTTTTCAAATTATCGTAAATGTAAATGAAGAAATTAAATAAATCCATATATTTGTCATCTCCTTTACCAGATCAGATAGCACCACAGTAGACAAAGCCACACCAATTACAGCTTAGACACGCGATCAAGCTGCTGCTACTTAACTAGTATCATGCATCAACTGAGCTGTGGTATAATCTGCAACCACAGCTCCACCCCCAGTAACTCATACCTTCACCACATCCATGGCATAGGGAAGCAGACAGCGGAACAGGTCCACCCTGATCACAAAATGGTGGCTTTTCCCTGCAGCCTTTGTCTTTTGCACCCCTGCATGAGCTCCCCATTTCTCATCTGCTTCTTTCTGGCCTCTGCTCCCTCCATTCCCTCCACTGAGACAAAAAGAAGATTAAGTCAGTACAGCTTGCTTATACTTCTTTTACTATGTCATGCCATCTTAAAATGCAGTGCAGGTGCTCTCCAGGTTTTTGGTCTTTAGAGACCATCCTCCTGATAGCAGGACAGGGGATTAAGGAGTAGCCTGCATTAGCTGTATCTTTTAGCTCGGTCTCCTGCATACTCTAATATTCTGTCCTTTCCAGATCTGTCCCATGCTAAGTCTAGCAAGGAATGCTATGTCTGAACATCTGTAGGCCAAGCTCTCATGCCCCAGACAAGCACAGACTTTGGCACATTGAGACAGTAGAAAGAGTTCTTAAATATACTAGCAAACTACATAAGAAAAATACCTATTTTTCTGCTTAAGCCAATATGAGACTTCAAATTTTATCAGTGTAAATCAAAAGGGGGAGAAAAAGAGACATTGAGTTTGAAGCTAAAGTATTAATTGATCAAACATTTACTGAAATAAAAAACAAATGCATTTTATTCAAAACTTTTGTTGCTGAAAACAAGACCGTATTAGTAAATCCCACAAAGAAAAACTCCAAATACAATTTGAACTGGGGTTGTATCAACAGCAAACACAGTTGCTCAGAAAAAAAAATATATATCTTCCACAATCATTTATGACAATATTCATTCTTTGACCAACAATTTTAATCCAGAAAGGAGACACTTTCCCTTCTCAAAAACATGATTTCTTTTTTAAAACTGAGGTCATAAGTGAGAAGGGATAAAGAAAGTATTCTAGTCACAGAATTTTAAAAATGGTGAAAAGAAGGAAGGCCCTTTTTTCTCACGCTCTTTTCTGTTTTCTGACCTATGACTTTGTTTCTATTGAGGAAAAAATAAAATAAAATTAAAAAAAAAAATCATAGCATGCATACCTCTTCTCATCTGTATCATTGTGAAGACATGAAGATGACCTCAGCTACTAGAAGAAAGTAGGAAAATTTCCTGTAAACCAGGTTATTCAGTTCTTCACTTAACAGGATTTCTTGCAGCTTACCTCTAAAGCATGAGGCTATAGTAAGCAACAGCTCCCTTTGCGCCATACAGGAGCACCCTGTTTTTCAGTGACACCCTTGGCAGAGGAAATGTCAACGGGAAGTGAGCAGAGCTGGCTATGTGAAATAAAAAAATTGAAGTTTATTCCTACCCCTCAAATTTTGCAGTAGAAAATCAAGTTTTATTGTCCATACCCAGAAAAGCAGCAAAGCAAAGCTGTTGTTGATGAGCAGGAAAAAAATAAAATAAGGGGGCTTCCACCTGCCCAGGTGGGCCACATGGCTTTCCCCATCATAATAATAAATTTGAATTTGTTTTGTTTTCCTTTCAGGCATTGATCCTTTTATTTATTTATTTATTTATTTATCTATTTATTTATTTATTTATTTTGTGTGTGTGTGTGAAGAGTGAAAGGTGTTAAATTTCACATTGTGCCTTTGATCCCTGGTCTTACCAAAAATTATCTTATTATTTTTTGCTTTACATAAAGTGTGGTCCCTTGGTAATGAATGATAATGTGAGAATCCCAGTTTGATTTAAAATAAAGTAACTTTTTAGATATTCTGATGGCACAAAGTTTTGACTAGATAACCTGCATGCATTGTGGTGGCTCAGAAACTAGGAGGCAAAGCAAAAGTACTCCCAGTGTATTAATTTATTTACTTACATCTTGTTTTTCTACAACTCATAGTTTCTGTGGGACTTTCTTATACTGTCCTGATCTGTCAGTTTGTTAGTTTTTTGTTTCAGATTTTTATCATCATGGCAGTGAACCAAATAACCTTATATTATTAATTTTTGTTGCTGTTTTTGTTGTTAGTATAAAGCATTACACAATATTTCACTTGCAAAGAATACCTATGAAGAGACAAATCATGCTTCCTCACGTTTATTGCTAACCATTCAGAGATAATTCTGCAAAATATTTCAGAAATATTTTTTTTGAGATGAAAGAAATTATGTACTTGGTTGAAAGTTCAGTTAATTGGAGGTGTAGTGAGAACAGAAATTCTAGTTGTACCAGAATATTTTTACAAGGTGCTTCATCCAATGGCATCCTAGCTTGTATCAGCAACAGCATCAGCCAGCAGGACCAGGAAGGTCCTGCTGTACTCTGCTCTGGTGAGGCTGCACCCCAAGTACTGTGTTCAGTTTTCGGCCCCTCACTGCAAGAAGGACACCGAAGCCCTGGAGTGTGCCCAGAGATGGGCAACAAAGCTGGTGAAGGGCCTGGAACACAAGTCCTATGGGGAGCGGCTGAGGGAACTTGGGTTGTTTGGTCTGGAGAAGAGGAGGCTAAGGGGAGATCTTATTTCTCCTTATTGCCTGGGAGCTGGGGGTTGGCCTCTTCTAGCAAATAACTAGTGATAGGACAACAGGGAATGGCCTCAAGTTGCACCAGGGGAGATTCAGGTTGGGAATTAGGAGAAATTTATTTTCAGAGAGAGTGGTTATGCATTGGAATGGGTTGACCAGGGTGGTAGCAGAGTCACTGTCCCTGGGGGTATTTAAGAAAAGGTTGGACATGATGCTTTGGGACATGGCTTAGTGGGTGGTATTGGTGGTAGGGGAATGGTTGGACCAGATGATCTTGAAGGTCTTTTCCAACCTTAATGATTCTATGATTCATTTCCACTGTGAATGCAGCTCAATCTCTGGAAGCTGCAGCAGATTATGCACCTGCTTCCAGTTACTTGCAATGGAATTAACCTTAATGCTATCTCTTATTGTCTCATGAGAGCAAGGGAGGAAAAAAAAAAAAAAAAAAGAAGGGAGAGAAAAGAAAAGGAGGCAAATGTTCAGAGGGGTGAGAAGGTCTGTTAAACTGCCTTGACAATTGCAGTTTGTGTGCCTGAGACTTTATTGTTTGAGTTCTTAGCAAAGCGCAGTAAAGCAGAGTGTAAGGTAATGTTTTACTCACAATGTAGTGGTGCCTCAGGGACAAACTCATCAAGCTTCCACAACCAATTTATTATTATTCTTGCCTTCATGGATATTTATTTTAAACTCTTAAGACCTCTTTTGTCCTTCTTTCTTTCTGAACAAGGAATGCTTCCACTTTAAGCCCTGAACTTGTCTTAAAGTGCCATAATAACTGAACCGCAGTGTACATTTTCACAGTATTACAGATCACTGTTGTTTATGTTTAATTATGTACTTTAAACTGCTGTGAACTGCCTGAAGCAACTTGCAACAACCAGTCTAGAAAAGTCATTATTAAATATCCTTCCTCATTATATTTGATACAAAGGCCATGAATAATGACTTATCCTAGATTTCAGTAACCAATCGCCATAATATTTACTGGCAATGAGTTCGTGAAACTCGTTGCTATAGTAACTCAATCTTGGGCTTCATCCAGGTCCCAGAGGAGGTATCCATTATCTCAAAAGCCACTGCTGGAACAAGCATATGCATTTGCAGTCTTGGAAGAGAGGGGCCAGAGATTGCACAGGCTGTTTCTAAACTACTGTCTCACCCACTCAGGTCACATGAGACAAGTAGAAAGCAGTGCAAAAAAGGCTGCATTGCCCCATAATTAGCATGTGTTGGAAAACTTTTCTTTCCTCTGCACCCTCTAAGAAGATATAGATTTCTCACTGCTCCTGCCAGAGAATAGACCAACCAAGAAAACAAGAACCTGCCTTCAAAACTCAAGCAGAGGAGAGATATTCCAAACACAACATACTTTTGACTCTTTTCTTCACTCACTCTCAAAACTACTATGTGATATTATTTTATTGATTCTTTAATAATAAATTAGACAAAAATGCAACTATTATTTTCCTCAGAAGATTTTACTTCTAAGCTTCCCTTAAAAGTAGAACTTAAGCAATTCTTTCTTCCCCTATATGCCAAACTTGGGCAAAGATTTCCAGGTGCACTTGTAGATCTGTCAATGGTCTTCTGCAGACATGTGAGCAGCCACTTGCTCCATTTCTAGACAAAGCCAGGTCCTGCAGGAGTGGCTGGTTGGAAGCACAACCCCGGGGATGCTGGAACTGAGTTCTCCGTCCCTGAACCTTTCCTCCAGCAGGCCTGCATGGACTCAGTGATCATCTGAACTGTTTCTGTGCAGGCATCCTGAGGTGGGTAGTAATGAAGATGCCATTTCAGTTTTTCCATGTAAAAAATAAATTACTTGTTATTTTAGCAAAATGCCATTTTCCCCAAGGGACATGTTGATTTTATGAAGTGGGACTTTCCAACAGAAAGATTGATTGACCGGCTGACTGACTGACTGATTCCCAGATTTACAGGGCTAAATGAAAAAAAAAGGGCATTGCATTTCAGCTGTGGACTGCCAAACAGACTGTGTTTCTAAGGGACCTAATTCCCAAATTTCACCCACATAAATGTGGTTTCATTCCACTTTTTCCTTCTTCTTTTCACCCTGCTGGTGATTGCAGGAAGGTACACCATTCAAATTGGGAATTCATGAGAGGTAAGCACTGTTGTCTATACTACAAAATTGGACAATAAAAGACCATTTTCCTTCTTATTTTTTGTTCTTGTAGGACATTCACCCTCTCCAACCTTGTATGAAAGTACTTCAGGTTATCTCGATTTTTGAATACTGTTGTCCTACATTTGTAACATGATGTGGTATAAGTGTTAGTGTGATCCCAAGTTTCTAACCTGATATAGTATAATTTGGAAGATTTGAACTGTGTTTGAAAAGTTCTTCCCCTGGACAAGTGTTTGCTCTGGTTCCCTAGCTATAGCCTAAACTTGGCTTCAAAGTGAGAGAACTGACCTTCTGAGTAGTGCAAATTGGAGATTGCCAATTTACCCCGAAGACAGACGCTAAGAACAATTTGCAGTTAGTTTGGAGTGACAAGTTTAACATTCACTTATCAAGTACAGCAATTTATTTTTACAATGTTGCAAAATGGCTTGGACCCAACTAATTTCACTTGGAGGAACAAACACTGCCACAGCCAGAAGGCACAAAATGTGCAACAATAATCCTTAAGGCAACACACTGTAATTTGCCTTCTTCTGTTTAATGCCATGTCAAACAGAAGGATTTCTACACATTTCAGATGGTGACTGCGTTGCCTTCCCTTGGTTTGAATTTAAAAAAAAAATTGATTTACTTCAGAGAGCAGTGATAGATGAAGGATATGACATGCACTGAGCATGCCTAGTTCCTTGCTCATGCCAAAAAAATCCCAGAAGGATAAATCTCGTTTCCTGCCTTACTTCACAGAGTTTAACTTTTTAAACAAGTCATGTTCTGTGGTTTGGATTCTGTGTTTATATCAGGGTTTGTTTCCAGGCTCATGGACAATAATAGTACATTGGTCTCAAAATTTGAACATTTTCATGTGGAGAGAAATCCTGGTGTTCTAACCTCAATTTCAGTCTTATTATTTGCATTAATTCTTATAAAACAGCCCTTACAGATAAGTTGCAATAAAAGCTGATATTTTCCAGGTATAAGCTGGAAAATATGTGAACTTGAGCTTTCATTTAAGTCAAACTTATTTCCATGATTTCAAGCTGTACCTATACATTCATACTGTAAACTTTATTTATTTTAGCAAATATGGAGCTGGAAATTAAGACTTAATTTTAAAAACATGTTCTGTGTTTAAACTGACTTGTACATTTAGACACACACACACACACACAAAGCCTTTGTGATCTAGTGATTATAGCTGGATTCCAGTCCAACTGGAAGCAGAACATGAATTATATTGAACCTGTTAACCCCCTAGTATTTAAAAGATTGTAAGAATATATACACACATATATATATATATTTCTGGAATTTCATTAATAGCAGCAGCCTTAAAAAATAAAAATAAATAAAATAAAAATAAAAGACACTTCCACATGATTTAATTATATCCTTCAAGAACATGCAGTATTATCCAAACATCTAACATGTACAAATTTGTGCAGGTATGTGAATATAATATATACATATATGTATAAACATACACACAAAGACAGAGAAAACAATCATAGAATCATGGAATGGCTTGGGTTGGAAGGGATCTTAAAGATCATCGAACTCTAACCCCCCTGCCGTAGCCAGGGATGCTACCCACATATCAGGTTGGCCAAGGCCCCATCCAGCCTGGCCTAGACCACCTCCAGGGATGGGGCATCCACAATTTCTCTGGGCAACCTGTGCGAGTGCCTCACTCCTTAAAGTGAAGAATTTCCTCCTAATGTCTAGTCTAAATCTATCCTCTTTTAATTTAAGACCATTCCCCCTTGTCCTATCATTATCTACCCAAGTAAAGAGTCCTTCTCCATCTTTTTTATAAGACCCCTTTAAGTATTGAAAGGTTCTGTAGTGACATCCAAATATAAGCAGTCCTCTCTAGCAAAACCATGATCTTTTCTTCATCTGGTCCCTTTGTTGATTACTGTACTTTGCTGCCTTGTTTCTCTCTTTGCCTGTAGGTCTTCATAACTCCACATAAAAATGCACTTTTTTTCTATATGTGCGACAGGTCACTTTAAACTACTGTAATACAGAGAGGACTCTTTTTTTTTCATTAAGTTCCCTAAGAACATCAATTGCTTGTTCATGAAGATTATCATAAGCTACCAACCTGGTCTGAAATATTTCATCAGGTCTCTCTGCCACCTTCTGTGGGAGGCCTGCCTCTATCAGTGTCTTGTAGTGTTCTGTGTGAGTTACACTGGAAGTGTCCATTGGTTCTTCCTCTTCTTTTAATTGCACTGCTTTACCATTCACCTGATTATCCATTTTATTTTGCTGCTTGAGCCTGTGGCTGCCTGCCCTGCTGCCAAGTCTCCTCCCCTGGAGCCCACGCTTCCTTACGCAGAGCCCCCTCCTCCGTGCTAGGAGGCCCCACTGTCACCCCTGAAGCCCCCCAGGGACCAAGCTAGGATCAAACTTTAGCCTTAACATTGAAATTTTCCTAATGCTCCAAATCTTCTCTACTATAAGTATCTAAAACTTCATTCATATATGCAAGAGCCATTCTGCTCATTAGACTAATGATATTCTGGAAAGAAAATGAGGTATTCACTACAGGAAAACAAAAAGTGAAATAAAAGTAAATGAAAAGTAGCATACTACATAACCTCTTCTAAGCTCAATGGAAACCTCATAAATTAGCTAGCTTCTGGTGGGATTGAGTTTGTCTGTCCAAGCTTTTTATTTAATCCTTTGCTACATCTATACTGTCTTGTTGCACACTTACATTCTGCATTTAATGTATTAAAAAAATAATGATTTCTAACTACTTAACCCATACATCAGTAAGCATAACATACACAGTAGCTATTCTTAGATAGATAGATAGCTGTGAAAATATATGTGTATGTGTGTATTGGAATATAAATATGTATGTATGTATATATATGCAGATGCAAAAATCAGCAAAAAAGTTTATGTTTTATGTTCTGCCATAAGAAAAAAATATTAACAGTAGATAAAGAGAAGAGTTCCCTTTGGTGCTTGGCTAAAACATAAACAGAACAGCTGGTGTTTGCCTGAAGTGGCAGTTCTATGTGCTGCTGTTTGTTTCTACTGAATGATCTTCTTATCACTAACTATCCTATAAGCAACATTGCAAGTTTCGTCATGACAGTGTTTTTTATTTATTTATTTTATTTTATTTTATTTTATTTTATTTTATTTTATTTTATTTTATTTTATTATTTTTCTCTTTGCTGTATGTGAATAATCTTGAAAATTTTAGGAAATAGTACTAAAATAAAAGTACATGCCAACTTAATTTAATATGACTCCTTTATTTTTCCATTTTCCATTTTTCCATTTTAGCAATACCTAAGGGACTTGTTCCCAGAGCCTCAGCTTTGTTTCTTGACACTCTAAATATATAGTAAATGTCAATCCCCACTTTTAATGTGAATACTCCTTATGTTCATAGACTTCAGCTTTTCTGCTTTCCATGCAAGGATGCATGACCTTTATGAAGGAATTCAAAAAGGAGTTCAAAGAGGAATTCCTTCAAAGAGGGATTCCTTCAAAGCAACACAGACATCATTCATTCTTTGGCCCAAGGAGGAGTAACAAAAACAGCTGCTTACATAGTATTGCTGAGGAGGAGGGGTGGAAGAAAAGTGAAAGAGGAAAACTAACATGCTGTACTCTTTTTCCATGTGGTGCCATGTGGTCCTTGTTACACAAGACCAAGATATGTGCACCTTGGACATAGTCCATATAAGAATCAGGATGCTAATCAGCTGCTGCTCTAGTACATAAGGTCATAAAAACAGACATACCATCTCCAACACTGTCTGTAAGGGACACCTAAAGAATAGCAAAAACAGGGAAGTCTACATGATACTTCCCCAAATACTGTCTCAGCTTTCAACTATTTTAGGGGATTTCCTAAGTTTGACATGATTTATCTAGTCAGTAATCCTCAGTGTTTTTTTTTCCCCATGCTCTTGTACAGTGTCCATTTCAAACCACATAAGTTTTTGCATCTACAACATCATTTGGGAAGATGCTTCACAGGTCTACTGACCACTGCATAAGGAACAAGCTTCCTTTGAAGCTTACTGCTTCTTTCTTCTTGGGATGTCCATGACATATCCTAGCAAGAGGTGCTGCACAGCACAATGCAAACCACTAATGAATTTCCAGCCATTAATTGTGGCTTTGTTCTTCTTACATAGACTAGAATATTTCTGGCATCCCATGTTCCTAAGGCTAAGAAAGAAAGGGTATATTTGGGTTTGAGGTACTGCATTGTCATGAGGCTAAGACAAACTCAGGTTGCTGAATATCTGCAGTTTTGGATGCTTGCTGTCACATTGTAGCTCACTTTTCCAGCTGGATCTACATGTGCTTCCCCATTTAGATGGTTTGTTTGCTGTTTGAGGTGTGGACAGCTTTGTATGCACTTAGCACCCTGCACACAGAGACTGAAACTTGCCTGAGTAACCATGGCACTCCTGTAAATAAATAAAATAGATAACAGTCATTATTAGCATACAGTCCCCTCTAAAACAAAACAGTCTCTGTAAATGGATACATTCCCTGTAATTGCTCTCCTGGGGCCTTAGCGTCTCCTTCATGATTGATCCAGGAACCTTGGCTATACAGTCAAAACAACATGTTCTCAACCTAGTACCTCCTGCTGTGTTTCTATCTTTTTGCTTTAGCTTCTTTTATACCCGCATACATATTTTTTTCCTACTGTTTTTTTAATTTCTTTGCACCATAATTGAAAGCTTAGCTATCCTCCTCTTTGTTCCATTGCCAGCAATCTTTGATAAGTGAGTACTTTTCTAGTTTTTTTTTTTTTTTTTTAAGTAGTACTTTTAAATAATTAATGGAGTTCTTGAAATACTTTATTAATTAATTACTCTTGCTACATTGGTGCTTCCTAGATGTTTTTCCTTTGGCTCATCTCCTAGAGAACGAGTCGCGTTGCAGTGTTTACCTGAAGAACAGGTATCTCCTGAAGGGCTGCCTGGTTTTATGTGAATTCCTTTGTTCGCATGCCCTGCTGATATACTGAGGAAGGTTTCTGAAGTATGTTTCTCAGATAAACTCAGGGATTATGCCCCAGGAATGCACTATAGGGCAGATAAAACTATCATGAGAAAAGGAACATTTCAGGTACTCGTGAAATTTATTTTTTTAACTGGACCAAGATTATCTTTACAGCTGCATCTGCAGGAATTTATCTTCCTCCTTACAACCTTCCTCCCTATGTACTTAGCTGCCCCATGCAAAGCCACATCACTTATCAGTGAGGTGTACTCTCCTTCAGCTGCAGGATTATGAGCCTCTCCTTGAAAGCTATAAGGAATTTCTTCTATTTCACCAAAACTGTGAAACTTGTCCAAACATAGGCAGCTACAGTTCTTGTGCCAGTAAGAATGACAATGAAGGAAAAGGTATTTTATATATACATATAAAATATATATACTGCAATTCTCTATCTACTTAACATACTTTCTGGTGAGATTCAATCTAGATATACAATTTACATTGCATTTTTAATCATTTTGTAACCTCCACACTAGTAAATTAACTAGGATTAGGGGATATTTCCAGCCACTCAGAATTCAGCAGCTACACTGTTAAATTCTCTCTGATTATTATTATTATTATATATTTTTTTTAATTTTCTTGTTTCCCCACACAGTCAATCAACGCATTCCTGAACAACTTCTGGCACAACTCAGGACTTAGCATGGACTCTTCCTGATGGTGTTTTAGTGGACAAAGTAGTTTAATAGCATGAATGGAACCAGGTTTGGGCATTTGACTCTGAGGCCAAAGAGCAGTCCTTGGCATTCTTAATTTATTATTATAGCTGAAGTTCTCAGGAAACAGTGCTTCTGAAATAACTTAAATTCCCTACCTTGCCAGAGGAGACAGTTGTTTGATAAGTTCTTTAGAAAACTTCTAAAGGAAGATATTTTTTGCCTACCTTAAGTATTTGAGTTCAGTTGCCATCTTCACTTACTGCTTCTGCGGTAGAATTCTGTCAATATGTGAGAACAGTACTGGTGTACTACTTCTGCAATGGCTTCCATCCGGAGAATCATAATCATTAGTACTGACAAATAATTATACTCATTAGAAAGAAGGAAACTGAAGCATAAAATAATCTGAAACTCCCTGAAAGGCACAGTTCCTGCCAGGGGCACAACTCACTCTTGCATAGGATGACTCAGTCTGTCTTCTCCCACTCAGGCACTGTAGTGAAGAAATCAGAAAAATTCAGATTTAGATTGCATAGAAAACAGAGCAATATTTCTTTTGGATGGTCACTCTTTCTCCTTTAACTTCTACTTATCATGAAATGTGACAGGGCATGGATTAACAACTTGTTGAATTCAGTCATGCAATCAGAGAAAATGGAATTGAAAAGGGATTTTGAGAGGTCATATGGTACATTTCATTGCCCCAAGGCAGAATCAGCTCTGGTAAGGACATTGTGGACAGTTGTTAGAAAAACAGCTGTTTTTAAGACTTGTAATGATGGTAATTCTACACTCTCCTTAAGCAATGTGTTCCAGTCCTTCACTATCTCTACCATAGGATTGTTTTTCCTAACTCTTAACTTTAATCACTTTTGCAGCAATATAAGACCATTATTTCTTGTCCTATCCATTGACACACAGAAGAGATTTCTTCTTTGCAACAGTCTGTATTAGATTTGAATACAGTTAATATACTTCCTAACCTAATTTTCTCTCTTCTGGATTATGCAAATCCAGTGTTGTCTTTTTTTTTTTTTTTTTTTTTTTTCTGAAACGGTCGTACTTTCTAGCTTTATGATGTGCTGATTCCTTTTGAATGTTATGTTATACATGGGAGTACAGAGACTGCTGGATGAGCTGTCTAAGCCTAATAATCACATACTGCAAAGCAGAAGGAAGAGGACAGGACCTCATCATTGGGGAAGAAGCAGAAAGGTCCTTTCATAGCAATATAAATTTAAATCAATTTAACCAGTCATGAGATGTAAATGAGGAAAAAAAGTGCTATCAGGAGCAACAGGAAATCTCAGGTTTTAATTTAAAAGAATAATAGATTGGGTTTTTACATACTTCCTTCCACATTACAATATACTAGTTAGCGTGAATATGTAGATCTGTCTTCTGTCAGGAAAAATCTTATTCCATTCGGGAGCTTTTCTTTGCGCTTTACTGTCCATTCTCAATGCTACTTCAAACACTGATAAAAATGTATTCTTCTAGGTAATCCCCACAATCCTGAAGAGCTCAACACTGGAAGACCACACAGACTGACACATTATATGCGCCTTCAGCCTACTTCATTCTAAATTGGATATGTTTCAAGATGCCTACCTAAAACCTTGGTTAAAATTATTTGCCTTTTTTGTTTTTGAGATAAGATTTTAACAAGACTATAGATATATTATATATATAGTCTATATAATATAAAATAGTCTCTCTATATATAGTCTATATAAATAACATATATATTTTTTTTTTCTGGGAAAGTAGTTTATTCATAAAATTCAGAATTACTCTAGAGTGGGTTTCTTTTAGGTATCTCCAAATGCACAGTAAAACATACCTATGTTTATGTCCTCTAATGTTATTTTGTATATATCTAGAAAATTATAGGTACAAATTGTGAGGTTTCACATTTTTAAAATGAGTATGTAAAATGGCTTGGAGCCAGAATCTTTGACTAAAAGCAAAAAGTAAAGTGGACAAGGTCAACATTATCCAAATGCTTAAACTGTTTGTTTATTCCCTGATACACTTTTCACTCATGCTGAATGGAATGGAATGGAATGGAATGGAATGGAATGGAATGGGGTGGAATAGAATAGAATAGAATAGAATAGAATAGAATAGAATAGAATAGAATAGAATAGAATAGAATAGAATAGAATATAGTTCCAGTTGGAAGGGACCTGTAAAGATTATTGAGTCCAACAGCTCTACCTGTTTGGCACATACCAAGGACCAGACTGTGTGTGTGTGTCGGGGGGGTGTTGTAAGCAGCCACCCTCTTCTGCACTATAAAAGGATTTATTAGTGTGGATGGGGTCAGACTGTGTTATCTGGCTCCCAGGCCAACAGATGCACCTAGATACTGTTTACCTTACTTCTATATATATTTACCTAGTCATGGGTACCAAACCGAGAGGACCAAGTAGCTTCCCAAAGTCTTCACTTTAAAAAACTTTCCTACAGAATAAGCTTTATAAATATGAAATATGAGGTTTAAACACAAATATTTCCATTAACTACATTTTGGGTCAGCATTAAATAAAATCATGGCTACGTTTCTCGGCTTCTTATTTTTCAGAGGAAAGTCGCTGTTAATACAGATTCTTAAACCTTCTGTTAACTTTCTATTAAAACCAAATTTAAATTTAGGTTCGTATGCAATCCACCATCAAGTATCTAAGGTCAATAAGGTTACTGTGGGACAGCTCTTTCAGTTGATGTTGTCTGTCTATAAAGTTATTCATTCACTTCAGCTTTGCAAAGCACTGCTTCTGTAGGCTTTTATATCTATCCTTTTCTGCATCTTTTTTGTATTTCAATTACTGCTTATCACAAGATTAGTAATAATTTTTATAGTCCATCTTATAGGGAGGCAGAACTTTCAGGCAAACATGGCTTCTGGAGTCATAAAGCATAATATGTAGAAATCCTACAGCTTAACTAATAATCAGTCAATCAATATTTAGGACTTCTGGTGAATCTCAGTATTTTGGGCTATATTTCCTTCATGCTTTCAACTTATTCCTTTTTAATGTACCACAACTTCTAGTAACTATAGGTAAAATAGAAGAGTTTGTTAAAGAAGAAATTTGTTGGAACAACAGTTTGTTTATATCATTTGCAGTTCTGGCCTAAATACAAATCAGTATTAACAGTTTATAATTACTGTGTTAACATTTTCTGTTTCTAAAGTAAACTAAACATTTAGGAAAGCTGCATTGCATCACATATTTATTGTCTATAATGAATCTGAGATTTTTATCTGACTATGATACAGCGGGTTTCTAATTTCTCCATTCTTGTAAGTATAGCATTTCTGTGAAGTTCCATTGATTATCCCTTACGTATCTTTTAAAAAAATAATGTCTGAGAGTATTGTATTAATTTATTTATTTTTTCTCTAATGTTGCACAAACAGATGAGTATGCTCAGATTACTGTAGTGTTCACAAAACGAAGTCATTGGATATACCATGGTTAATTTTTTTTTTTTTTTAAGTTCACTCCACACAGCAGAGATGGTTAAAAAAAAAAAAAAAAAAGTTTATTTTGCTTTCTATTTGAAAACATTTTCATCCATGGCAGTTAGCCTGATCCCTACTGGGAAAACAGAGACCTAATTTTGTCCTGCTTAATACAAACAGAATTCCCAGTGACTTCACTGGGAGTTTTGCCTGAACAACGAACACCGAAGAAGGCCCTATAAACTCTCGAGAATATCCCTCTGCTTTCCTGTGGACTAACCTAATCTCTGTAGTTTACCAAGTACTTACATTGTAACAGTGTACTGAAATGCTTTGCAAATTATCACATCCATATGAAGTACTTTCGGGTCTGTCATAGAAATTGCTAGTCTATAGGAACCAAACGTATCTTAAAACTGCAGCATGCCCTAGGTGGTTCTATACCCTTCTGTACAGAGTTGGCAGCTCTGAACAATGGTTCTGTATGAATGAAAATAACATCTCCTTTCCCATGTCTTTACTACTAACAGCTTCAGTTGGTAACAATAAATGGATATCTTGGGTTCAGAGAATAGTAAATATAGCATAGAAAAACAAACCATTTCCAAGAATGTATTTTCTCTGTGGTTAGAATACGTTATCCTATTCCACATTATTGAGCTAGATAGTGCTTAGAGACAAAAAAAAAAAAAAAAAAAAAAAAAAGGTGGTGAAATCTGAATGGGAAAGCCAACTTTGGCAGAAACACTACTGCTGGTTTTAAGGAATGAAAAACAGAAGTTTTACCAAAACAAAAAAAAAAAAAAAGAAAAAAAAGGAGAGAGAGAGAAGAAAGTTCAGAAAACTTGTTTTTCAAATATATATCAGACGAAGGGTGATATATATGTGATTACGGTGAAGTTTAAAAACTGAAGTTAAAAGAAAGGGAAAAAATTTGTTCACTTTTCTTTTTTTTTTTTTTTTTTTTTTTTTTTTTAAAGATGGAGTGCAACTGGAAACAGCATGCAGCCAAAGGTCAGGGTCAAGAGTAATAGAATCCTGGCACTATGTGCTAGTTTATCTTCTACACGATGAACTCCTGCCAAACCATATACACAATGTCATACAGCAGGGAAAAGTGTCTGATGCATCTCCAGAGTATTTATGAGGGCTTCTGTTTTGAAGATAGTTTCTTAGGTAACAGAATAATAACATAATGGGACTATTTCTCATTTATCTTTTTTTTTTTTTTTAATTTATTTTTTGGCTTATTCTGCAAATTAAGCTGTGATAACTGATTCCCCCTTTCTGGACTCCCTCTTCCAATATTAAGAAGAACTTTATTTTTAGGATTTGTATTAAGAGAAAGATTTCTGTGGTGGTCTTACAAGTACTTATTCAAATTAGACTAAGTATTGCTCAGCACCTTTGGAAGTAAATAGTTGAGTTGGAATGATAAGCATTTGCAACATTTAAAGGAGATGAAAGAAAGTTTTGACTAAGTTGTTGTTTCTTAGACTGTGTGCCTTCCTGTCTCACATAGTACCGTGTCTTATGCTTTGTTTCTTTTAAGCATGGTAGTATATTTATACTCTGCCTGCAAAGCCTTTCCCTTCCAATGTATAGGCAAAGCACAATCTAGTAGTTTGTTTTTCTACATTTCCCCTTATTTCACAAATGTATAAATATTCCAAAATTAGTTTCAGAAAACAGTTTATCTAATGCATATCACCAAAAGTCTTGCAGGTGTACTGCATGAAATGCAAGAAAACAATACGTCAGATTCTGATCCAGCACTGAGAGTAAAATATCTTCATTAATGGAACATGGATTAAACTCACAGCAGCTGCTCTGTAATATTTATATTTCAACCTCTCATGAACTTTTATTAGGGGACAAGTGAGATCACTTTAACTGCAGCAGAACAAAATCCACATAGTCACTTACCTCAGAGTAGCCTATGCCTAATTTTCTAGCTCTGATCTGGCTTCCCTCCAAGTAAGTTACTTATTCATGTGGTCATGAACATTACTTGACAGCACACAAGATGATAGCACACAAGATGAGATGCTACCTGTTTCAAAGTTTTGACTTCAACAGAAGGATTCAATATGTTTAATTTTTTATAACCATTTAAAGAAAGACACAAATAGAGGTCTGGGTCACTTCATTAAAATGAATTGTTTCAGTGAAATTAATTGTCTGATAAAAGAACAACTTTATATGGGACATGCATTTCCCTAGAGAGCTGTATAAGAACTATGAGAACTGAAAAAGTTTCGATCATCTCCCTTTGGTCCAAAACTAGAGCTGAAAGCCCAGACATAAGTTTTAAGCTACTGAAAGGTGAGAAAGTAGTTGAACTTCAAGAAGCCAATAAGGACCATAGGGTTCAATGCTATGCATTAATTAGTCAGGGAGATTGTAGAGATTCAGAGCACAAAGCCGGAGAGTTGAATGAAAAGCCAGGACCATGCTGTTCTTGCAAAGGGGTCAATTTGGGAAAATAAGTTTGGCTCCTCTCCCTTACTGAAACGGTTTCCAGAATTGTGCTGTGATTTGTAAAAGTTGAGACCACAGGCAGCAGCATCAAAGCAGAGAAGTGACTGTGAAGCAGTATAATGTAGTGCTATATTAAGAGTACTACTCAAGACCCTAAGAGTTGTCCTGAGCTTCTCTTTCTTGAGATGGTGGCTTTCCAATTGAAGCTAACAACCCCAGAGAGACTATGACTCCCAGCACCATTCAAGGTATTATCAAACTCAATCCACTTCTTTGAGTTCTTAAAGTAACAGTCAATGGTTGTAAATTATACAGTAGGTCAGATCCTTGCTAGCCCACCTGCAGCTTCATAATTCCTAGGACTAATTTTTTAGAGCTATGGGCTGTTTATAATTTAGAAAGTAGTATTGAATTCTGAGCAGTGTTGTTGGTACCTGATAGATACCAAGGTCTGAACACATGGCATGGAAAAGAGTAACCAAAGGGTATTAAACAGATCCAATACCAGGTATTGGTGCTGCCTGCAACAACATAAATAACAAGCTCCTTGTTTATCCCTCTTCAAGTTAAACTCCAGATACTGCAGAATCAAATGACATTCACCTAATTGCATCTAAAGCCCTTTTGAAACAAGATATTTTCAGATCCATATCCTGCACACTAATATACTGTTTCCCTATTTTAGAATTTGCTAGCCTTTTGAAATGTTCTGCTAAATCTTTCTTCCTCTTAAATGTAAATTATCTCCTTTCAGGAGAAAGGTAATCAACTCTTTCCTTCCACCATATGACTTTGGAAGGCTGTGCTAGAAAACAATGATTCCTGTTTTAAAATATTCTTGCCCATCTTCTAGCCTTGTAAATAGAAAAGCTGAAGCTGAGCTGTATATCTCTTACATGTCCAAAACCCATCACTTGAAATGTTCAGACAGAATTTGGGAGTTGCTCTGAGTTCTGCTCAGAGTCTCAAACCCATCATTTTTGAGATGATATTAAAATACAGAAAATTCAGTTTTCTTTACTTGAAGCTGAAGTCAAATAGTATTAATAATGGAATATAGAAAAAATGAATTTAAAAGTATTGATGGCTTTGCATAGAAATCAAAATATAGTATTTCTTTAGCCAGGGAACACTACTGCTGAATGCAACTGGGGGTTAATCTTGCTAGATGCTGTAAAAGCTCCTATCCAAAATGTGCACGGAGTAATGCTGTCTCTAATTATTACACTGTATGGAGAGATAGTTAACTTTTTCCTAGCAATTCACTAACTTTTCTTTTGTGTAAACTTGGCACAGAAAGGCTTTTGCTATTGAACTAAATAAAACCCTCAGCACATGGCCATGGCCCAAGGGGACACTTTATCATTTGTATATAGAAAGACATTTGATTATGGCTTAATTATACAATATGCTGCTATTTATTTTCAATCAGTCTGCAAACTCCATAATTGTGGATTATTTACTGATGAACTACTTACAATCCATTATTCTATTATGTTAATGTATTCAATTCCAAAAACATACAAATGTTTAATAACCTAGTTTAAATCAGTTGGGCTTTTTATTGGTCTTCAAGAAGAAAGATATGTAGAACCTGACAATTTGGTAAATCAGAGTTACACAACAGTGAAAACAAACTTTATTTGGTTTCATTTTTTAAGTTTCTAAAATTTGTGTTTAATTTATCATATCATTATTATTTGCTACTGTACTTCTGGTTGTCATCTTCCCCGGATGGTATTTAATCAACTGCAGAAATCAAACAAATAACATAGTGGACAACATTTCCTACAGTTCTAAATAGCGGGAATTTCCAAATGATAAAAATGCTTCATAACTGTCCCTTTTGAGTCCTAATTTTAAAATTATAAATCTCTGCTTTTCCTTTCTTTCATTTCTCTTCCCAGCTTCTCCCGGGACCTAGGGGGAATTTTTTGATTTGAAGCCAAAATCAGACATTTTCTTGAGTTCTAACAGGACTTGAACTACATGTTTTCTTCATCTCCTGTGGAGGCGCCTCAGTCAAGGGGTTATAGACCCTTCTGAAGTGGCATTTTCCTGCTATGCAAAGATTTTAGTCAATCTCTGGGTCACAGAGAAAAGGCTAGAGCAACTCAGTAGTCTGAGGTTACAGAGCCACATGAGGAGGCTAAGGACCCTGCTTCTGTTGATACAAAAGATTATGGATGTGCTCCAAAATAGTTCAGTGGAAAGCTGAATTAGAGTAATTTATATGCTAGATAATTCTATAACTTTCAGTTTTGCTGGGTATATGGAGGAGAGGGAAGTAAGAAATAGATGACCCACTTCTGAATTGCTTTGCCAGAATGGACTGATTTGCTTAACTGTGAAACATCATGGAAGGCACCAGATGCCAATGTTTGAGTTAAAGATGTGAAGAAAAATGGGCATCAAATATACCTCCAGAAGCACATTGTGACTTCACAGTCACAGACATAATTTCTTACTTATGCAGCCACTTTCCAGATTGCCAGTTTAGATCTTTGGTGAATATATTAAGGATTTGCAGGTGTATTTGAAGTTGCCAGCCTATTTCCATTTTGTTATTATTCATCAGTTTTGCCTGATTTTGCAAGTTTCTCTGTCTACAGATTCCTTAGCTCTAAAGAGGTCACATTCTCCTCTAAATACCTATTGGCCAGTTGCATACTATTGACTTGATGGCAGTTCAAATTGGCTATGAAACAAAACAAGGACTCCAGCTTCTCCAGTGTACAAGGAGAACAAAACAAAACAAACAAACAACAAAACCAACCCCCCACACACCTCACCCCCCCAAAAAAAACCAACCAACCAAACAAAAAAAACCTACGACATTGGGTTCATCTATCTGTTTCTGAAGGAGAGGGTTTTTTTGTTTGTTTGTTTTTCTGAAGGAGTTCATAACTTTTAGGATATTTTCCCACTAAATCTCTAAAAGTGTCATCTTACTGAGTAAAATGTCATCTTATTGAGTAATTTGAGTGAAACATTTCTGGTAAAAAATAGGACACACAACCCAACAACTGTTTCTCCAGCTAACTTCTTTTATGACTTCTCAGAGCATTATTTTATAATGTGGACTGTAGGATCAGACACAAGATTTATATAGTAAATTAACTGTGTAAGTATGACAAAGTAAATCACTACTTTAATATAGTAATGAAACATTATATTAATGTTTCAATATAAATGGTTTCTACAGAGGTTAGTAATTGAATACTAGATATTAGAAGCATATTACATACTTTAGTAGCATTTGTTATGGGTGGTTACAAGCACATTAGTAGGTGTTATTGATCTATTCATTCTATAATAACCACTATGAAATGATTTACAATTTACTAAAAAGGTTACTACTCATGTATAGACTCTTCAGACATTATTTATGGCTGTTACATAATGTTAAGGGTGATGACTATAACATGTTTACTAAACCAATACTGTAGTCACTTCTGCCATTAGGTTTACTAAGATCAGTTCATTAGTTCATCTGTAAAAAACTTCAAGGTCTTTATAATCATCTGAATTTATAATGTCCATATGAAGATAAAAATAACAATGTTACTCATATTCAAACATGCTGAAATCAAGTAGAATAGAATTTCAGTGTTCATTGTTAAACTACTTAAGCTAAAAACTAAGTCAGACAGGAACTCATATTGCTAGCTCAGTTTCAAATGAAAATGAAAAAAAAAAGCACACACACAAAAAATAATAATAAATAAAAGCAGCTAATTTTGCATTTTCTGCACTAGCTTTGTTCCCAACAGGATGTACACAGTGGATCTAACTGGTCATGATGACTGTGAGCATCAAACTAACAGCCCATAAATGTCCAACATACTTCAAGAGTGCCGAGATACATCTCTCTAATTCAGCTTGCAGTATTTTCATAGTGAACAGAAGTTCTGAAAGCAAAAATACTCCGATAGCCTGGAGTCCAGAAAATATGAGAAAACACAGTAGAAAAGCTACCCACTTTGGTGTGTAACTTCATGTGTTTGTGTGCTTACTACATATGTACTTACATATGTATTTACAATGTGCTTACTACATATGTAGATTATATATATATATATATAGATGGACATACACACTATCAGTCACATAACCTCTAATATTTTCTGTTTATAAATGAAAAAATAATAAAATCATTCATTTTAAAAATAAAAAAAAATATTTTTTACCCTTTAAATTTGATGGTCCTATTAATGAAAACTAAAGCTATCAACTGTATTAAACAAGGTTTTGTTTGGTTACTGAAAAGTAATCAGGACTCTTACTTGGTTTTTAATATTTTTATGATCCTAACATTAGCTGAATACAATTTAATTTGCTTTTCTTGGAGTTCCAATTCCATCTTATTTTGTAAAACTCATAGCATTGATATTAGAAGTATGTTTTCAGCCACAGGGATTAAAAAGAAAACTCAGAAGGGTATCCTGAAATGCTTTGCATAGTTTTGCCATCAGAAAATGTTGATACAACAAATCTGGACTTTTCAGAACAAGAATAGGATTAGAGATTTGAAAAGATTTATTTTTTTTTTCCCCCAGTTGTTCTGTCCAGCAACAAAATGAAACATCAAAATAACTTACAATTTAACATTTTGGATATTATCTTAGGATGCAGGAGGTCTACTGCCATGAGATGTATTTTGATGAAGACCTCTTATTCATTGTGACAATAAACACCAGGTCTTGGTTTTACACCAGTGCAGAGCAGAAAATCTTCAAATCTCAGTTTTCTTTTTTTTCAGAAATCAGAAAATTCTTTTCTTCCCAACATTGATTTTCAGTGTATGTTAAAAATTATAACACTAGAAGTCACAGAAAGATCTGTCATACTTTGACAATATGACACTTTAGGGGCTGATTTAACGAATTTTGGTAGGGAAAAAAAAAATGTAGTAAAAATACCCCAAAAAACTGGGCAAAAGTTTGCCCAACTTAAATATATGATTTCAAATGGCACATATGCCTAGTATACCTTTAAGAACCTTTGGTTTCTGGTCCTACACAACTAGGTGCCTGGGTTTAGCTGAGTGGGATTTCTCATTCTGCATCTGCGGGTGACAAGACTTATATTCTTAAAAATCACCAGTCCAGTATGCACTTATTTCCATAAATATACTGGGCAGAGCATGTAGTATTCAATCAAGCTCTGTTCATGGCTTTGGTATGGACATGGCTTAGGGCAAGGGTTAATCATTATGACACGGAGACAGACCCTTGACACTGTCTGATCTCAAGTCGGACTACTAAAAGTCAAAATTTAATCTCACTGAAGATTTGCAATTTTTAAATTAGGTGTCTGACTTCAGGTAATTATCCTCCAGAATAGTTTTCATCCTTTGGAAATAGGGAAATTTTCCTTTTAGGAAGTTCCTGTGCACTCTCCATTTTCAGTAGACAAATATCTTAACAGAGGTGATACAATTTTAAATGACAACAATTAGATGAGATGAATCCCATTATTTATAGTAGTTTTTCTTCCAAATTTTTTTTTTTAATTAGGTATGGTTCTAGAGGTCTTTAGAAGACAACTTATAGGTGATTTTTGATTCCTGTGCTAATTAAATACAAAATTAATATACTTGTATATTTTTGTAAGAATATTTTTGTGAGAATATTTTTGCCTTTAAAAAATGAATAAAAAATTCTTGGTATAATAATTGCATATTTTCACCAGTTCTGTAGTTCTTAAAGTAAGATTTTATCATTATAGTTTTTGTATTCTGTAATAAAGCACTGTTTATGCTTTATCTTTCTTTTTTTCTTGCCTTTTAGTCTCTTCTCCCAAAACACTTAATTTCTATTTTATTCACCTACTTTGTTTTTCAAAAGTTAATGTTTTGGGGCTAAATTTTTTACTTAAATACCCTCTTTATGCCTCACCACTGAGTTGCCTGCATGTAACAGATCTCAACCTGGCCCACTGCATTTTTGGGTTAAATCTTGGCCATTAATCTTTCTTTATTGCAGTATGTTAAACAAACTGTTAAAAATAATGGTAGCTGGCAATGAAAAAGTGTGGTGCCCTTTAAGAGGCATTGTTTGAACTGATATTTAAAGATTTCTAATTCTCTGGGGTCAGGAAAGAAATGTTTTCATGTTTTTACAAGTCGTTTTGCAGCAACTCTTATATTGTCCAGAAATGATGTTTAAAGTTTCAATAGCTTCTGGTTCTCTGTGCCACATCACCTTGCAATTGCCCCCAAATTGTTTCTGAATCACGTTTCCTCTGGCAAGGAGTGGTAACCCTCATTTTATATTACATCGTACAATGTACAGTGCTCTCACCCCACTCATAACAATGTTAATGTCAGAATGAAAAATGATAAAGCATAAATTAAATAGCAACCATATGTTTTCTGTAATATATCTTTTTTGTTTTCTGACCCAGGTAAACAATTTCCTTATATCTCCTGTTCAGATCTGCATTTGATCCCCCAGTTTTGCCTCTCAAACACCAGAAAGCAGGCATCTTGCCTGTGTCCAGATAGCTGAACTTGAACTTCAGTTAATACAAAGTGATAATGTTCATTGCCACTAAACAAGCTCTTCATTTTAAACAGCAAGCTTGTTAAATAACATATCTTCCATCAGACCACAGTCATTTTAGAGCTTTACAAACAAACTTAAGCTTCCAGTCCATGTTATGACAAAGAACAGTGAATCTTTCCATGGGATTATTCTAGTAAATCTTTTGTAAATTATCTGAACAAATAAATATTACAAAATTCTACTGGTTGGGCTCCCCAGCCTCCTCCTCCCCCAGCCTCCATCAGCAAGCGGAAGTTGCTCTGTGTATATCACATTCTCTAAATAGGAGGCTATCCAAAAGCTACAGAAATCATTACAATAAAATACAAGCCACTAGCTTCCTGTGGCTTCCTGTGGTGCAGAAGGGAAAGTATCTGCGGACCAAGGTCCTCTCCATGTGTGGATCTTTGGTGTAGCAGAGCACAACCCAGCTAGTGGGACATAGTCATGAAAAATTATTCTGGGTACATTTTTCTTCTTTTCTCCTGAAAGATGACTTCTCAACAGCATTCACCATCTGATGCCCGTGGGCCATTAAAATGAAGTGCTGTTAACAGCAAGGGGCTGCCTGCTAAGCCCTCGGAACAGCAAAGAGAGGCGACCTATGAGAAAAGAATGAAAGTGATGCTATGCAGCTTCAGCAGCTGCAGTGGACACTGTGCAGGATGAGCACTCTCAGGGTGCTGTGCATGTCTTGAGTTCTATGTATTTTCACCTCCATGCTGGAGGGACAAATGGGTCCTCTATTGCATCTTTGGCAGGTTCTCTGCCCTGATCTCACCTGGCTTCCAAAACCCATCCCCTTACCCTCCCCAGCCCAGCCTGTGTGGTCCTTCTTGCCTACTTCATGTTGAGTGAGAAAATTTCCCAGGCAAAATAAAAATGTTACAAAATCTTGATCCTAGTGTAACATCATCTTTGCTCCCTCTGTGCTGTGTATCATTTTCAGCAACTCATCTCACTCTTCTGGCATGCATTAAAAGGAGAGTGGCCAGCAGGTCAAGGGAGGTGATCCTCCCCCTCTACTCTGCCCTGGTCAGGCCTCGCCTGGAGTACTGTGTCCAGTTCTGGCCTCCACGGTACAAAAAAGACAGGGATCTCCTGGAAAGAGTCCAGCGGAGGGCCACAAAGATGATACAGAGCCTGGAGCATCTTCCCTATGAGGAAAGGCTGAGAGTCCTGAGTCTGTTCAGCCTTGAAAAAAGAAGATTGAGAGGGGATCTTATTAATGTTTACAAATATCTTAAGTGTGGGAGACAGGGATTTGGCCAACCTCTTTTCAGTGGTCTGTGGGGACAGGACAAGGGGCAGTGGCCACAAACTGGATCACAGGAAGTTCTGCACCAACATGTGAAAGAACTTCCTCACGGTGAGGGTGACGGAGCACTGGAACACGCTGCCCACAGAGGTTGTGGAGTCTCCTTCTCTGGAGATATTCAAGGCCTGTCTGGACGCCAACATGCTCTAGGGAACCTGCTTTGGCAGGGGGGTTGGACCAAATGATCTCTTGAGGTCCCTTCCAACCCCTACAATTCTGTGATTCTGTGATTCTTTCTTTTGCTGTGGCTAGGCCAGGTTCTCTTGACTACTTCCTGATACAAGATTTTTTGCTAGAGCACAGTGCTGGATACTTATACACAACTAGGCCTATTGCTACAAATGTCATTGCACCGCTGAAACGCATGCTGTAGTGATTTACTGAGAGGCAGGACTTTCTTCCTGGGTGGCACATTGTGCTAATTCACCTGCACTGGCCGTGGCACACTACACTGGTCCAGTTACATTGGCTGTGGTGCACAGACTTGCCCAGTTAGATATTAAAAAAAAAAAAAAAAAAAAAAAAAAGTTTCATAGAATAGAATCATATGATATGAAGAAGAGAAGCCTTTTTTTCTATGAAGAAAGACTGAAAGAGCTGGGGATGTTCAGCCTGGAGAAGAGAAAGCTCCGTGGTGACCTCATTGCAGCTTTCCAGTACTTAAAGGGGGCTTATAAAAAAGATGGAGAACAACTTTTTGCTGGGGTAGATAATGATAGGACAAGGAGGAATGGTTTAAAACTAAAAGAGGAGAGATTTAGATTAGAGTTTAGGATGAAATTCTTCACTCAGGTGGTGTTGAGGCATTGGAGGAGGTTGCCCAGAGAAGCTGTGGATGCCCCGTTCCTGGAGGTGTTCAAGACCAGGTTGGATGAGGCCCTGTGCAACCTGATCTAGTGGGTGGCAACCCTGCCCATGGCAGGAGGGTTGGAACTGGATGATCTTTAAGGTCCCTTCCAACCCAAGCTGTTCTATGGTTCTAGATCTTGGATTGGAAGGGACCCACAAGAATAGAGTCCAGTTCCTGAGGTGGGATTCATAAGCAGTGAAATAAAGGTAAATATCTGGTCCCCTTGAGCTGAACAATAAAGATCATGGGGCAAATGAGGTGAAGATTTTAAGAAAGAAAAAAGAAAGAAAAAGAAAGAAAGAAAGAAAGAAAGAAAGAAAAGAAAGAGAAAGAAAAAGAAAGAAAGAAAGGAAGGAAGGATGAAAGGAAGGAAGGAAGAAAGAAAGAAAGAAAGAAAGAAAAAGAAAGAAAGGAAGGAAGGAAGGAAAGGAAGAAAAGAAGGAAGGAAGGAAGGAAGGAAGGAAGGAAGGAAGGAAGGAAGGAAGGAAGGAAGGAAGGAAGGAAGGAAGAAAAACAATCTTCTGGAGGTGTTTAATTTTTACCTTTGATTATAGGTGGAGTCTAGAGAACCACCCTGGGTTCATGCTTGGCTTTCATATAGCGTAAGCTAGGTGAAAATTCACCCAGTGCACTGAGTGCCAGCCTGTGAGACCTAGCAGTTACCGGTCTCTACTTATTTTTATATTTTTTTTTGTCATATCACTTTCCAAAAGTTATAGCTACTTAGCACTGAGATATTTTAAATTGAATGTTTTAATATTCATGTACATTGTTCAGAACTGTAGCATTTTTGTGTGTTTTAGACCATTTTAATGTGAATTCAGGTTTATGAATAAACTAAACAATCATCTGCTTGGCTCTCCAGGTAATTGCATGTCAGTAGTTACAACTGCTAGAAAAACTGAAAATCTTTTGGGAGACTAAAAACAACAACAACAACAACAACAACAACAACAAAAAAAACATTAGGGATAAAGTATTCTAGACATTGATCGAACTCTGGAAATGTATTTTTAAATTTGTCCAAGCAATTGTAAAGACTAGTCTGAGATATTCACTTCAAACCTTATGTAAATTTGAAAGACTATTTGGACTTCAAGCTATAATTCTACCTATAAATAAATAAGATTCAGAGATAATGTTATTTGATTTGGCTAGAAATATCAAAGCAACCTGGAAAAGCAATAGGTCCAAAGTTCCGTCTGATTTTACTGAGTAACTCTGCTAAGTGCCTTGGAAAGTCCCATCTTTTCTAACCTGGATCTGGAGTTTGGCAAAGAAAAATTTGGCACTCTGGAACAACTTTTAATTCTTAAAACAGATTGAGATAGATATTTCTTGGATGTGTCACACTTGTTTGCAAATAAGATATAACACCCTACCTTTAGCTCAGGAAAACTTAATAAGATGGGATTTGACTTTGTTTCATTTCTTTTCCTCCCATTTCTGGGGATCCTTCAGCCAGCTCTGTGACCAGAGCGCACACAATCTTATTGCTGTCTCTGGGAATCCCTTTGGCTTACCTTTGCCTTCTGGACACTTTTTGTTGTTGTAGCTTTTCTTCTGTCTTGAATTCTTCTCACAAACAAATCTGTGTCAGTGTAACTGAATCCCAACCCTGAGTTTAGAAAATCATACCCCCTTTGTGTGATAAAGCTAATTCTAACTACTGTCTTGCATGTGGCTTCCTCTGGGTGAGGCACCAATAGCGTCAGCTGCCCCTTTCAGAAAGGGGCTCTGATTGATTTATAAACTCAACGTGAACAAAAAGCAGCTGTTAGACATGCCAGTGAGATTTAAACCAATTTATCATAGTGAGAAGGGATGCTCCAATCCTTGCTTCACCTCACCACAAGTCATCCCAGTGGGGGATGCCTTTACCTTGTTTTCCACTTTGTATGTCTTCTTTGTCTTTGTCTTGCTAGAAGACAAAACTGTGAGGATTAGCTAGCACTGCCAGGATGAGATTATTCCATGCCTAAATTAAACATGTAAGCATTTGAAAGACCAAGGCCATCATTCCTAAAGCTTTAATAAACTTTACAATAGAAATAAGTTTCCCTTAACCCCATTTATTTAAACAATCCATATTGTTTTATATAGGGGAAACTATCCAACGCAAATACAGCTAAATATTTTAATGGTTTACACATTCATTTTAGAAAGTTTTCTTTTAATTTGTTAACTTTTGTTCCTTTGAACTGGCTCAACCTACTCATTTAATCCCTTGAGCTTTCAAGGGACAGCTTGCAGAAAGTTATATACACAAATATAACAAACATTTCAAATAAAGCACAACGCATAAAGCAGAGAAAGGGAAAAATTTGACAACAGCTGCTAGATTTAACACTAATAGTTTTGAAAGATTTTGGCTTAAAGGTTAAGAGTATCTTATGACAATAAGCAGACTTTGTATATAATGTCAACAGCCCTGTTGCAACATGTCCAGTTTTAATTTATTCTTGTTCACTTGCATAAGACAAATAATATAATTATGTATGTCTGGTTCATGACATTCAAGTTGGAAAAAAATCAAATAAATCATGATTTATTTATTTATTTATTTTTAAGAATAGCAACTTCTAAAGCCTTTGGTCTTTGTCCTTTATTCACGTTAGAAATATTTTTGTCTGAAAGTGATAACCTGAAAGTTTGCAAGTATTTATTTATTTTGATCAGGTTTCACCTTTTTGAGCTTTTTTTGCTTCCAAATAAACTAGTGGTGACTAGTATCATCCTTAGTTTTTCTTTTACTTTTTGCTTTTTTTCTTTCTTTTTCTTTCTTTTTCTTCTTCTTCTTCTTTCTTTTTCTTTCTTTTTCTTTTTCTTTTTCTTTTTCTTTTTCTTTTTCTTTTTCTTTTTCTTTCTTTTTCTTTTTCTTTTTCTTTCTTCTTCTTTTTCTTTTTCTCTTTCTTTTTCTTTTTCTTTTTCTTTTTCTTTTTCTTTTTCTTTTTCTTTTTCTTTTTCTTTTTCTCTTTTTTTCTCTTTTTCTTTTTCTTTTTCTTTTTCTTTTTCTTTTTCTTTTTCTTTTTTTTTCTTTTTCTTTTTCTTTTTTTTTCTTTTTCTTTTCCTTTTCCTTTTCCTTTTCCTTTTTCTCCTTTCCCTTTCCTTTTCCCTTTCCCCTTCCCCTTCCCTTTATCTTTCCCCTTCCCTATGCCTTTTCTCTTCAAAGAGCATTTCAAATGATATCAACTACCTGATTAGCAAAAAAAATTAAGACTAAGGCCTGAATTCATCAAACCATGAGGCTCAATTTGGACCTGTTAGGCATGCTGACAATTCAGAAATATTTTAATTTATTACTTATATAATTCCTTTAATGGAAAAGATAACAAAAGGTTGTTTAGACTATATAATAATAACATATTATAGCATATATTGCAGTTCTGTGTATTTCTTAAGATTAGTCATCAGTCAGTAAAACTGTTTATTCACATACAAGTATCAAGAAGTAAAAAAAGTTTGTTCACATACATGTATTAAGAAGTAAAAAATACTTTTCTTAGAATCCTATTCTTAGCTGATATAGAGCAGCTATATTAATCTCCTTAGTGGAGCTCTTTATATTTAAGGTGAAATTCTTTTGACATGATTTTAGGTGCCTAAAGTGTTCAACTCGTATAAACTAATTATGTAGGCTTCTGTTATATTATGGGGAATCAGGCACCTCTACAGAATGACATACACATCTATCTTTGATACTTATGTTCAGATGGGATCCTAAAAAGTGTAAGAGACAATATCTTTCCTCTGACTCTGAAAGGAATCCAGGTTTACTTCAGATATTTAGCTTCTAGGTAGCTTTAGGTAGGTGAAGTGAAATCCACTCCAGATGGAGATCTGGACCTGTAATATAAATAAGTGTATCTACTTTGAATAAAAATTGCAATACATTTTAATGGTTTCAAATAATGTTTTTCAGTCCCTTAAGGAGGATGTAATAAGGTAAATTAGTGTTTAGCTTTTTTATATGCAGAGGGAACACTCTTCAGCGAATTCGTCTTCAGCGAAAAATTTCCTGAGTTAGATGACATTAAATGAAATCAAAATCTCAGTTGGGAAAAGATCAGATAGTACAAGATGGATGGCAAAAATAAAGTCTCATATAGAATACATAGGCTTAGCATGAAATGTGCATGGAGAGCTTGGAAAGTACACCAGTGACATGTATCTGTGTAATGGTTCCAAAGCATTTTCTTTTGGATGATATTAAGACTTTATAAAACAAACATATGCTCATGTTAATACTGTTTTGAAGTAAATGTATTAATGCAAAAATGTCCAAATAAATGTGCCAGATTTCCTCAGGGTTTAACTCCCACAGCAGCAAAAGAAGTAGTCCAGAGTGTTTGAAACACTTTCCATAGGAGCATTTTTACCATGCCAAAAATCAAAGCAGGAGCACTGTGAGGTTGTGGCAACGCAGAAGCCTCTGCTGCATACGTATTTCAAGTGTGCTTTTGTGTCCCAAAGGGGGAAGAGTTCAAGTATCCTTCTCTTTGGATACTTGATGAATACTCTTTGGATACTCAGATGCAAGAGAACCAATGTAGTTTTGCTGTATGGAAAGGTATTCTCAGTGTCAGAGGGGCAGAGACCATGGAAAGCCACAGACCCATGAGAAGGAAGCAGAGACTAAACCTCTAAATCTGTGTTCACTTCTGGGCTCACCGGTATAAGAGGGACATGGATGCACTGGAAAGAGTTCAATGTAGGGCCATAAAGATGATGAATGGATAGGAGTACCTCTTCCCTGAGGAGAGGCTGGGAGAGCTGGTACTCTTCGGCCTGGACAAGAGAAGACTCAGGAGTAGATTTTATCAATGTCTATAAATACCTGAAGGAAGGGTGCAAAGATGACCGAGCCAAATACTTTTCAGTGGTGCCTTGTTCCAGGACAAGAGGCAATGGGCACAAATTGGAACACCAGAGATTGTCTCTGAACACCAGGTAGCACTTCTGTGCTGTGTGGGTGATGGAGCACTGGCACACATTGCCCAGACAGGTTGTGGAATCTCCTCCTTGGAGATCCTCAAAGGCCATCTAGGCATGGTCCTGGGCACCCTGTTCTGGGGGATGCTAGCTGAGAAGGGGCTGGACCAGATGAGCTCCCGAGGTCCCTTCCCACCTCAGCCATTCTGTGATTCTGTGAACAGTGGAAAGACCTTTGTGGGCATGTCACTGTGTTGAATCAAAAGGTATCACCTTAAGTACAACAGGCAAACCAGGGCCCTCATCACATTTACCAACATACACATGAACTGTGGGTGAAAGTGTAATCCTCCAAACCCAGGGACCTGCACTGTTTCAGGTAAATGACCCAACCTTACTGCTCAAAAATATGAAGACCTATAACCAGCCACAGTGTGATGTCATTGTAGCTTGTTTTGTTTTTCCACATATTAAAATTACTATGCAAATGTCATTTTGTGGAGAAACATGTTTTTAATCAAGACTTTCTGGTTTGCTACCAGTTCGATCATCAAAACTTTCCCACCAGGTCCAAACATATCTACCAGGAAAAGTGCTGTTAATCTGCACTAGCCAACCCAAGCAGGCAGAAAATCAATGCTTTGGGAATAATCCTTTAATGCCTGGAAAGTCTTTAGCCAGAGTTTTGTAGGCAGAGGATTGAATCAAGCATTTATTAACCAGATGATCTTGTTACTCCTATAAAGAACCTTGGATAAACTTGTACATTTAAAACTCTTTATCTGCTATATATGCCAGAAATGGATTTACTAGAGGGGAGAGGGAAGAAATGGAGGAGGAAATGCAGAGGGAAATCTAGCCGCTCCTATTACTACTCGTTAGTTCAGCACATAAAATTGCAGTCTCTCCTGCAACCCTCAGTTCTTGAGTCTCCTTTCATACTGGGTCTTAGTTCACTGCTCAAATAACTCCACTACTACCCCCACCCCCCAAAAAAAAACCAAAAAACATGCAGATATATATCAGGTGGAGTTCCTGACTTGCATATGTGTGTGAATATATATGCACACACATGTATATTTGCATATTTGCATTTATACATAAACACATATTCCTATAAATACCAACACAATGTATTTTCCTAAGAAAAAATATTTTTCTAAGCTTTTTCTGATAAAATGATAAATCTTTTTTTTTTTTCTTTCTTACTTTCTTTATAGGAATCAGACAATTGTTGAATCACTTTAAATCCTTAGTCAAGAGCATATCACAGCGTTATAAAATGGTACTGTTGATGGAGCAGCCTAGCGCTGATAGGAGAGCTAATGACTGCAGATCTGCTTTTAGATTGGATTTTGTGCTCTGCAGTCCTTTTACCTGGTCATAAAATACAAGTGGGGTTTACAAAAAAAAGAATAGCAGTCCACTTAGGAAGTCTCTTAACAGTTTTTTTGAGCTTAAATGTACATTCCTTTAAGTACCTGTTAATTACTTTACTGCGATGATGCACACCTGTACAATGTCAGACTGCCCACAGAGCCCATTGTTAACCTGCCTGTCAGTCGTTTACTGCCCGTGATTCACAGTCTAGGGGTCTAGGATTATTGTCTACCGGGAATTACATTTTAGTGGCACAACAGTGCACTGGAGATGTCTTAATGGCAGTTCAAGTGAGATTGTTATAATGCCCACATTGTTGTTCTAGCCAGCAATTGCTTTTTAAGTTATAGCATCAGCGAGCTCCAGGTCATCTGCACTTAAATCACATGCACATATCTGAAATGTTGATGTGGTAACTGGTAGCAATGTATACAATACTTTTAACCTCCAATTCGGTGGGTGCTTGAGATCAGATTATATGAAGTGTGCATGTATACTTCAACATTTAGGGCTAGAGCTAGCTTTACTGATTTTAAATGTCATCGTAAATTTTGCCTCGAAGAGTTTACCTCAGCCCATGTGCAGCTTTCCCATTGATAGGATGGAAGATAAGGGGGTGTAAAAGGATTGCATTAAACCCCATGTACACCTTCCTACACATCCTTCCTCAGATGTTTGCTAGACAGACCCCAGAGGTGGAGGATAAGGTCACCCCTCCTTACACTTTGCCATCTTTTAAACAACTACCTCTTCATGCACACACACAAATACAGATAGATATAAGTATAGTCATATACACTTACTGCATCAGAGGAATGTAAGAAGACTGTAGGAGTCCCATTTTCTTACATGTTCTGCTTGTTCCTTCCTCCACCATGATACCATATAAGCCACTGAGAACATCAGCTGAGGTCTCCTGGGAACAGTTAAAGCACAACATACTTGCCTTCAAAATCACTGCCAACATGCCTATGAAACATAAATGAGGCCTTTAGCAACATTATTTCTTTTCATGCTCACAACCACCAGGACTTTTTTTTTTTTTAATTTCATTTGGTTTTTGGTGAAGGTGTACAGACACCTTCACACTAACGTAGATGTAGAAATAAGATAAGGAATATCTAATGGGTTTAGAGTCTATGAAATTTCCTGGCAGCACTTGAAACTTGAGCTGATTGGAAATATTGGATATTTCCCATAAAAAAAAAGAAAAAAAGAAAAAAAGAAAAAAAGAAAAAAAGAAAAAAAGAAAAAAAGAAAAAAAGAAAAAAAGAAAAAAAGAAAAAAAGAAAAGCAAGCCTCCCCAAACACAGCGGTAATAGGAACAAACCCCCACCCCTGCCATGACTTTTCCATTGAAAAGTGAAACATGAAAAAACTTTGCCTAATTATTCTGCTTTCCTTTTCAAAAACAACAACAACACCAAAATTCTGTGGGTCCTTTTCTATGAAAAAAAAAAAAAGTGTCAGTAAGTCCCTCTCTCCAGTTTTCAGTCAAGAGCAATTTTGAAGAATTTTCTTTTTTCTTTTTTTTTTTTTTTTAACCAATCCCATTTGTAATTTCATGAGATTTATTGGAGAAACAGTTTGAATACTTTGAGGCATGTGATCTTACCTAGTATTATATAAGTAGGACTCTTCCTCATTATATGTATTTATATACAAATAGTGTTGCTGCAAACATTACACCTTTCAGCTAGCATAACATCACCGAAACATCACTGAAACTGCGTACTGAAACTGCTTTCCCTTTTATCAAAAACACAGAACTGGAATTTTTAACAGATGGTATTTTCACTGGCTTGAAATTTTTACGGACAATGAGCTAAACACATTGACTTGGGTGGGGGGAGAGGTGGTGCAGGGAAACAAGGAGGGAGAGAAAAAAGCAGGAAGGAGAGGAGATTATCATAAACTCCCAATGTGGACTTTTTTCCCCACAGAAAAAGTAAGAATTTTACTCTAGAATTCAATGGGATCAGAGTAAGAGCAATGCTGAGCACTTTGGAAAAAAAATCACACTCCACAATGTTATTAATATGAGTCATAATTAGAGATGGAACATTTGATCCAAACTCCAATTAACTTCAGGGAAATTTGGATCCAAACTTTATGGCTTGAATTTATTTGCACGCTGGGCCAAGACAGAACTCCTGACACAGTGTTGTCCAATCCCTCCCCCACTAACAATCCTTTGGGGAATGAGAGATGCATATCTGTTTCAAGATCTGACATTTGTGGTTTGGAGCATGTTTGACAGTGTATCTTACACGTAAAGAGCACTTTCTGCCTCATATGTTCTTTAAAAAATGCATCTGTACAGGAGGCACACAAGCTAGCTGATTCTTAGGAAGAGTCCTACAAAGTCAAATGATATAATTTCTTCATCATATTTGCAAATAGGATGAAAATGCTCATAGATTACTTATGTTCTCAAAACTTTCTATATTTGATTCATAAAATTCTGCCTGGAGCACTAGGTCCTTTTTGCAGTTTGTGCAGTTATTCTGAGGGTTTGACACTCTCCTCCATGCTCATGTGGAACCACACTAAATTCAGCTTGATTATATATTAAGCAAGTCACTACCCAGCCTAAGGATGCTTGGGTAAACTAGGCTTTAGTGTCACAGATGGATTTGGGAAATGTACCTGATATTCCAAGACCTGTATAAGACCATGTGTTCTCTTACTTTGGTAGCATCTGACAGTGAGATTCCCAAGGAGGTTTAGAAGGAGGCTCAGGTGGTCATATATATAAAGCTCTATTCTAAGATCAGTAAAATGAACATTGCAAGAACTCTGGAATGCATTAGAAAACATATTTTCCCACAAGACAAATCAGCTGAAATAAACAGAATTTGTGACATTTAACATAATTGAATACTACCCAATTTTATGTAGTTCTAGGTCAGATAGACTGTGACCTGATACATTTTTTCTCCCATCCTATCTAGCAATCTTTTTCAAAATTACTGCAAAATATTGGCTTTAGGAAGCCAATCGTTAATTATTTATGAGTAGTATTTTACTAAAAGAGTTTAAGCTGCTTGCTAGAGTTATAAACTCCATGGAAGGATGTGTAGAAACTTTTTTTCCCACCTTTTCAGACAGGGAATGATTCATTAATTCCTGAGTATATATAAACATTTAGGAGGCAGCAGCATCTTTGGGATAAAGCATTTTCATTAACAATCTGGACGATGGAGTAGAATGCACCCTCAGTAAATTCGCAGATGACACGAACATAGGGGGAGCAACGGACTCACCAGAGGGCCATGCTGCCATCCAGAGGGACCTTGATAGGCTGGAGAGCTAGGTTGACAACAACCTCATGGCGTTCAACAAGGAGAAGTGCAAAGTCCTGCATCTGAGAATGAACAACCCCAGGTACCAGGACATGTCAGCTGGAAAAGCCACCCATCTGGAAAGCAGCTTGGCAGAAAAGGACCTGAGGGTTCTGGTGGACACCAAGCTGAAAACGATCCAGCAATGTACCTTTGCTGCTAAGAAGGCTAGTGGTATTCTTGGGGCTACATTAAGCAAAACAATGTCAGCAGGTCAAGGGAGGTGATCCTTCCCCTCTACTCAGCCCTGGTGAGGCTACACGTGGAGTAGCGTGTCTGGTTATGGGCTCCCCAGTACAAGAGAGACATGAACATACTGGAGAGAGTCCAATGTAGGGCCATAGAGGTAACTGAAGGACTAGAACGTCTGTTGCACGCAGACAGGCTGAGAGAACTGGGGCTGTTTAGCCTGGAGAAGAAGAGACTCAGGAGGGGATCTTACCTATAAATACCTGAAGGGAGAGTGCAAAGAGGATGGAGCCAGGTTCTTTTCAGTGGTGCCCTGTTCCAGGACAAGAGGCAACGTGCACAAACTGCAGCACAAGAGGTTCTGTCTGACCATCAGGAAGCAATTCTGTACTGTGCAAGCTGGTGGAGCACTGGCACACTTTGCCCAGAGAGGTTGTGAAGCCTTCTGGGAGATCTTCAAACGCTGTCTGGAGACGGTCCTGGGCGACCTGCTCTTAGTGGTGCTAGTTGAGCATGAGGATTAGACCAGACGGTCTCCTACCACAGCCATTTTGTGATTCTCTGATTTGCCTCAAAAAGCATTGTTTGTCTTAGTTCGGCTGTGTAACCGAAGGCCATTCATGTCGCACTCTGCATGCCTTAGTTTCCCCTGCTGTATCTTGGCATGTGCCTTTTTTATGGAAATCCTAGTGCTCTATGGTTAAGATATTCTACATGGAAGTTATGCTGTCATGTTTGTGAGAGCAGCCCCAGTCTAAGTAGGACAGAATGTGGAAGAGATGGTAGAACCTTGTTTTTCATAGCCAGCAGAGGAAATACTTGATTTTGTATCTGCAGCAGGAGTACAGGGTAGAACAATGGTAATATTCCAAAGGACTGATCTGTCAATAATGATGTTACTAAATCAATAGAAAGAAGACCAGAAGTGTTCAGAGAACTGGCACATTCTCTTTGTCCATAATGTAATGAATCACATATTGCACTGCTATGTTGCACAAGAGCAAACCTGGGATTCCTCTGGCTGGGCTTCAGACCAGGGAGATAATACAAGCAGAGCAGCATAGGCACAGGGTTGTGCTGAAGCAGTCCTGTGTAATCCGGACTGGAAATACCTCAGCACAGGGGCAATTAGTGCAGGTCTGCCTGCACTGACAGATGTGGGCAGCCCTCAGCTGCCTGGGACCAGACTTCCACCAGGAAAAATTAAGGACCTAAAATTTCATTTTCATGTCCTATTTTTCCAGGGATTGGCACAAGTTTTTGAGTTAAGTGTCCAGCTTTTCTTACTTTCACAACTCACCTAGCTCCAAGGACTACAGGCAGCACAGCAGCCTCTTACCACTATATTAAATGTCTAGTCTATTCTATGATGCAAGAAAACAGTCAGAGCATGTTTAGTTAAGGGCTGTCCAAGCATCTCCACTGTTCTCAGACTGTACTTGCCTTACTGCATAAAAAGACAAACTCACCGGTGATAAAAAGGTTTAATTGGGTTTAATTTGGGTATCTAGGCAGATCGATAGTAAATAATTGCTCTAATTACAACACATTGATTTACTGCCTTCTGGGAAACAGTATAGCATTGCAGTAATAACAAAGTTGCTCATGATTGTGTGTATATTTATAGGTGTGTGTATATATATATATGAATGTATATATATATATATATATGTAAGTGAAATATTCCAGATTGACAACATTGTAGTAGGGAAAAAAAAAATTGGCCCCATATACAGTATAGGATTTTTCCTTTTCTTTGTTCACAAATACATTTTACCATGGGTGATAGTATTTTTGCATCATGAATATTTTATACCAGACTTTAGCCAAAACCATGATATATCCCAGAAATTAACTTAGGGAAATCTGGTTCTCATTATTCTCTGATGTTCATTGATTTATTTGCTTTCTCAAACAAAGAATTTTAGTCCCCAAACTTGGTATCTACTTAGCTTATTCTTAACTCTTCTATGGGGGGAGGGAGGAAGAATAATTTATTTTTTGGGAAAGTGTTGAATCACTCTTTTTTCATGTTATTGGAATAACTTCCTCTATTATTTGCATCAGCATAAATCAAAATATTTTCCATCTATATACGTAGAATTTGGGCTACCTTGTCTACTTTTATATTTGCATTTGAAAGACTTAACAAAAGGAGAAATGTATTCATATTACATATAATTTTATATATTCCTTAGATATCTATGTCCCAGACTGAAATTCACTCTCTTCCCTCCTCCCATTTCAATCCCCACCCAACATTTGAGTAACTCTGAAAGCATCTGCACTCATCAGGCTCACCACATTTGGACCTGGATGTTCTCTAGGCACCTGCAGTTCTGCATTGTCTGCATGCCCAGATCTACCCAGTCTTAATGGGATCCAGAAACTCAGCTGCATGATGCCAAAGTTCCCTAACGGGTTTAAACCCATAAACATGCCTGAAGCCCAATTCATGTGTTCTAGCAGGACAAGGCCTCTCACAAGCTATAATCATTTTTGTTATCTTTCAAAACAGTTTTTGTTTGTTTTGTTTTGTTTGTTTATTTGAAAAGAATGTGGTGTTCACTGGCTTTTACAAAATAGTCAGATTATTGGTGGATTTACCGAGGAGATTCTTTAACCTGGGTCATGTTCCTTCAGCCCCAGCTTCTTACATCCTATGGATTTGTCTATTGATCACATAATGGTGCGTTATAGTACTTACTACACTGTTTGGAGCTGTAGTGTTGTACCATAAAGACAGCAATGTTCCTGGGTTGAATTGGAGACGACTGATTTCCGTGGATTATTTATATGTTTAACATATATGGTAAAAATATACAAAGGAAAAAAAAAAGAAAAAACAAAGTTTTGGAAGTCAGGTGTTTCCTTGTAAACTCCCTTCCAGTCCCATAGGCATTGTTATAAATGTGATACAACTCAATCTGAATTTAGTAGTATTTATAAAACGCAAGTAAACAGCACTGAGCGCATAGGTAGTCTACGCTCTATCAACACGCACAACCGTCGAACTTTCTAAATATATAGAACATTGTTTTACATATTCATAAGAAACCCGAGTACGCCTATACATATGTATGACTATCCCCGCTTCCTATTATAATTATCTCGTCCAGACCGTAGGGGTGGCTTCGGCCGGCTCCCTCTTCTTCTGCGCATGCTCTGCCCTCCACAAGGTTCCCGAAAGTAACAAAATGTGATTGACACTAACTTATGCGAGGCCGTCTTTTCTCGCGTTTAGTCATTATATATGTGTTACATCCCACATTGAGGACAGGCTCCCTTCTTATACCATTCGCCCCACAGCAGTCCTTTTCCACTAACTCTTCATTGGTCAAAGAACTTTGCCTGGCAACCAGCAAACCCCCAGCAACTTCCATGCCTTAACAGCGGGAGAACAAGCAACCCGAGACGGCAAGGTCTCCTGAATCACCCTTCTTTGTTCCCGATGGCCTCATCGTTAAGAGTCTGATGTTATCACCAACCATGGGGCTTGTCGACCCCCATGGCCACACTCCCACATCTCCCCCTTCTTTATTAACATCAACCATCTTCTTGACACGAATTATTACTCCATATATTACAGGCATCCTGTTTGTTGTGCAATTGCTCGGGTTCGGCAGGAGATAAGAAAACTACTGAATAACACAACTGTGAAGAAAATTATTTTTCCTCCTTTAGTCCAAGAAGGGACTTCGTCTCCAAATTTCTACCAACTTGTCTTTCTCTGCTTAGGAACAGCTTCATCACATTCAACTTCTAGTGTTCTTAAAAAAAAAACAAACCAAGCCAAACCAAACCAACCAACCAACCAAACAAAAAACAATACCTATGTGGCCATGGGAGGGAGGTGGGAAGAAGCGTCTTCCCAACAATGTGATTTAGGAGTTTAAACTGTGAGAAGCAGAGGACATTTAGACAGTGTCATGAATCAAGAAACAGCTCACTGATGATTACAACTGAAGCAGGAGATAGAGTTGCCATGCAGTGACTTGTTCAACCCTTCTGGTATGGTTCACTGCAATTACTACTACAATGCAGTAAAGGGCTGCCTTTTGAAATGCTGAGCATGCACAGCTTCTCCTAACTTCCCTGAAAACAAACAAGAAAGTGGTAGGATCTGGTTTTCTTTAAGTTCTGCAGTCTTGAGCCATTTAAATTCAATATAAAATCTTAAAATAAAATAAAAAAAAAAAAAAAAAGACCACAAAAAACTTTGAATCAGAATTTTGCAGGACTGTGTCTAACCCAGAGGGTTGGTACTAAGACTCAGAACTTCTTACCTCATGGTCACGATTTTAAATCAAATTAAGAACTACACTGACAGAAACTATCATTCTGTATGCATTCAGTAGCTTGTGTGAAACTAGAGAGCTATGCCAAGCAATGATGCCCATTAATTCAGGTAGTTAACAGCACTTAGCCATGTCAGTGGTGTTTTTCAGCTTACAAACATGACTGCACATTTCATCACTGGACCATTTATGTCTTCCTTTTACACCTTGTCCTGGATAAACAGATCCTTGCTAGAAGAAAGCCCTAAAGTAGGTCCAATTGTGGTCACACATGAACTCCTTTGTCTACAGGTGACTGACAAAGAGCAGCTGAACTGAACTTTGGTCCACCTGTCCCCACATTTGCAGGCAGACCTCTCACACTGCACCTCTCTCTACTCTTCTGGTCCTTCTTTTTAGTAAATTGCATTATGAGTATCATTAATGCTAAAGAGAAGATTATATTTGTGTATTTTTAATGTCATTCTCTCCCAGAGAAAATGTTTCGTAAAATTCACCTGAGAATACAGCAAGATGATGCCTTATACTATTATCTAATTTTAAAATATAATAACTGTTATATGTTTAGAATGTTTATTTAATATTTAGAATTTGCAGTTTGTAAACAACACAAAATGAGGAGGAAAGGCTGATAACCCAAATGCTGAAAGAACTGGGGCAGAGAAGAAGAACACAAGTTCTGTCTGAACATCAGGCAGCACTTCTATGCTGAGCAGGTGACTGAACCCTGCCACAGGTTGCCCAGAGGCTGTGGAGTCTCCTCCTTGGAGACCTTCAAAAGCCTCCTGGACGTAGTCCTGGGCACCCTGCTCTGGGTGTCTCCGCTTGAGCAGGGGATGGACCAGATGAGCCCCAGAGGTGCCTTCCAACCTCAGACATTCTGTGATTCCCTGATTTCATTTGTTCTTCTAATTCATTCTGCTTATATTGGTTTAATAACCATAGGAGTTTTTAAAAGACTTTTAGTGTTAGTATCTGGTCAAAGCATATCTCTGTCCACACTTCTGCTAAAAGTTTTTCACAAATGAGTCATCTAGAAGAGACTTTTGAGATAGCAGACCCAGTGTTTAGCTGTGCCACTCTCTCCCATGTTATGCTACCCCAATGCAGCAGGACTGAACCACAGCTATGGAATCAATAAGTGAAGGCAGATATATGGGCTTGTCTATAAGAGCAAAACATGGTGACATGCATGCATTTGATGTTGTACTTTATAGATTAGTAAGTGTGCCACTATCTGTAGGTTATCTTTCATGTGAAACATTTGAATTATATTTAGTCTTGCTGAAAATATCCTGAGTATGCATCTTCTTTTCTTTTGTTAATTGTTGAAAAAGATCATATTTGCAACTTTAGTCAACAAACCCTTGCATGAACCTGAAAAAATGAGTTCTCTAAAACCAGCAGAGACACAGATCCTAAAATAATAATAATAATAATAATTGTATTGCTCAGCTTTAGACTGAAAGCTACTGGAAACTTGCTATATTTGAAATTTAATTATCCAAAATAATAGAAGGAAAGTGTTAAATAATTTCCTCCAAACGAGGCTGAAAATTCACTCTATCATGTGCTGCTGAGTGAACAAATTAATAGCAAACTCATTGTTTCCCGTAACATGTTAGCTACCTGCTTATTGTTGAAATGGCTTGTGTCACTAATATCTTTTTAAATTCCTGAAAATATAATTTTACCAGTAACACAAAGAGCCCACAGTATTAGTGTTATACTTATAGGCTGGCTGCCAAACTTTTAAAAGGCCATTGGATACATAACACAATGAACATGAGGGATTATTAAAAATAAACTCACATCTTGGTACTTAAACATTTTCTCTCCCTTTTCCTTAAGAAGTAATTACTACAGCATATATTGGGGGAAAAATACATAAGCACGGGCAGCAGAACTAGATGATATTTTTATGTGAAAGAATCCATTAAAAATGCTCTTTGGCTGTCTGTTTGTGCCCTTGAGTCTCATGAGTACAGTTGGCAAGAAGAGAAAATCACTTATGGACTCAAAAAATGATATAGTACATTTCCTACCCTTTAAAATCCTTTAATGTGTCCCCAGCATCCCATGTAATTTAGGGAGGAACATCAGAAAGCTTGGATGCTTTTCTGAACCTTATTCAAAGAATTCCAAATACGTTGGGTTGTAAAATTGGATGGAAATTCTGTGAGGAAAGCGTTTCTTTTAGATTTTCATACCTTTTGCATGGAATTAATCAGTATAGATCACTGCAGAAATGGAAGAACATGGAACAATTGCAGAGTCTAATCATATCTTCCCAATTTCAGCAATTTGATGATCTACATTTCAGTTGATTCTGAGGCAGTAGGAGATATTCCTTTTGGAGACAATGGTAAGGCCTGTTGAACAGGCTAAACTAATTTATTTAATTTTGCTGGGATGTACTTTAGGGATTAATAAGGAACAGCAGTTGATGCCTTGCCACATGCTCTTTGGACTGTGATTTCTTTGCTCTTCTTAGCTGTTTCACAGCCTTTCTCAAGCCCAGAAAACAATCATAAATCAAGCTAAATATTTATATAGCTTTTTGGCATTTTTCATGCATGAGTGAAAAAGACTATGGGTAAGCTGATCATAAAAATTCCAAGGAAAAATATTTTATGGAAATTTGCCGATTTGTCAAAATACAAATGTTTTACAGAGGCTGTTTGATTCTGCTAATGTTTTAGTGGATGTAAAGAGGGTCTATCTTGCTTGCAAACACACTGTGCTGAGAGAATGAACAGATAGTCCAGAATACATCCCACAAACATAGCCATGAAATCCATCAATGGAAATGTTCCAGATTTTTTACTAGTGAAATATAAAGCAGAATTTTGTCTCAGGTTTCTACTTTGAGAGTATTAAAATCTAAAACACATCTGGGAGACTGTTTTAGGCTGGAGTAAATAACTTCATTAACAAGGATAATTATTGAATAAATGTATAGGGCAAGATCGCTACCACAGCCTAAGTGCCCAGAGTAGGCAACAAGGCTCCAGAAGCTAGTAAAGGAGACTTGTTAATTGTCTCCAAAGATAAGTTCGCAGGCTAAACATGAACAATGGTCGAAGTAGAACAAGGATGCTGAATCTAACCAGTAAGAAAGACTGGATACATTGTGTATCTGTGTATCTGAACTCCTCCTTTTCAAGGAAGTATTTGTTTATGGCACAAATCTATTCATCCTGGATCCAAAATACAATGGGGATTCTAATATGCTTAATGTAGTAAAGATAATTTAATTTTAGAGAAAACTTTGAACCAGAATCTTCTGCTTCCTTAATGCCCCAACTATGAGGTTACAGGACAATCTTAGAAGAAAAAACACTTCCCTCTTTCAGTAGGAGCTATGACAATGTACAGCTAGTGGGCTGGAGGAAACATGGTGTATTTCTTCCATGGCCATGAATGTTTGTGTTCTGCATTCTAAGATACAAAGACCAAGATTATTTTAATAAATTAAGGTGGACTGGGGGGGTTGGCTGTGGGCAATAAAATTTGATCACTTAAGCCGTTAAACTGATAGCATGGATGCTAACAAAGTTTTGGCTTGGGCCCAGTTAGCACTTTCCAAAACAATTCCCAAACATAGTTCAGAATTTATGACATGGCTTCCTTGTTCTGGGGAGACCATGGAATTGCACACAGACAGATAAATCCAGTTGGCCTCAAGGCCAGAGAATTGGTCTATTGTTTATGGGTGTCATTACAGACAGGCCAAGGAGCAGAGGAAGTAGTCAAGGTTTGTTTTACTCCTTCTGGTTAACTCTGAAGATGGTTATTCAGGCTTTTTCCTGTCTAACTCTTGTCAGCTAGCTACAGTCTCACAGGCAGGACATTTTCATAGGATATAGGAAAAGTCTGTAACACCACTCTTTCCAACTCTTCACTGTGAGTCTACTGGACCAAGATACCTAGCTAAATGTTATACTGACTAAGAGTAATATTGGAAATCATACAAAAAAAAAAATAAAATGGTTTTGTCTATGTTTAATTGAAAGCTGAGTGGATCATGTATGGCACTTGGGTTCTCTTCAGTCCATGGTATCTGCAATGAGTCTGAACAATCAAGATACACAGTGAAAAAAAAAGAAAATAAAATAGAGTAATACAGTATTGTGAGCTACATGGGAGTTTTGTTTAGCATCATAACAGCCAACAGATAGGACCAGAACAGTCTCACAATATCTTCTACTTGTAAAATATAAAATGGGATATGTATGCACTTACACATAAAATCACAGAAGGACTGTGGTTGGAGGCCATCTGGTCCAATCCCCTTGCTCAACGAGCACCACCAAGAGCAGGTTGCCCAGGACCATGGGCCTTTGAGGATCTCCCAGGAGGTAGACTCCACAACCTCTCTGGGCAACGTGTGCCAGTGCTCCATCAGCTTCCACAGTTCAGAATTGCTTCCTGGTGGTCAGATGGAACTGCTTGTGCTGCAGTTTGTGTACATTGCCTCTTGTCGTGTCACAGGGCACCACTGAAAAGAACCTGGCTCCATCCTCTTTGCACTCTCCCTTCAGATATTGATATTTATTGACAAGATGTACCCTGAGTCTCCCCTTCTTCAGGCTGAAGAGTCCCAGCTCTCACAGCCTTTCCTCATAGGAGAGATTCTGGTCCCTTCGTCTGGGGGAAGGGAAACATCATCTTCATGTTTCTTCGTTGGTCTATTTCCAGTATATCCACGTATCTCTTGTACTGGACTATCTCTTGTACTTAAGTTATTGGAGTGACTTGACTAACCAATTTACAAATTAATAGTAGGTGCTTCCTGATGTGTTTTTTCCTAAGTCTTCTGCCTTCATTTCGTATAAAATGGGTAGATGAAAGGAGGTGTCTGAAGTCCTAAAGGAGTTCTTCACAAGACTTTAGGCACTTAGAATTCCTTCATGCTTTCACCTTTACCCACTTTCCTTTACTTAGAACAAGTTTAGATGACTTAAACACTTTTGGAATGACTGATTCAGATATGAAAAGGAAGTATCTGACTTTGCCTGAGTTGTATCCATAACTCTTAGCTTTCCAAAGATATCAGCCTAAAATTCAGTAGATCTGTTCTTCAGGGCATAAGGATGCTTACAATATCCTAAAGTCAGCAGAGTCCAATATGTCTGAAATTGGCCATAAGTCTAGGAAGAAATTAATCAAGACAGCAAAACATAACTCAAAGTAGCTAACTTAGTTAAATTATATTATGTTTTGAGCTTGTCTTGTAGTTAGCAACAGAGACTGGGGTTGTGACAGTGTGAATATTTACATTTTTAGAATGTTAAATGCTCCTCAGATATTTTGTCTTTCATTCTTGGGCCTTCAAACAGACTTTTATCTCTTTCAATGCTATGTATATTGCTGATATTTTGGCCTTTTATTCCAGAGATGTAATAATATTTATATAGTCATACGTACATGTGTACATATGTGTATATTTGTGTAGAGGCACACGCATGTATGCATATATATACACATATAATTTTGCAAATAGCTGTTTTCTTCAAGTTTGATGATAGCTTGAGTTAATGAATGGTTAGCATTTTGGAAAATCCAGACAGAGTTTGAATCCAGTGCTCATAAAACTAAGCAAAATCTTGGAATTTCATCTGAAAATGGATATTTGTGGCATGTCTCATATTATTGTTACATATGATCCAGAAGGTCTGCTGAAAAAATTATACATATATAAAAACAAAACAAAACAAAACAAAACAAAAAACACTGGAAAGCAGAATTATTAATGAAAATCAGATTCTGTTTAAAGCTGGTGGTTTGGCATTATTGAAAAACTATGTGATTTCTGACTACAACAATCTTCACTTACCCATTTCATGACAGTTTCTTTTAATTATATTTACTCAGAAGCAATTCCCATTTTTATTTTCTGACAATTTCTTCTCTCTCTCTTTTTTTTTTTTTTTTTTTTCAAGTAATGATGTAAGACATTGGAATGGGTAGTGGACAGAGTACAATTTCTCTAAGTAGCCTGTGAGCACTTTTTTATGCTGTGGCATTCATTAAAGACTTGTTTGAGCAATACCATGTATAAGTAACTTGGTCTCATATGCTCTCTATATTTAGTAAAGAAGCTTGTTTGGAACCCCACTGTGCCCATGTGGTTTCTATATATAATTTTGTTGTATAACAAGAGGAAAAGACAAAGCAACCCATAATATGCCCCATATTGTACAGGACACAAATGAAGATCATCTCTGCTGCCAATAGTTTACTGTCCAACATCTCTGACTTGATCATTACTTTATTGGATGGACCCCCACCCTCATTTGGAGCTCTAAAATAGCCAATGGGCTGCTTCAAATATACTGGTCTCTGCATATGTAATTTATTACAGGGCCACGGCCCAAAAGACATACATAAGAAAGAACACGAAGAAGAGAGGAAGGAATACACACATCTCAGTTGTCGTATTCAAAGATAGCTCAAAGGCATGCAATTTCTATTAAAACTCAATTGAATGTCACTAGCAGAAGGCCATTCTGCCAGGTCACATACCAAAAGAACATTGTACCTGGAAAAGTTGTTGGTAATGTTCTTCCTATCCTATATGGAACATTTGTGCATTCTGACCAATACAATTTGCAAATAAATAAATTAATAGAAAGGTTAATTTCAACTATTTGATGGCTTCCTATAGATGAGTGGATTATAAATGAGCTTGTAGCTGCATTTTCAAATTATTTCCAAATGCAGTTATATCTTATCTTGGATAATGTCAATAATCCTAAGTATTTTAAGCTGTTCTGTACCTCCACTGTGAAGCATAAAATGAACTAAGTAATATGAAAGTGCAAGGTCCTGCATCTGGATCAGGGCAATTCCAAGCACAAATACAGGTTGGGCAGAGAATGGACTGAAAGCAGCCCTGATGAGAAGAACTTGGGGGTGTTGGTGGGTGAGAAGCTCAACATGAACCAGCAATGTGTGCTTGCAGCCCAGAAAGCCAACCATATCCTGAGCTTCATGAAAAGACGGGTGGCCAGCAGGGAGGTAATTCTCCCTCTCAGCTCTGCTCTCATGAGACCTCATGTGGAGTACTGTGTTCAGCTCTGGGGCCCCCAGCACAAGAAGGACACAGACCTATTAGAATGAGTCCAGAGGAGGGCCATGAAGATGATCAAGGGGCTGGAGCACCTCTCCTATGAAGACAGGCTGAGGGAGTTGGGGTTGTTCAGCACGGAGAAGAAAAGGCTCTGGGGAGATCTTACAGCAGCCTTCTAATACCTAAAGTGGGCATACAGGAAAACTGGGGAGGGACTCTTTGTCAGAAGAGGTAATGATAGGACAAGGAGTAATGGCTTTAGATTAGAAGAGGGTAGGTTTAGATTAGATCTAAGGAAGAAATTCTTTACTCTGAGGGTGATGAGGCAGAGGAACAGGCTGCCCAGAGAAGTTGTGGATGCACCATCCCTGGAAATGTTTAAGGCCAGGTTGAATGGGGCTTTGAGCAACCTGGTCTGGTGGGAGGTGTCCCTGCACTTGTCAGGGGGGTTGGAATTAGATGATCTCTAAGGTCCCTTTCAACCCAAGACATTCTATGATTATGAGACTATGATTCTATGATTAATCTGCCTGAACCATAATCAGATCTCATGGGCATTATGGGTATTTTTATTTTTTATTTTTATTTTTTTTTCTGGGTTCTTCTCGAGCTGATAGAAGCTGTTACTATAGTAAAGATAGCCAACTCAGTGTGAGGTTTTATCTTTCATGCATCTAATACAATCCTTGAAATTAAAAATAAATAAATAAATAAATAAATAAATAGTAAGGTGGAGGGGACAAGATGGAAAGAAGGGTAAAATGCGATACTTCTATGCAAGGGAAGTGTTGTTTTCTCCAGCTTGCAGTAACTTCAAATCAAGACTGGATACTCAAGTCAAAAACCAAAATGCAAGGCTTTTAACATACGAAATGTAGTTGCTTTTGCTTGAGAACAATGTGCAGTTTCAGGTACCACAGTACAAGAAAGATATCAAACTGTTCGAGAGTGTCCAAAGGAGGGCTACAGAGATGGTGAAGGGTCTGGAGGGCAAGGCATATGAGGAGCAACTGAAGTCACTTGGATTGTTAAGCCGAGAGAACAGAAGGCTGTGGGGAGGCCTCATGGCAGCCTGCAGCTTCCTCACGAGGGATGTGGAGGGGCAGGCGCTGAACTCTGCTCTCTGGGGACAGCAACAGGACCCAAGGGAACAGCATGGAGCTGGGACAGGGGAGGGTCAGGCTGGGTGTTTGGAAATGGTTCTTCACCGAGAGGGTGTAGTGGGTTTACATAGAAAGGTTTGGGTAGCAGGGGGCTGAAGGGGTGGCTTCTGTGTGAAGAATCCAGAAGCTGTCCCATGTTAGATAAGGGCCAGTTTCAGCCTGCTTCAAAGGGACCCACCACTGCCCAGAGCTGAGCCATTAAGAGATGTTGTTTGCACCTCTGTGAGAGCAGATTTAAGGGGAGAAAACTGCTGCACAACAGCAGCTGGAAGAGCAAGGAGTGAGACCCAGCCCTGCAGACCCCAAGATCAGTGCAGAAGGAGGGCAGGAGGTGCTCCTGGCACACAACAGAAGTTCCCCTGCGGCCTGTGGAGAGGCCCCTGGTGGAGCAGGCTGTCCCCCTGCAGCCCATGGGTCCTATGTGGAGCAGATCTCCACGCTGCAGCCCATGGAGGAGCCCCCGGTGGAGCAGGTGGATGTGGCCTGGAGGAGGCTGCGGCCCATGGAGAGCCCCCACAGGAGCAGGCCCTGGGCCAGAGCTGCAGCCCGTGGAGAGGAGCCCACTCAGGAGCAGGGGGTCTGGGGGGAGCTGCCACCCGTGGGGGACCTGTGCTGGAGCAGTTTGCTCCTGGGGGATGGACCCCGTGGTACGGAGCCCTGTGGGAGCAGTTCTTGAAGAGCTGCTGCCTGTGGGCAGCCCCCACAGGATCAGTTCGGGAAGGATGGCATCCCGTGGGAGGGACCCCATGTGGAGCAGGAGCAGAGAGTGACCGTGAAGGAGCGGCGGAGACAAAGCATCAAGGAATGACTGCTATCCCCATTCCCTGTTCCCCTGTGCGGCTCGGGGCGAGGAGGTGGAAAAGGGTGGATGGGGGGGAAGGTGGTTTTTAGTTTGTTTTTCTGTTTCTCACTGCTCTAGCTTGTTAGTAATAGGCAATAAATTTTATTAATTTCCTTACTCTGAGTCTGTTTTGCCTGTGAAGATAATTGTTGAGTGATCTCCCCATCCTTATCTCAGCCCTTGAGCCCTTTCCATCTTATTTTTGCCCCTATGTCCCTTTGAAGAGGGACAGTGAGAGAGTGATTGTGGTGGAGCTCAGCTGCCCAGCTGGGTAAAACCACCATAGACAGTGGTTGGGCACTGTAACAGGCTCCCCAGGGCAGTGGTCACAGCACTGAGCCTGCCCGAGTTCAAGAAGCGTTTGGACAACTCTCTCAGACATAGGGTCTGATTTTTTGTGTGGTCCTCGGAGACCCAGGAGTTGGACTTGATGATCCTTGTGGGTCCCTTCCAACTCAAATATTCTATGACTTAATGATTCTGTATTTTATGGAAGTTCAGGCTAGATAATAAGAGAGTCCTTTCTGTCCCTAAACCCTTTGAATCAGCAAGTCTGCTATATTCCTGATAGAAAGAATTAATCCTCCTTGATTCAAGGATGATTTTCTGTTGGTAGTGCACATTGGTACAGCTGGTAATTCCTTTCTAAATCCCAAGATTTGTTCCTGATTACCTCCTTTTCTCTAATACAGCTGAAGGAAAAAGTAAGTAACCAATAGCCAAAATAGCTAGTTCATTAGAAATATTATTCTCAGGAAAATAAATAAATAAATATAGGATTAGGTTCATAAAATTAAAATATAAACATTGATATTAAAATTTCCTTTTAAAGAACATTTTAGTATTGCAACAGGTTTTCCCTTCTTCTGACTGTCCTGCTTGTTTTCATGCAATAATAAGATCCACTGATTGGGGAAAGTGGAAAATAAAACCTAACTCAAGTCCTAATCATTGCACCATCTTTCCCAGCTTTGTTGGATTACATTTTAAAGTGCTGGCATATAGAAATGCTACAAGTGACTTGCCTGTGATAACACAGCAAGTACCAGAAAAATCATATAAAGTCTCTAGTCTAACAAGAATTACATTTAGAGATTTTTTTCCTTGGGGGTTGGGGTGCAGCTCATGGCATATTTCTGTTCATCAGGTAGTTTGCTCAGCAGTCAGAGTGATACATCCTTAGAAGTACGAAGTACATTTGCTCTGCTGTGCAAACACGGATATGCATTAAAAAAAAAAAAAAAAAGAATAAAATAAAAAAAAAATACACATCATTTAGTGGTTGGAAGTTATTTCCAGTTTGCAACCACTGGAAGGGTTGCCTGGAGAAAACTTTTCCCTCTGTTATTACAGAATAATAGTTTGTGGATGTTGAAAAGCAAACACAACTTGTGGTTTTCTTTCAAGTTACACTGCAGGGCTATCTCCCGCTTAGTATTTTTGTATCATGTTGTTTGGGAAAGGTCACGTTTTTACTTTCAAGACACCATTCATATTTAGTTCCCTCTTCTAATCTGCAAATAGTTACCCAAGAGTTGAAGGCAGGAAGCCAATTAATTGGTTACAAAAGCTGCTCCAAGTGGCATTTTGTTAATCATCGAGATTTTTATTGTGTTAAATAAATTCAGGTAACTTCCATCATTTGAATTTCTTGCCTTAAATGAAAACTGAAAAAACAGCAATGGTACATGCAGGGATATGGCAGTCACTGGGGTCTCCAATTTGAGGACAAAAATTCTGATTTATGTGATAATGAGTGAAACAGTCACCTAGAACTTGTTGTCACTATGGTGGGCTTTCTAAAGTAGCTCAGATTATCTTCAGTTACAGCAGTCTGGAGTATATACTTTAGCTAGGGCCAAACGTGATGCAAATTTTACAAGCAGCATGTTGCTTTTAGTATTTACTGGAAATATTACGCACCAATGAAAACAGGATTCTCGTTGATGTAAAGGTTGTGGAGTTAATTATGATTAAATCATCAGGTACTATGTGTGGCAAGGAGACTATTGAGTTTTTACACTAGTGTGATGGCTAACAACACCATGAGTTAGTCCATTAGACTATATTTTTGTTAGTCTAGCTTCCAGACAAAAGTCATGGAAATGGGTCTGTCAGTCCCCACTTTTAGTTGTTTTTGCTGATGTACAATGTTTTCTTACGCTCCCGTTATCCTTTATTGTACTGTTCTTTCTCTACTGCTCCTAAAAATTAGATGATTTTTTCCACTGAGGAGCTGAGGACTGTTGCTGACAATGTGAGATCACTGTATAAAGAGTGGGAATTATATTCTCATGTATCCAAACATCTTATGAAATAATTAAAGAAAACAAAATCTTGTTTATTCTAATCAGTGTTACCAGTTGCTCTCAATCCTTCCTTCCTTCATTCCTTCCTTCCTTCCTTCCTGTCAGTACAAACAATCAGGTAGTACAGAAGAGCTCCATGAGGGATTAGATCAGACCTTGAACCCTGTAAACATAACAAAGGTTGACCATGCTACAGGTTCTTTCCACATAAGTAATCACGGCGGTCCTAAACTGGTCCTTGAGAGCTTAGTACTGAAACAAGCAGAGGGTTGCTTGGTTCAGTGAGCTATTAGAGACTCCAGACTGATTTCCAGAATAATGGAGCAATGAGTCTGTCTGCTTTGCCCTGAAAGACACAAGCAAACTCTGCCACAAACCTGTGTCCCACTCAGTTTAACAATTTTGATTGTAACTAAATTTGGTCAAAACTGCAAATCACACCCACCCATAAAACAGTTTATTTTTTCTGTGTGGAAAAATTCTGATCATTATTCCACATACTTTCACTTCGAGCTGCATTTGAGGAGTGTCAAAATTTGCATGGTTCTATTAAACAAATCAACATCTAACAAAAAACATAAGAATAAAACTTATAGCAGACTGACTGATGGATCTCAAGATGGAACTTAACTTTAAGCTCATTTCACCCAGAACAGGAATATCTAAGTGAGCTAAAATATCATACATGCAAGCATCAATTTTGGTATCTGTTTTAGCAAAGAAAAGAGAAGAAAAACCACAAGTAAAACTGAAGTTTTATTTTGATGTTTTCTAAAATAAAATATTTGGTATTTTAATTTAAAATCACACTTCATTTTAAAATAATGTCATTAAACTCTCAAGAACAACAAGGCATAGTTTGAAACAGATTGGTTCTTATAAAAAAAAATATTTTTTTGGTGGTGGGGAGACTTTTTTTTTTTTTAACAGACACCAGCAAATCAGCATGTTATCCCTATCTCTAGAGCAAAGAATTCATTCCACAAATGACAGCTTCATGGAATCTCTGTGTGACATCTTGGTTAGCTGTGCAAGCCAGCTGTTTGAGAGACCTCCCAGGTACAAAACATCATGAGAGTGGTCAGTGTAAAACTCCTACTCCATTACTGGAAAGAGCTCTTTACCTTCTCAGTTGCAGAGGACTGAACTCTGCACCCTTCCAGAAGTAAAGCCTAACCGCATACCGGTCTATATCAGCAAGAGCATGGCTAATAGATCAAAGGAAATAATTATTTCCTTTGTTTCTACATTCATGAGGCTACAGCTGGAACATGGTGTCCAGTTTGGGTCCTCCAAACAAAAAAAAGGCATTGGCAAATTGGAGCAAGCTCAGTGGAGAACTTCCAGGATTGTAAGGGGTCTGCAGCACGTGACAAGAAGAAAAGCTGATGGAGTTGGGTTTGCTTAATCTGGAGAAGGGAAGACTTAAGAGGAATCTAAGTGCTCTCTCCAAACATTGGGCAGACGTGGAGAAGATAGATGCTTTTGACAGGTTGACATTGAAAGAAAAACAGGCAACATACGCAAAGTTGCAAAAAATTAGATTTTGGCTTAACAGAAAAAAAATATCACAGCTATGACAATTACATGTGCAATAGATTTCATAAAGATGCCGTGGAATCTCCATCCTTGGAGTTACCCAGAACCTGAGATGACAAGACCCTAATCTTACGGGCAACCTGAGTTAATTTGTAATCTAGCCTTGCTTGCTTGGGTTCAGTTTCCCAAAGTTCTTTCCAACCAACATTATTCAACATTCTTATAGTTCAAGAGATGTCTTTTATTTTCAGAGAGGTATGCTTTAAAGTATTATGCTTTTCTGTTTCATGTTTCAACTTCAAAGTGATGGTTTGTATACAGCTTATTGATCACTCCTCTGTGAAGTTGATTGAACATATGATGTTGTGGAATATTCTGGAGGGTGTTCCCAATAAAATTTATTTTCTTTTAAAGTGTTCTCTGAGACATGGAAGAATGGAAAAGACATGACAAGAGACCTGGATTGTTACTAATAAGACACTGTTCAAGATAGCCGGTATTCATCACCCAACAGGCGTTCAAGGGTGAGGATTCAGAAAGAATACAAAATTATTCCAGGATTTTATATATGTCTGAGTTTCAAGAGGATCTAGATGGGAGTTGGAAACTAGCCATTTTTTTTTTTTTTTCTGGAATGAATGTCTCGACCAGTCTTTAGATGAAATAAATAAAAACTGACTGTGATAACTTATGGAAGATCTGAAAAGACAGAGACCCTCCAAGTCCTTAAACAAGAAGAGTGAATGCATGACAAAATATCAAAGGTCAAAAAACAGCCTTTGAATAGAAATTCTCAGGGAATTTTAGGATGTTTATAGATTAGACTTCCTCAAAACAGAGGCGCTATCTCACGAGTACCTGGAATTGTCTGGGTATAGACAAAGAGTCAATTTGAAAACAGTTAAGTTAAAATGTACAATGACAGTGGGAAGGTGGAGTGTCTTGGCTTGGGATGGAAAAAAGGACTACATACACTAATAAAAAAAATGCCGGTTGATACAATCACTTGAGTGATTCTACCAATTCCAGCTGGAACAGTTTGGGCCTGGGATGACTAGCCCTCTCCTCAGGAATCCCTGAGCCTAGGAATGTAACAGAAGGGTTGCGAATAAGGTGGGAGGAGTAAGGTTTTCATAGAAGAGATGGATATAAACATTATTCTTGAATTAAGAGATCATGAGCTGATAAATCTGATTTTAGAACAAGATAGAAACAAATAATGTTTGGGATTTTTAAGAGACAAAATAAGAAACTGGGGGATCAAGTCAAGAAAGTTTATTACATTGATAAGATTAAGGAATTTAACAAAATCAAAAGCTCTATCTGAAACTGTATTACAAGTAAGAGTGGAGACAAATAAGGAGGACTTATAGGGAAGGGGAGAATTGTTATCAATACAGAATGGTAAGGTCTCATTTAAAGGATATATTTCTGATCATTCATATAAAAATCGTTTAAAAGGAAACAACAGGTAGGGGTTACCAGGCGATTAATGAAGTAACTACTTTATTATTTAATATAATTTATTATATATATTATCTCATGAGGTTCAATAAGGCCAAGTGCAAGGTCCTGCATCTGGACCAGGGCAATTCCAAGCACAAATACAGGTTGGGCAGAGAATAGCTTGAGAGCAGCCCTGATGAGAAGGACTTGCGGATGTTGGTGGACAAGAACCTCAACAAGAGCCAGCAATGTGTGCTTGCATCCCAGAAAGCCAACCTGGGCTACATCAAAAGAAGGGTGGCCAGCAGGTCAAGGGAGGTGATTCTTCCCCTCTGCTCCGCTCTCGTGAGACCCCGCCTGGAACCCTCAGCTCTGGGGCCCCCAGCACAAGAAAGACACGGACTTATTAGAGTGAGTCTAGAGGAGGGCCATGAAATGATCAAGGGGCTGGAGCACCTCTCCTATGAAGACAGGCTGAGGGAGTTAGGGTTGTTCAGCACGGAGAAGAAAAGGCTCCAGGGAAATCTTACAGGGACCTTCTAATACCTAAAGGAAAGCTGCGGAGGGACTCTTTGTCAGAAGAGGTAATGATAGGACAAGGAGTAATGGCCTTAAACTAAAAGAGGGTAGGTTTAGATTAGATCTAAGGAAGAAATTATTTACTCTGAGAATGGTGAGGCAGAGGAACAGGCTGCCCAGAGAAGTTGTGGATGCACCATCCCTGGAAGTGTATAAGGCCAGGTTGAATGGGGCTTTGAGCAACCTGGTCTGGTGGGAGGTGTACCTGCACTTGTCAGGGGGGTTGGAATTAGATGATCTTTAAGGTCTCTTCAACCCAAACCATTCTATGACTCCATGATTCTATGATATTTAAAATTGACCTTCCTAATGAAGGATGTTACAAAATGCAGATATCTGTTCAATACTATAATGTCTCAAACTGTGTCCTTGCCAAAGCATTCACTTAAAATAAAAGCAGGGGTGAAGCCAATGACTGACTTTAGAGTTGACGCAGGAGACGTGTTTGTATCCTAACACCAAGACATTATGGACTAGGTTTGAAAGTGTAGGCATATGCAGTTGCGTGCATACATTTGAGCATGCCTAATATAGCCACAAATATTTAACATATGCAGGCAAATCACTTTTTTGAAAACATACTTTATTATTTATCTACAAAAATGCTCTGTTACTCCCAGGGACCAAGAGTTAACTTCAGCTGTTTTCCCAACAGCTAGTTGAGAAGTCAGAGCAATATGTGAGACTCAGAACTTCTAAAAGGATGTTTTGGAAAGTTGTGTTCTCTTTCTAAGCCCTTGTAGTAATAATAATTATTTGAATTGATAGTTTTATTTTTTCTTGTCTGCCTCAATTACCTACTTTTTCTATGTGCTTGTTATAAATTAATCCCTCATTGTGGAAGAACTCTAGCTTTCTGTCCCTGAAGTGGTTACACATTGTTTAACATGTATTTAGCATTTACAAAGAAATTCATAAAGTATGTGGTATAATCCTTCTTGTCTTGCCCCCGTTCTTCAGGTACTTCTTACCATATGCAAAGAGATTGTGCCAGCAAGACATACTCAGCTAAAACCATATAGCAGCTATTCATTGGCTGACACATACAATAGGAGGAGGTCTATGCTGCTCAAATTGGCCACTTACATACATCATCAAATTATATTTCAGTGTATACATTTTAAAATCAGAATGCAATTATTTATGTTCATTGAAAACACAGAAACTAAAAACTTTTGCATTAGTTTTCAATCAGTTTTATTTGCTAAGAATCACCTTTTAGTGCCATCTCTATGCCACAAAGAACTGTCTTTGAGAGAAATGCCTTTCAAGCAGCCCATATTTGCATGAACATGAAAAGCTTTGTAGTTAACTGATCTCTGTTGTTATTTTTCCCAGTAAAGAGTGGCAAAGCATCCAGCAACCTGATTGGTTGGCATGGATTTTGTTTGCTATAATAAAATACAACAAGGGCTGTCAAGACTTATTGCTTCAAATGAAGAGCTGTGTACAGCATGGTTCCCCATAGCAGTCTGCATATGGAACCCTTTAAACATTCTTAAGAGACCCACTGGGGCTTCTAATTATTGTGAAACATCTTCTGGCAGAACCATTCCTACCCTTCCAAGAATGCGTTGTAAAAATAATTAGATGATGAGATTTAGATCGAAACCGCTAACTAGTGATTTAAGAGTTTTGCTCATACTATATAGAAAGCTAAGGAAATGAAATGCTGAAAATCTCTTAACATGAAAGGAAAACAGTCCTTTGTGGTTCACATTTTGGGGGGGGAAGACAGAGAACGAACTTTTCGTTCTCCCTCTTCTTTCCCCCTCCCCAACTTTAATACTTTGTTTCCTGTGGTTACATGAGGGGGTGGAGATGTTTCTTCATTTTCTAAACATTAAACCACTTGAGAATCTCTCTCCATTTCTGGGGAGCCCTGCTATTAGAGAACAACTTGAGGAGCTTGCTTTAATCAAGCTTAAAAGCTACAAAGAACAGAATCACATTTTATGGCTTTAGAGGCTAAACCAACATGCAGTCAATTAGGTGACATCACTTCTACAAAAAAAGCAGAACATCTTTGTTTAATCAAAACAAACAAACAAGATTAGAAGTTTAAGTGCTGTGATTTAGGAAAGATTCACATTTTGAATTAAATCCTGGAGGAGTATGGACGTGGCAGCAATAAAATTTAATCACATGAAGTCTGGATGGTCAGCTTAACAGTTGGGTTAGTTTAAATGTGAAGATGAGGGTTTCTGTTTGTTTGTTTGTTTGTTTTGCCAAGGAAAATGAATTCATAGTATATGCAGGTGTTGTGGATTTATTTGGTCCTTTTCCTTGTTTGTTATTTTCTTAATTAAGTCTTCAAATTGAGCTTTTCAACACCTAGATCCATAAAATGATTTTAAACAGAGCTGAGGGACCTATTTACATACTGTATTTTCTATTAGCTATTTGCCACGATGCAGGAGGGGACACATCCTGCTAAGTGTTATAGAAAATGCAGTGCCTTCCCTAAAGAGATTATAGCACTGACAAGTCAAAGAATAGCATCACCAGGCTACCATCATTCCTGCCATTTAAGTTCACAATTTACATGCAATCACTGAATCATTTCTCTGTGGGTATTCATATCCAGGCTGCATCTCAAATGTATTATTTCATCGTAATGTTTCTAAAATACAACATTTTCCTTCAGCCCTCATGCCTGCTACTCAAGGAAGCTATCATTACATTTTGTGTTGAGTACCGTTGTGTCCTTCCATGGCCTTGACAAATGCAGTCTTGCCACATGGCCTGTTTTTATAGGCCATCACCCTGATCACACAGCTCATCCAATGGCATCACTCCTCCTCCTCTCTCATATCACCAGGACAACCACAGACCTTCACCAGCAAGGCAGTTCCCAGCTGGTCTGCATGTATCTAACTCATGTGGGCTTCTAAACACCTTTGTTCTTGCTCACATGCTACTGCTTACTTTTTGAAAGAGATTCCCATAGGAGCCAAATTACTATATTTTTTTCCCCTTCTTTAAGACACTTTTCTAGGATGGTGGATACAGAAAACACTGTCACCTTGCTAGCGTGTTAAGATAACTGCTTATTATGCTTGGAGATACTATGTCACTCATTTTTTATATTCTTCAACTGTTAGACTGTGTTCATCCCAGTCCCTTAGCTGTAGATTCTCAACTTTCTCCAGCAGGAATTGTCCTCTGTTCTCTTTTACAGCACCTGGCACAGAGGGCTCTGGCTCCTAGATATACAGCAATACAAATAACCATAAATGAAAATAAATGAGTTGAGAAATTGCCTGCAGTCACACAGCAGGGCAGTGGCTGATGTAAGATTAGAAATTTTGGGACAGCTGGCTGGAAAACATGAGCCTTAGTCATGCTTTTCTAATTGAAAAATCATATTTGGGATGAAAACTTCAGCTATAGCTGTAAAACTAAGGGACCTATCTTGTGAGGACTAGTTTCTATGATTTTCCGATAACGGTAATATAGACAGGTTATACAGAGCTGATTTTAGGTATAAGGCAAATGCTACACAGCAGAAAACGTTGTTGTCTTCCTTTTTCCTTCTTTTTAATCTCAAAACTTTGCCAGTGTCATAACCCCTCACCTACCAGAAGTAGAAATTGATGAGTCATAACTCTGACCCATGAACAAACCAAGCTTGTTAGCTAGAGGAATCTCTTTTGACCTCCAGGTCACCTTCACACATCAATGGTTAACTGCTGGCAATAGCTGGGCCTTTGGGGATTGCAGGATAATCACTTTTGCTTTTAATACTGGGATTTTTTTTTTTTTTTATTTTTATTTAAACTCTGCTAGCATGAGATTAAGCAGAAGTACATCTGACAATGATAATGAGAAGTAGAGGACTCAACAACATACCTTATACCCAGCAAACTGTACTATTCACTGAGCTGACTGACTTTACTGTGCAAAGTCTGAAGTTTAGTCCAGAAGTTACTGTTTGCAGTTTTGCCAGCAGCACTATTTATAGTTTCAAGCAATTTGAAATGCATCAGAGTTGGACAACACTGCTGTGCATGTGTGCAGGTGGAGAACACATTTAAATACATCTACAGCCTGTACAGCCTCCATTCCACAGATTTTGTCAGAGTCAGTCCCTCTGAATAAATTTAGCTAATATGCTTAAAGCCTCCACATCCCCAGGAATCAAGGGAAACTTAACTCCTTCATGGACTAGGGATAGTGCTTGGAAATAGCTTCCTGGCTGCCGGAGTGGCCTCGTCTTCTTAGCTGATAAGAGACGCTAAACAGCTTTCATATGAGAACAGAGAAAGAGAGATTTCAATTTGAAACATAATAAATTTCTAAATGAGTGGAAGCATTAGATTTTATGACAACTTCCAGCTAAGGTCTGGAGTATGCTTCTGTACAATGATCAACTTCATCAGCTTCATCAGATTGTCTATTAGACACATCTTAATCTAAAAAGAAAGAAAAGTGGACTTGCAGGTACTCACCAGTTAAAGTGACAGCAAGAAGGCATTCATCTCATCTAACCCAAGTTGTCTACAGCTGTGACTGTCAGATAAGGTGATTGCTTGCTCCAGACTCTTTAACAGCAAGGGAAGAAAAATAAGGACTTTTAGGGCATGATTCTCGTGATCCACCTCAGATGGGTAATTTAAGATGAGACAAATCACAGCGAGGAAGAAACTATGTTCTTTAATCACTGAAAAGTAAGTGCAGGCAAGTAGCTTGTATAAAGGCATCAAGGTTTTGTTAGAATAACCTTTTCCTCTGGACATATGAGACAGGTTATTGTTAGGGAACAGGTTCACTGCATAGATTAGTTTGTCCAGATGAGATTTTCAGATGAGGCTGCTCAGCTTTTAAAGTACATATATTTATCTACCTTTTACTAGGAAAGTCTTTCTCCTGTTTTGATTTTTTTTTTTTTTTTTTTTTGCATTACCCATATTTCATGGGCCTGCAAATTTTCAGAATTTAGTACTTGTAACATTTCAATTCTTGAATCATCCTTCTAGTAATTTAAAAATTTCTAAGCTGTAAGAGCTGTAAGTTTTCAGTGAATTAAATATCTCTCTTAAAATTTAGATAATAAAATTAAGTATATCTACAACTTATACACTGTCCATGTCTGTAAGTCTTGCAAAGCTTAGTAAACATTTTAAAAACCCTAAATTGAATTTCTACATTTGTAAATTATTTCGTACAGATCTATTTGATAAAACAGATGAAGACCAATTGCTCACATTCATCATCAAAGAGATAACACAATGTGATGAAACTGAAACCCAGTTGAGAAAACTTAGGTTAAATGTTAGAAAAAATATAGATAAACTCTAAGGACAGTCAGGAAGGGGTAGACACTGCCAAGAGGGGGCATGGAACCACCATCACTTCAGTATTGAGGGCTGGGCCACCCGTCTCTTTGGGAATGACTCAGGAGTAAAGCCATAAATCCTGCTGTGATTCAGGGAGATGGACTTCATGACCCACCAGCAGTATCTTCCAGGCTTAATGAGGCCATTACTCATGAAGCTAATAAAAAGTCAAAGGATAAACCCCCTGGAAATAAATAAATAAATAAAAAGAAATAAAATAAAAAACAAGCACTTAGAATGCTTGTTTTGTAGCTTTTCTTTACCTGATTTACTTTAGATTCCAGACAAAAGAAGGAAAAAAAATCAAAAGGATTTCATCTACTCTTTGTTTGAAATTATGTTTTAAAAGCATCGTATCTGAGAGACAGTTTAACCTAGATTAAGATTCAAGTTTTACACCAGTTCTTTTCCCTATAGAGTGATAAATAAAATCTAGATAACAACAACTAGTTCTGATCTATTCATATTATTAGTATTATTATTATTTCACACTTGTCAAATATTGGGAATATTATTTGCCTTATTTCACTTATCTAGAAGCATAGTTTTACATTCTCCTGCTTGCATCAAAACTGTTCTGTGGCAAAGTTCTTCAGTGAATTATATAAAAAAAAATTAGATTCTTAAAGTGTTACGTATCACTCAGTTCACCAGCTCAGCAGTCAGGTTGGTGGTATAAAACACTCCCTGCTCTTTATAGACTACATAAGATGTAGTCTGTAGTCTGTAGTCTCTCAAAGGAGAGATCTTCAGTCCTTTTAAGACTCCAAAATCCTGTTCAGTATTTACCTGTGAGTGTCAGGGCTCAGAAGTGTTAATATACTAAGTGCAATTTTATTAGGCAAGCAAAATACTCCTTCTGCTTGTAAATTCTACTGCAATGAGATAAAAATTAATCCAGTCAGAAACTGAACTCTACTGTTCTGTGTTGTCTGAATTTCACATACAAAAGATTCATACATTAGCGATCAAATATTATGTCAATGTAATTCAAATTCTTGGGAATCTCCCTCTGACAAAGGAGGGAGATATTAGATTTTTTTTTTTTTTTGAAAAAAAAAGTCTTTGATGACCATGTTACATAATTCTAAATATATAGTTATAGGAAATATACGGCTTTATGCTTTCAGCCTCATTACATAGAGGTAAGATGTACCAGTATCAGTGTAACATTCCTGTGCATTCTCAGAGCCCCTAAGAACAGTTTTATTTCCTGGAAATTTTTACAGACGTGGATAGTGCAGATCTAATGTATTGGTACTCAAAATTTTAAGCTGGTCTGTGACATTGTTCTAAGAACTCAGTTCCAAAATATTCAAGCAGTCATTATTTCAATACACTTTTAATGTCTGACTAAAGAATAGAATAAATACAAGCTGCAGCTGTTGCATTTAAGCCATTCTAAAACTTGATTTCCAGTAAAAAAAAAAAAAAAAAGTTATATGATTTTATAAACCTTTTTAACCTCAGCAGCAATATTTCAAACTAACAGTTTATTCAATTAAAAAGGAACATTTAAAAACAGACAATATTTTTTAAGTATCTTAGCAACAGGTGATTGAATCCTTGCCCGGAACTATGAGACAAGTTTTGCCAAATGGGCTGCATTCTAACGATATCTTTCATATATGGCAAATGGAATAAATCTAATATTGTTTTGGACAAGTTACATAAATTACATCATAATACAAAATTCTTTATATGTTTTCAACAACAATAGATGATGGACCCATGAAAGAAGTGAGAAAAGTACATGATTTTGACCTCTCCAGCTGTGGTAGTTAAAAGCAGGTAGCGAGTTCAGATACTTGGCCCCAAAATCTCTGCTTGAATACTTCTCTCCCCTTTCACACATAAAGACAGCACACAAGCTCCAGCTCTGTCCCTAGGGTCATTTCATTGATTAAGAGAGGGTCTTTAAGGAAAGATCCATGAAATCTGTTGATAAGGTGGATGGAGGGGTGATTGAATGTGGAGGAGGATGTGACACAACTTCTGCAAAAACAGCACAGATCACATGTAGTCCTTGGATTTTGAGATGTGATGTAGATTCAAAGCGTAGAGTCTCTGTAGACTCTGTATACTCAGTGACTCTGAAATATTAGCCTAAAACTTTGAGTGTCTGGTATGGCCATCATTGTCACAAACTCTTAGCCTAAATAAACCAAAGAAAACAAACAAACAAAATGTTGCCACCAGAGCTTGCGCCTTAGTTGAAGCTTGCTACTGCACAGGTATCTGACACAAAAATGATCCCTTGCAAGATACCAGTCCAATACCGGTGAACAGAAACTAATTGTCTACGACTGGGATGGTGAGAGTGAGGCTGAGAAATGCCTAGGCATTATAGACTCAACTCTTTCAGAATTATCACAGTTACAATAGAAACACCTCCCCTTAGTGTAAGAAAAAGAAGTCTTTTCCACAGTGGGCCAAGAGTACAAATGCATCTATAGAGACAAAGCATTTTTTTTTTCTCTCAGCAAAACATTGTTCCCGTCTTGATCACAAGACTTAGTTCTATTCACAAAGAGATCCCTGCATGCTTTTCTCCTTTGCCACATAGAATAAGAAATTCTTAGGGAAAGGTTAACAATGTGAGCTGTGACTAGAAAGTCCTAACTGAGGGAAAGGTAAACTATGAGACATGAAAAATTTATATGGCCGCTCTACAACCATGCCCGACCAGTTGTTTTCTAGAAGCAGCACTACTTCTCACCATGGACACCCTTCTCCCACTGAAATACTCTCCCACTGAAATCTTCCTCACAGAAGAAATAGGAATATATAAAAGTTGTCAGCACTTCTAGGGTACTTTGTTCAAGCTAAAATAATGACAATGTGCAACTGTCTTTCCTGCCTCATTTTCTCTTCCATACAATACGTCTCATCTATTGACTATTGTCAGAGTCCTGAACACATCTAATACTCCTCCAGGAAAGGAGCAGATATAATTATGACTGTGTCTGTGTTCTTTGTTGTGAAACAGAATGTGTTCTCCATCCACAGATCACAAAAATGGAACTTCAACCTCCATCTTCCAAGATTGCTCAGTGCTCTACTATCTGCCACTTGCAGGATTCAGTTACTAAAGGTTGTGTACAAAGACCATTGAAATCAACTGAAAAAAAGAGATCAGCAAAAGATCTTCAATGTTTTAATGTTTATTGTTATTATGAACAGCATATTTTAATAAACAGAATATTAGACTGGAAGCAAAACCAGAGTTCTATTTATAGCTTTTCCTCTCATTTGCAAAGGGATGTTGGCAAAACGCTCCTTTTCTTTTCACCTGTTTCTCCACTGTAAATTATATTTCTTTTCTATGTATTGATTTTTCTGATCTCTATAAAATATAAATATTATTGTTCCACAACCATTTGATAAGTAATTTGCTTTATAAAATTCCAGTAAAAAATAATTTGTGAATTTTTTTCAAGTATATGGCTATTTTTTTATTTTTTATTTTTTATTTTTTACTGGACAGAGCTCAGTTTTAAACTGGAAAGGAAAATAGGAAAATTAAGGAAATGTATGCATTTATATGGGGTCATAATTTCTCAGGAGGTTATAACATGAATGCATGTGTAATGTTACATATTTGTTATGCTGCTTAAAAATATATAAGTTCTAGTTAAAGCAAGCGAATATTTGGAACAATAAGGTAATTCTATACATTTTAAAATTAAAACAATATATATATCCTGTTACTGCCAGATTCCTTTCATACTTTAATCCAGCTTTTAGTCATATGATATCTCTAATGGGATATTTTCAGACTTTTAATGTAGAAAACAAGTTATAAACAATATTCATACCAGCTGTATCATTGGGAATGAACCAAGTATTTCAGTGCAATAAAAATAAATAAATAAATAAAATAGATATATCCAAATTAACATGGAGACAATGTCTTACCTTCCCTTCTTTCCATTTCTTCGTCACAATTTAAAAAACATTATTTCAGAGGTGAATAAAGAGATTTTCATACACAGCTACTCTATTTGTGAAGAATGAAGTGTTTCCCACTTCACATAAGTGAAGAACATTGTGTCATGCTGAGTGATGAACTGTTCTCCTTTGCCACTGACAGTGCAACGTGCTATGCCTTTGAATGTACTGCAAGACGTGTTAATGTGTCCAGTCACACTTCCTTGGAACACCTCATTGGGTTCATAAATACAAGCTCCTGCACATGCACAAAAGAGAAAAGCTGAAGAGGAGCTGTATCAGCCAAAGAGACCAAAGTGGTTGTGAAGGTGATATTGAGGGCAAACAGGTCTGGAATGGAGACCTGGAGAGAATAGATTTTTTTTTTTTTTTTTTTTCATTGAAGAAGCTGTTCCCTGAAGGACATCTACAGATGGTATGAATTCAGCAAAGCCACAGGGATTTCTGACGGGTCAGTGATAAAGAACCTAAAACACACCCAAAAAGTTTTTGGACATCCTCTTTAAGGTCTGTGTTTGCTCAATCCAGAAAGTTAACAATGAGAAATTTTAATGGGGAAATACTAGGAGCATTTTCTCTTATCTTATTGAGTGTTTACACTGTAAGAAGAGAAGTGAGTTTACAGAAATTGCCAAGACATTCTGTGAAGAAAAGGTTGAACTTAATCTCAGGATAGGTGTGGGAAGAGATGCACAGGTTAATTATCACTAATTTATTCAAGTTCATTTGAAACCTTGGAAGACTTCAAAGAAATGAAAAGTTCAGCCTATGTTTATATTTAAAATGCTCAGAATTTTGATGAGTTAAGCCCTTTGATGTAACATTCTGCTTTATTTTTAACCGATTTACTAATTAACTAAACGAGCATATAAGTCCAGCCATAAGCTGAAAGGAGGTTTCTTACAAGAGTTTTTCATTTGTGCTCCTGTCCTGGGTGAATTCCATAGATAATACACTGGTGATTGTCCAAGAGCTGCCCCTTAAACAGCTCATACATTTCTAGATGGCTGCATGTCAAGAAATTCTCACCTAGAATAGAATTGTCAGAGAGGGCACTTTTTCAGGAAGAGAAGCATAGTCTTCCAACTTTCCTCTTCATTCCCTCTTGTACCAAGAGAAGACTAAGATTAGGGCAACTGAGTCTTTACTTTCCCATGAAGTAAACTTTTTTTACTTTTTTGTTGTTGTTTTGATTTACTCAGTCCACAAAATGTAAAACATTATATACATTCAACTAAAATATGCCAGGTTGTCACTGAGCAAAACTGATCTTGTCCTGTCTTACAGTCTTCTGGAATATGACAGGATTATGGTTAGAACCTGAGCTAGTCTTGTGACCAAAAACAAACAAACAAACAAACAAACAAAACAAAAAACAAAAAACACCTGATGGTCTTGTAGACACCCCTTCTCCTCCACTTTCTGTCTGTACCAGTATCTGTTTCCTTTAGTCAAATACTTTGTTAAGAGTATTCACCAAGAAACACAAATTCTCTAAACAATCTGGCAGCACTTTGACAGATAAAAGAGAGGATCAGTAGCTCTGGACAACTTATTCTTGGTTCCTCTTTTTTGAAAAAGAAAATTTGCTCCTGTATGCTTTCTCTTCCTCTGTTCCTATTACTTTTTGCAACTTACAATGTGAAAGAGATGGAACATGTACCTATTGCTGCTGCTTCTTTTTCACAGCACAACCTAATAACAGTGTTTACTTTAAAACACAAGTAGACAAGCCTACTTTTGTTTTATCTTGTAGTTTTGTGCTGAATCATATTGATGGCCATCTGAATGTATTAAATCCTGTGCTTTGAAGACACTTCATATAAAATTAAGACAATTTTCCTTAGCAACTTTTGTGAAAGCATTTTTCAATCTACAGGTGGTAAAACAATAAGAATATTTTAAGTATTAACCAGCAGTTGTTGATATAAAATTAATTGTCCTAAATACCATAGTGATGTCATTGGAACAAGCTGGAAAACTCCGTAGACCCACAGAAAGTGTTTTTGTTTTGTTTTGGTTTGGTTTGGTTTGGTTGTTTCATTGTTTTTCCTGTAATCTGACAACAAGATAATATTTTAGATATCAGAAGCCTGTATTCATATGCTTATGTTTTAAAAATAATTTATTCTTTTTTTTAAATAAAGGAAAAATTAGAGATTCTTTCCCTTTCAGCTGTAGCAGTGGAATAATCTGTTGGAAGTTCCATTCCACAAAGTGACATTTGTTTTCCAAAATGAAATGTCTGAATGTTTTGCCAATCACACAGTTCAGTTGGCCAAATATTCTTGTTGCTTTGTACAGGAGTATGGACACGTGTTCAGTGCTGGGCACTTTTGAGAAATTCAACTTAGAAAATATCACTGACCAGTATGACAAACTTCACCATCTGGAATTTGCTAAAATAGCACTTCATTCCTGATGCTATTCATATGTCAAGGAGGCTCCACATCTTTAAATTGAGATGAATTTTTGGGAAATGTTCCCTTTTCAATTCCATTTTATGCAAATGTTTGAAGCTATCTCTTCTTGTATTGTCAAATGCATAAAATTAGTGCCTTCTGCTCTGGGAAAGTGTATTTTTCAAAAAGGCATCAAGATCACTTTCTTTCCACCATTATGATCTTCTGAGCATGCCAGGTAAATTAGACACACAGAGAAGACACAACCTGTTTAGATCCTCTTCGGCACAGGTAGGGGAAAGAGAATGATTTCCACTGTTCTTTGTTCAGTTCAGGAAAACCTGAGTGCCTATATTTTTTACAACGAATTCAATGAATTTGTATTTACTTTATTCAAATTAGATGAATAAAAAAATATATATTTTGAAGTGCCTGAACTGAATGTAGGGAGCAAGAGGACTCAGTAAACATAACTTTTTATCTTCTTATTTTGTTCTATTTGTCTAAGACCAGGCATTATGGTAGATAAGGCATATCCATCCTGGGTCATTCTGAATGCTCACAACTTTAACTGATTCCAGCTGGTTTTCTATAGTGTTCAGCTTCTCTTATATTCAAATCACTTTTAACTACCATCTTTAAACTCTGAAATCATACAGAAGAGCAAAGATCTGTTAGAGGATGAGACAAAGACTAATTTTTTAAACAGAAAATTTTCTTATTTGTAGAGCACCTTTCAGTGGTTAGTACACCAGTGTATACTGTCGCAAAATGTCTGTTTATTTTGTATATTTATTTATTTATTTATTCTTTTAAGCTGAAGCGTGATTTTAATTGCAGTAGTCCAGAGGATGTTTATGGGAGTAGATTCCAGAGAGCTGTCTGCAGAGAAAACAGATTACAAGATGAAAACCCGTTACCTGTAGGACATGTCACTCTTAAAATTGACTGTGTTTGCAGAACAGAGCTCAACAGCCATCAGAGCTCAACTTGCTGTCTGTCACACAGCTGAAATGGTGGTGAGAAAGAGCTGCTGCTGGTAAATAATATCGGGAGTCCTTGGAGGGGCAATCTGAAGTGGCAGCAACAGAAGGAGAAATTGCAGGAGGACCCCAAAGATGGGTGTGAGAGGCAGTAGCAGTATTTTGCATGCGCCAGCTCATGAAAGGGATGAAGAAGAGAACAATAAAATTTACCCAATGTTAAGCTGGAAAACCCAACCCAATATGCAATGTCTGAAAGTGGAAGAATGATATTGCTGTAGCAGAAACTATATTAAAGATCCCTGAGTTAGCTCTGAGTGAACTGGAAGACTGAGACCCATACACAGGAAGGCTATAGATATAGGTATGGTGTAAGCACTGGCTCAGTTCTTGGAGGTTGTGTAACTGTTAGCATGTTGTTGCTCTTTGATTGTTTGGCGTGCCCTAGTGCCATACAGATGTGATCATTCAGCTTTCAGCTTCATGACTAGTTCATTCAGTGACTGTTCTAGTCCCACCGTTTCACAATCAATTATTCAATGTAAGCAGATTCTAATAATGTTTTTTACTTAGTGAGCATCTTACAGATGTAAGACATTATTAAGTTTTGATGTTTTGGATTCAGAGGAAAAAATATGTCCAAAGGTTATTATTACTTGTAGGTAAATAGTTGCTTTTCAATAATTGATCATACAAGAGCTTAAAATATATTTGTATTTCATGCCACCATTTTTTGTTTTTGTTGTTGTATTATTTGTAACTTAAGTCTTGATCTTACATTCTGTTCACCTGTATGAATATTGCATCTGAGTTCACTGGGGCTCTGAATACGATAGGCTGATGTACGTACTTACAAGTTTGAGGTCATTCATATTGTTTTATCTTTCCAGTATCTTGTTCAATCATTAAGTACCTAGTAGTTTCCAGGTACCATCGTTAATGTATTATCATTAAATGTGATCCATAAATCAGAACCATGAATTCAAACACAATGAGCATGTATTACTGTGGGAGACAGAAGATGACACTGGAATCAGGATCTAGAGTTTTTGATGCAGAGTTTTGAAATTAACCATCACATAAGTGATGATATCAGAATTAAAGCTGAATAATTCCGAGTTGCAATACATACAGTCTAACCACTGTACAAGATGCCTTTGTGGCATACAATAGGAATATATTTTAATTTATTTATCTATTTTAAAATATAGACAGAAATAATGATGAGGAAATTATTAAATAATACATAATTACTAAGATCAATTTGATGTACAGACTGCTAGCACAGTATATATATGATGCAGTCAAACTAATGACATTTTACTTTGAAAGTAACTTGTTTACACAGTTGCTGATTTTAAAATGTTAGAAGCCAGATAATTCCCCCTCCAATCTTGTTGCATAGTTTGAGATATATTTGCAAAAGACTTTAAAAATGAAGAATTGAATAAAATACCAGACCACAGCAATTTCTTAAAGTATTAAAAGTATTGTATGTCAGTGATACCTACTTTGTTTCTCTCACTTTGGACCTCACAGACTGATAAGAAAGGAAAAGCGTTATAACCCAGAAGTAAAACTGTTGCATGATTATAACCCTGACAACCTCCTTCTAATGAGCTTCCCTGCAGACAGGGAGAAGAAACAGCTTTGATCTCTCAGAGTGAAGGATCTGAATGAACCACTGTTTTAAGGAAAGGAATCTGATTAGGCCTACTCTCCAAGTAATCAAAGTCACAAGCTACCATTTGAGGTATTTGTGAAATTCAGATAAGATTAGTTGCTCCCTGGATAAGCCACTGCAGTCAGTAGAAGCTAATTTTGTCTGGGGAATGAGCACAGGAAGTATTGCAACAGCAAATGAAGAATAGTCTTAGTGAATATTTCACAGGGTGAAGCACCTTCTATTAGAAAATGTAGATCTGTTTTAAAGGTTTGTGATCACTCTAATGATTAACAATTCTATTTCAACAACATCATCAATTCTCTTTCATCAACATTGTCATCATTAACACTATTTAAGAATGTGCTTTCAGCTGTATAAAATTTAAAGGAAAGACAATCCCACTTCTGAGCAGCTGAAGTTATATATCAAATATATAATAAAATTAAAAAAAAAAAAAGGTGCATATTTATTTCCTATGACAATTCCCCTGAAGTTTGTTAAACTACTTTAGTTACATTTGGGCCATATGTGACTTGAGAGCATCTCTTATATTTTGTATACATGGATATTAAACAGACATATTTCTATGGAATGAACAGTTAAGAAGCTGACTACTTACATCGGTTTCAACTACCTTATTATTCCTTCGCCCTGCTGGAAATGGATTGAATGGCATTGCCACAATTTTCAGGTTAGGACATAATAATAAATATCTTGGTGCTTGGATCATTTATGGAAATGAGAATTTATAGAAACAGGAAATCTCTGAACAAGGAACACAAGGAAAGCTCTGACTGAGGCAAAGGCTTTTCTGAGCTGAACCAAAGTTCAGGTTTGGGCCAAAGCATCTTCTTGCTGCTCCAATGACTTTGGCCAGCAAACAATAAAAACATGTTTGGTTGTTGTTGTTGTTTGGTGGTTTTGCTGTTGTTGTTGATTGTTTTTTTGTTTGTTTGTTTTCCTCCTTGACAATTTTACTTGGGGTGCACTTTTAAAATGATAGCAGAAATTTATATATACAAACCATCTTATTTATTTATTTATGATTGACAATTTTAACTGGTATACCCTTGAGAAATGAGAGCAGCCATTTATATATACAAAGTAAATAAGATGAATTTCAACCAGGTAAAAGAAACCAAAACTGCTAGCTTTAGATGTTTCTAAATTTTTAGAGTAAATAACCTTTTGTGAAGTAGCAATTGTTTTATTATGTAAAATATAAGAAGATAAAATCTATTCAGCAAAACTCTTCCCACTGCTAAATATGATGCTCTCCTTGAACAGATTTTGACACCTGAGGGTCATATAAAAGACTCAGAAATGTACTTTTAAAGCAATTATAAAACACCTATGTTAATTTCTGAGAGATTTTGAGACAGATTTGTAGGGAAGGGGAGGCTGTGGAGATCAGTGACTCATTTCAAGCTGTCACCGTTATTTGTGGTCAGCCAGAAGCAACTGATAATAGTATAATCTGCTAAGAAAAAAGGAGGGCAAGAAAGTGATTATGTTTTGTTGTTCATTTGAAATGAATTACCCCTATCAAAATGCAGCCTTGAGAATTTAATTAAGCAGCTGCCTAAATACTGATATTTAAGGATGTTAGACATCCCATGTCAGCCTACTAAACAAATGGTGCAATAAAGATGCAAACAGCTTTGTGATTGAAGACTGAGCTTTTCCACCACTTAGTCCTCAAACCATCTGGCTGTGTTTTGGAGAATGTGGGATGTTAGCTACTCTAACTCTTATCTAATGATAAGACTCTCACTGTCAAACATGTGTACCATGAAAGCAAATATTACTTTCCTCTAGGCTAATAAAGTCTTCTTATTTTGCTAGTGAAAGACTGTTTTTTGAAGATGTTAAACTCTGGACCTAAATGATAATATTTTTCAATGATCTAAAATTTCCAGATCTTTCATATCCAATAAAAAACAGTGTAATTACTTCAATAGGCAGGATATTTATCCAGTTATATTTAGAAGACAAGATAATTGGGAGTTACTCAATCATTACACAACCAGCTCCAGGTTTAAAGAGGGCCTAATTCTCAACAGTTACTGAAGAACTGTGCCTCTTTCCTTTTTTTTTTTTTTTTTTTCCTCTCAAAGGATATAAAATTGATCTTGTATTAGTAGGTTAAGCTCATTCACTTCTAGAAGACATGACAGCCTGAAGTAAAAAAAGACTTTGAAGGTGAAAGGTTATCAACTGAAGAAAATTGTCTTGACATCAGTCTCCTGCAATCGTGGGCAGATGAATTATGTGATTTTAAATGAGGATTTATTTGGTAACCTTTCTATGCTATACGAAGAAAATTAATATGAATGTTTAAAAAAATTTCCTGTTGTGCATTTTCCCCTTACATATGCAAAGAAAGAAAATTCTTTATTTTGAAAGAGAATGTTTTCATAAAAACCTTCAGCTTTTTCCTGAAAAAGAAAGGCCTATGCTGTTTTCTTCCTGATTCTAACGTGTATGTGCATATGCGAGTACATGCATGTATGTGTATCTGTTTATATGTATGCGTACCCATATACATTTTCTTTGTATGCACAGAAAATGCACATTTTCACATATGCAGAAAATTAACTGTTAAACCATTTGGCTAGAAGTCTTTTGAGTCCAGACACTCTAAACAGAATCCATCAGTGTTAGGTCAAATACTTTGACCTGCTCATTTTTAAACAGTAGTAGATCTCCGTTTTATTAGATGTGTTTTACAAAGGCACTCTTGCTGCTGTTATGCAGCAAGTATTTTTTCCATGTCAGCTTTAAATCAGGTTTCAGAAGAATTTATTGCAGTTATGGATAAACATTCAAAAGAATAATAACGAAAATGAAACAAAACCAAAACAAACCTCCTTTCTCTCTCTTCAGTGTAGCTGTATTCAGCCAGGAATTCCTTGCGGTTTTCTAGACTTCCCACTGTAACACAGGCAAAATAGCTCATTTGTGGCTTAATTTCTTCCGGCAAGAAGAAAGATTAAAATAGATAGAAGTATTAGTGGAATACCACATCCATGAGTGAACTGTGAGTAGTAGGGATTGAACTGAGGCACTCAGCTAATTAAGCTTTTCCCTCTACACATTAGAAGACCCTAAACTGAAGGCTAAGTGGGAGCAGGAGCTCTATACACCCCTCTGGAGTTATTTCAGGCCTCATAGTTACTCACAATATGCCTTGGATTTGTCTTTCAGTGTGTTGTGAGGCCTCATGCCATACAGGAAAGTTAAGAAAAAGAAAAAGGACAACAGAACCCCTGAATCCATAACCAGGACTAGATGGACACAGCCACTGAGTGCCCGACAGTTAAAGGAGAATGTTACCACTTGTAACTTGGTAAGTCTTTAATAAAACAGGAATGAAAGTGTCAGCTTGAGTATGGGCCTAGGTCAGATTTGTTTTCGCAACCTGAGTAACTCCTGGCCTTTACTCTAGCCCTGAGATAAGCAGCACAGGCTGACCTCCTGCTCCTCCTGGAACCTCCTGCCCTCCAAAGCACAGAGGCTGCTTTTAAGCTACCCGTGGGCAATGGCCCTTGACCTGCACCAGCTGCCAGGCTGTGATCAGGGCCTTTGGGCACATCCTGATGCCAAGGACCATACCAAGAATGTCACAGGACAGGTGGCTGAGTTTCCTCAGTTTATTTTGCTACTACACATGCAGGTCTTAGTTCCTCAGCCATCCCTTCATGGCATGCTGGTTATGCTCAGGGATCTTGCCTACCTCTGTTTCTACCTGGGTAAGATAATAATTACCACTGAAGAACTGTATGAGTGCAACTTAGAACAGTACTTGAGAGCTGTTAAAATAAAGAGGAGGAACAATAAACTTGAACTAAATCAGATGTGAAACTTAAGATTGTTTGCCTTTGTAAGCAAGGCTAAGCCAGTTTGAAGAGCCTTTTCTCAGCCCAGAGGAAAAGAAGTGGGGGTTAACAAAGAAAAATATGCCATGAGCCACGAGTGACATATACATGAGCCTATGATGATCCAAGGTGCTTGAAGCTGCTCTGAACCAAGAGGGTTGTATTCCTGCCCTAAGTATAATAGGCAGCTGAAGTTTGAAGCTCCATATCAAGTTTCTCTGGTTTTGGATAGAAGGTGCAAGTGCAAGTACAAAGCAGATTGTCTGTGGCTGGGGAGCAGCTCTGTAGAAAGTCCAGGGGGATCCAAGAAGGGGGAGCCACAGGAGTCAGCAGTGTGTCCTGTCAGCAGCCAGGGCCACCATCACTCTGGACTGTAGGAACGGGGGCACAGCCAGGAGCTCCGGCATAGCCATCATCCCTGGAACAATTGTCCTGTGAGGAGAGGTGCTGGGAGTTGGGCCTCTTCAGAATGGCAGAGATTGCTTTCAGGAACACAACAGCTTAATGCAGTGCTTGGTGGGAGATGAGAGGAAAAAGGCATCAGATGAAACAAAAGAGTTGCATATACTATATATTCAGTTATATATACTATATATTCAGTTGCATATACTTAGAAACTTTTTCCCCAGTAAGACATTCAAGCAGAGGGGTAGGCTGCCCACAGAGGTTGTGCAGGCTCCATCCTTGGAGGTTTTCAAGGCCCAGCTGGAGAAAACAATGAGCAACATGTTCTGACCTCATAGCAGACCATCCTCTGAGGCTCCCAAGGTGTCTTCCAACCTGAATTGTTCCGTGATCCTATAATCCTGCAAGTGCAAACCGAATCATTGGTAATCACGGGCTTGTGTGTTTATTTACACTAAAGACGCCAACCTTCTTTAATCAACCATAAGGAGCATAGTTTTATTAAGGACAGTTACTGTGGTTTTTTAACTGTACATTTTTTTTTGTCTCGCAATAGAAGGCCCGTGTTATAAATCCAGCCTCAATTTAGTGCTACATTTTATGTTCAAACCAGAAAAAATGTCAGAAAGAAATAAAGACAAACCAGATCCTCAGCAGTTGCCTAACTCTAAGCTTATTTCTATTGCACAGAAGCCAACCAAACCAGCAACAGGGTAATGCCAGAGATCATCAGAATAGTCTGCCAAAGAAAAAGCTTCAGGCCTAGCTGCTGCTACTGGAAAACCCCAGACAAATGTCTGGCAAAGAACTGGCCCCAGACTTACACATTGTTATTTTGGAGGAGGGAATGATGACACAGTTTCCTGAACAATATTTATACACTCATGCCCTGAAGCCTTGGCTCCTCATTGCAGTGGACATAAGAAGAAAACCAACAGCAGAAAAGGCATTTTTGTTGCCTAAGGTGTCATCATGACTATTTTTTTTTTTTTTTTTTACTTTTTTTTTCTTTTTTTTTTTCTTTTTCTCTATTGTACATTGAATTCCTAGACTCCCATAATGGTTTTACAGCAATGACAGGGTACCATCATCACACAAAGTTTGCCACCACAGCGGGCAAGACAGGTAGTGGTTAATAGGGAAACAACTCAGAAAAAGCGATGAGGTGCTGCAGTTGGACAAAGACAGCATCAAGAATGAAGCCCAGGACTCTTGATTCCCTCCTATATGGTCTGCTTCCTTCCTACTCAGCTTGTTCCCATCCAGACAGATTGTGCTGCTTTTATTGCTAAGTAATTACAGCAAAAGTCAGTCCATTATGTGCAGTAGCACATGTAGGTTCCTAGCCTTATGTATAGCGTTTGGGAGAAAAACATGTCTATCTTGAACAACTTCTGTCAAACCCATAAATCTAATGTCATTCCATATACACACTTTTTACAAGGTCACCAAAGGATATTTCTCTCAGGGCATTGCTTCGCTTTTTTGTTAATTAGTGTAACCATTCCTAGACTGTGGGCTTTTGGGGGGATGTGTGTTCAATGTGAAATAGATTTAGATTAACACAAACTAACCAAGAGATTTAGCAGTACCAAAATGAATTGGTAAAACCCTCAGAGAAAGAACATGACGTGTTATGATAACTTTTTGAGATTTTGTGATCATACTTAAAACTATTGATGCCTCCTGGAACAGGCAACAAACCTCTCTTTGAAGGTAAGGCTACTTTAATGAGCTGGTCTTCAGATCTGAGTGGTGGAGTTACAGTTGTAATTCTCATTTCTATTTCATAGACATGACTACTGAGTTTAGGATCCTGCTTTGCTAAATTCTGTACATAGTATGCTAAAAGACACTTAAGCTCAGAGGAAATTACAAAACCACTAGACAAGAAAGGCAAAAGGCTCAGAAACTCAAAGTTGTAAAAAAAAAAAAAGTTATTTTCACATATAATTAACAAACTGAAAGCAGACAGTGGCCATTTTAATCTTTTGGTCCCTGATTAAACCACACTGTCTAATGAAGAAGTAGAGAACATTTTGCATCTAGAAGACAAATTTATACAAGGTTGAGTAGGTTCTGATCTGTTATATGGATGTAGTAAAGCAAATGGGAAAAAAAAAAGTAATTTACATTAGTGTATGAGCATACATCCTCAAGTTTGCAATAGTAAAAGCATACTAATCAAACAAAATGGACTCAGTGTGAAGGGACTAGCCTTTTGAAAGGGACAACTTTTGCTCCTAAAAGTTTAAGCATTTCTACTAAAGATCCATCACCATAACACATATTAGATATCCACTTCTTACTCCAATCTGATATAACATGACATGCACAGAAGTAGCATGATGGCAGGACACCAATGTTTGGTACTTTGAAAACAGACAGATCTTTCACTCAGCTCTTATTTAAAGTGCATGAAAATTGATATTATGCTGTGAGCAAATGGCAGCAGAACAAACAGAAGTCAAACAAATAATCTTGAACAAGGTGGAAATGTTTTCTTAGTGTTTGCCATGAATTTCGTCCTAATGCCAGAGTGGTTTCTCTGGAGACTTCTAGCAGACTGAAACAACCTGAAGGTTTTAGTGCAGCTTTTCCTCTCTCTCTAGCAATTTATCTATATGAAACCAATCTCTGAAATGTCTAACTGTTGTCCTTCTCTGAAAACATAATACAGCTAAGATAAAAAGTGATGCTTTACAGAGAAAAGACAGAAATATAAACACAGTTTTTAAAATGGCAATCACTTTTTTTTCATTCTGAAAAATTTGTTATATGAAATGGAAGTTCAATGAGAGGAGAAGGAAGTAGAGAAAATGCCATTTTGCTGTCTCAGAACAACTGAGGTCTGCAATTTTATTTGCTACAGGATATGATCTGCTATTTCAAAAGTTCAATGTAAATGAGATAATTTATAAAATAAAATCTCCGTGCAGAATATCAGAAACTACTCTTCAAAATTTATTTTTTTTTTTTTAAATTGTCCTTACTAATATAAATAGACCCCAGCTGAAGAGGTGTTATCAGTTTAGTGATGGCTTGGGGGTTTAGGATGAGCTATTTCACTAGGAATTAGAGACAAGAAGCAAAGAAAAAGATAACAACAAATGAAATATTTACCAGCTAAAACAACAGTAACATCAGAACCATATAAACGCCTCTAAAAATCAAAATATTTACTGCAGGACAGCATTTTGCCTCTGCAACATGTGAGAGAACAGCACTAACTTCCCTCTGTAGAATGTTTCCTTAATAGGCTTCCTTTAAAATCAGTAGGAGTAAGACAACTCCTTAAAATGAGCTCATTTTTTCTGGGCCAAAGCTGAAATTGCACTCCATTCTGGGGCGTTAGAAGGTAGGTCTGAAATCCCAGTTAGCCTTTCTTGTTTTAGTCTCCTTTAATTTTCTTCTCACCTTGGGAAGTAAATTTACTTGTGCCATATCCTGACTTTTTTTTCTTTCTTTTTTTCCTCCAGAGACAGACCAGAAGGGTGATCTCATCTTAACTTAGGCATCTACAAGTTAGCTGTCTAATCTAAACATACTTTGCTCACCATAGCTAAAAGGAGAAAATAGATATCCCTTAGGAGCACAATAATTTCAATTTCTGATAGTCATTGAACATTCTTCCTGAAATAAGTTATCCAAGAAACACCTGTGCATATTTCAGCTGTACCTTGACTACATGGTAAATGAGATGTGGATGCTCACCTGTGTCTTTCCTTACTCTGGTTTCCATACCAAGCAAACATGAAAGAAGAAAAACCACACATCAGAGGTCATTTTAGCTGCAGAGGTAACTGAGATGATTTGTTATCTGAAACATTTGTCTCCAAAAAGACATTAGGGAGACTTTTCAGACTTGAATGATTGAAGTTTTGTATGATGATGTCATCCAAGCACACTCAAAATTAATTTCAATGTGTTTGGCATCTTACATTATATCATTTACTTGCATGATGTTAGACAATCTGTATAATTATAAAAATGAAATGATGTAATCTTTGACATCAGCATTAATTCCTTACCAAGTTGAAAACCTCTATCTGCTTATTCAATTTCTTCTTCATATGTGAAATAAATAAGTTAATTATTTCTAGGCAAAATCACTGGAAAAAGGTAGGTTGGAATTAGTTCATTAAAATGAAAATCTGCATTAATCAAGGTTCTAGAGTCATTAATTAAAAACCTGTGTGATTTTCCAGTGGACTGCAGAAAATAATTATGATTATGGATGCTATTTTTTGACTTTTTTTTTTTTCTCTCATGAAAATTGTTTGGGGTTTCTACTCTGAAAACTGTTTTAAAAAAACTCCTAATTCACCTATGAATTTGTTGTTTTAATTAGTTAAAACTGAGTTAATTAACTGAGTTAATGTGTTGCTTATTGACTAAGTTTCTTACAAAAAATATTGTTTTTATATGTTAAAGGCAGACTTTACTCACAGGAATGCAACTTCTTTCTATACTAAAATCTGTACTGTTACACAAGATTTGGAATATGCTTTTAATTTAGAAAAAAAGGTTTAGTTTTTTTTTCTTTTTTTTTTTTTCTGTCTATAAAACCTTATTTTTTCTATTTTTAAAAACAGGTAAAATTCCAGGACAATTTTGCAGGATTAGCCTAAACATAAGCTTCTGGTTTATTTATTTATGTATTTGATTTGGTGGGGAAAAAATATAAAATAAATCCATATATTCAGAAAAAAACAATTGAGTATTATATACATATCTACATATATTTTAGTTATAAATATCTCAGAATTAATTTTCCATGCATTAAGTTACAAATTCTAGTATGCTTAAGAAATCAGAAAGAATAAGACTGCCTGTTCATGTTTAGGGATATTTTGTAGAACAACACCCAGAAAAATGGATACAATCCAGCTCAGGAAAGATGCCTTTGAAACAAAATCTGTAGTGTAGAAATGAATAACTATTAGAGAACATGGCTGCCAACTCTGGAATTTAACATTCCACATTTCACTTAACCATAAAAAATGAAGAGGACCCATGTTCAAAGACAAATGTAGTAAAACATTAAATTAATTTTATAGTATACACATTATAGGTCAAGCATGTCTAAAAGTTCCCAAAGCAAACTGCAACAATGTCACTGAAAAATATTTAAAATAGAATAACATAAGCAAAGTACAATAATAACAAATGACATTTCTATTGTCTTTCTCTTCTGTCTCCTCATTATGCTTTTAGTAATTGATGAGGTAGTTTGGAGCATGTAACAAAATCTTCTCTTGTTTTATCTGTGTCCAGTTCCAGTGATTTAACTCACACTGATTAAAATGCTACTCATAGTAAACTCATTCATTTTAGTGCCACTTTCTTCAAGATAACATATCATTCAATAAGAACATTTCCCATTAAACCACAGTAATACTGTACTTTGTATTTCATGTTTTCTTCTTTCCTTAAAAACATTTATTGCTATATTCACATTATTTCCCAAAGTCTAAGGGAAGAAATTCAGCTGGGATATAAAAACAGAGGTCCCTTAACAGGGTCCAATGTTACAACATAGCAGCAAATACTGGTTTCAAGTTCACAAAAGAAAATGTACATATGTTTTTTTACAATACTAATGACATGAGCAGAAAAATAATAATTTCCAGGTTGCTGTCATTCCTGAATAGCATTCCCACCCAGGAGGACTAGAAACATCCATCTCTGTTATGAGTGTCTTCTTGTAATATTAAAGAGAATAAAATTCCTATGTAAGAGGATCCCAGCATTTATTTATGATAATGACAGAAGTTAGAGGTACTAGAATATCAGATGTACCAGAAAGCCTGACAAAAGAAGTAATAGGTACCTGATAAGCACACAGATAGCCTTGTTATTGTTGACTTTTTTCCTCCCTGAAATGCTCTGATTATTCACATTCAATTATTATCCAGCACTTGTAATACTACCATTTGTGGTTTGCATTATCTTTCCTTGGTGTGACAGTCATGAATCAGTCAAGAGCAAATTCTAAGCATCACTGAAGGTGAGGAAAGTAGTAATGGATGGAAAGAAAAAGGACGAGAAAGAATGAAAGCAAGAGAGTAGAATAAGTAAAGGAGGTTATGTGGTCAAAGGACTTGTCTACAGTAAGTCTGTATATTTTAGAAGCATTCTGCTGGTTCCCACACCATTGTTCTATGTAAAGGACCTCAGTATCTTTCCAGACTTCCTCTTTCATTACATTTCTGAGATGATACCATGCACAAAGATCACCTAAGTTATGGGCAGATTAATGAATAAAAAAGCAGAGTCAATTTTGCAAATATGTAATAGAAATCGAGATCTAAGTAGCTGCCAGGAACTTGAAGCCTGGTTCTATCATTACTTAGTAGGTGGGATTTGGATAGCAATCACTGGAACATAGCAAGGTTTCAGAAAGGCTCTGAATTTATGAGAATCCCCACTTACACATATATGAAAGATAAGGAAAGCTAGCATGGATTCCAAGATCTGTGATGGTAATCATGCAACACTCATTGGTTTTGTAACTTGTGACTGACAGATGTTTCCTTTGTTTAAATTAACATCTCATAGTAATTTATCATCTCAAAAAGGTATTGCAGCATGAAGATCGTATTATATAAATTTACACCTATTTGCATCAATGGCTTTTGACTTTCAGCCTTTGGTATAACATATAGGTAACAACATATAGTATAGGTATAACATATAGGTAACATTGTTTGGTAACAACATATAGGATGTGAATTCGTACGTCACAATTCACATTCAATTATACATATATATATATAATTAGACATTCCATCAAAAGCTGGTGTAAAGATCTCAAGACTGACAATGCATGCTTGTCAACCTTGAACAAATTATCACTCAAGCAACAACATTGTGAACAAGCTGTAACATGAAGTACATGCTCTGAAAGGCCTCTAAACAATTCATTGCAATAGCATCACAAATATCACAGGTATAAATAAAGTATGGAAACAAAATAAACCCTCCTGCTTCAGGGCATAGATCAACAAAGGATTTACACTGTAGAAGTTAAATGGATTAAAGTTTGTTATTTTGTGTGTGAGCATTGACTAGCACAATGGGATCACTGGATTCCTACAGAAGTACCAGCCCTAGCTCTGGTAATGAACAACACAAAAGCAAAGAAATGTGATAATTGCAACAATAGTTGTTCTTAATGAAGGTGTAAAGAAACCTCTCTCTGTACGTGGGGAAGCTCATGCGATTTTTTTTGCACTGTCTTCTGAAATATCGGTCATTACAACATGCTGTTAAAGTACCTCCAGCAGCACTCTCAAGATTAATTTCCCACCTGTAAATACAACCTATGTTTATATTAGCAATGTTTGATAGGGGCATATCTGTTAACCAGTTAGGGCTGAGAACGAGCCATATTATATGCATTTCAGGAGCTTGTTTTTGAACTAGCTCTGTTTTGATCTTGTTAACTTCAGCCCATTATCGCTTGCAGCATGCTAGGTGCAATACTAAAGAGTACTCATTGGCTTATTTTGACCCCCAAAATATTGCTTTCCTGTGATACACGACCACTCCGTGATGCAATCCAAAAAGCTGCTAGAGGGGTTAACTGGATGATTTGCTTCAAAAGCGTATTCCTGACCTGAAGAAAATTGCTGTGGTAGACATGCTGGTCTAGTCCTCAGAGCACACTCCGAAGTATCACTGAAGTGCCCCATCTGGAATGCCCAAAGGAAAACCCTAACAAGCCCCAGGTGTCACAAAGCCTTTCAGTACACACTTTGAAGCGACCACAAAAACTTACACCCCAGTGTCTCACGACATGGAGCAACCTGAAATGCAACACAGCTGTGAGCATGTTCCAGTGCCAGATGTCTCTTCAAAAGAGGTGTGGCGGAGAAGCACACAATTCTCTCTGATTTTCGGTCTCTCTATGTTTTTAGAAAAAGCCTCCTAAGAAGAAGGCTCTTTTAGACTGCAGATAAATTCCATATTAAGCTTTCTCTAGCAATGACTAAGTATAAAATTTGGTTCATTAGAAGATCTCAGTCCCTAACTGAGAAATGGAAAGAGGCCTGGGAAGACCATTGCATCTTTCCCTTCCTTTCCATCACTTTTCAGGCTTTATCAAACCTTTTATTGCCCTGCCTAGGGGTTTCTTTTCTGGTATTGGAGGCTGAGCATCAAGACCAAGTTTGCCAGACAAAATAAATCTGTTCAGCAGCAAGACACACCAGAGTTCAGGATAACATTAATACAATTTGATGCCAACCCCAAATACGCACTTGTAACCTAAGCCACTGAGACTCTTGCCAGCTGCTGTAAATGGCTATGTCCAGTGCATGCTCAGATGTGCTATACTACCAAAGCCAGCCCAGACAGACATGCTGTTTCTGAACATACAATACAGTCATTATGCAAGAAAACAAAAGCACATACATAGGTATAAATTAATATTGTGGGAATGGGCTTCACTGAGATGCAAACGACACCATTCAACTGTCAAAGAATGAGCCCATCAGTATCTGCCTGCATTTTTACTAGTATTTTTAGGTCTGCAATTTTGAGAAAGATTGAAAAGCTGTGGACACCTTTGGGTGATCTCATGAGTATCTGCTGTGGTAAAGGAGAACCATCTCACACACAATACATTATGCAAGCTTAACATTTTTTTTTTTTTAACTGCTTGCATAGTATGTGACTCCTAAACCCCATTTCCCTCCAGATACGGCTGCTTAAAAGACCCTTTCAAGTCTCCTCCTGCCTGGATTTTGTGTAATCTTAAACTCAGCATTGAAGCTGACTGCTTAATAAATGCCCCTTTTCTAAGAAGACAGAGACTCTTGGTAATGCTCTTCCTTGGGATCTTATTATGAAGGTTTACACACCAAAGGAGAGAAAAAAAAAAAGTGGTAACAGTAATGTAGTTTTATTCTCTCTGGCAATAAAATGTGTGGATTGACTACAGGTTATCCGCTGACTTTGTGTCTGGGGAAAATGGTTTTATATCCAGATTTTACAAAGAGAATCATAAAACATGTATATGTTAATAACACTAACAACATAACAAGAGGTACCAACAGTTTGTTCCGTATTCCTGGATCCTGTGAACTCTCTTAATGCTGGGCCAGGCCTATGAGTTACTTCCAAAAAGTAAAATATTAAAGCCTCAGGGACTTACCAGTAAGGTCAAGGAATTTCTCAGGGCAGTGATGTGTGTTGGGTTAGAAGTAAAGGCAGAAAGAGCCATCTTTCTTCATAGGAACTAAGGGTCCTTGGGATGCTAGGTAAGATCACCTTGTCCCATGATATCTACCAGGTACATATATAAAGTAGTCTTTAGTGGATTCAAACCCTGGTAGCACTTTTCTTGTTGCTCTCCCTCTTTCTGGGGCTATGAAGTACAGATAGGTAATACTGTGGATTAGGTAGTCTCATGTTCAAGAAAAAGTATTTTTTGAACATCAAGAAACACTTTACTATGTGGGTAACTGAGAAATGGAACAGGTTGCCCAGAGAGCTTGTGGAATCTGCCTCTTTGGAGATATTCAAAAGCTGTCTCAGCATGGTCCTAGGCAACCAGCTCGAGGTGGACCTGCTTGAGCAGGGAAGTTGGACCAGATGACCTCCAGAGGTCCTTTCCAAAATCAACCATTCTGTGATTCTGTGATATTTATATCTATTGAGGAAAGATGTGGTACCAGACGGAGCAGACAAACAGTGGTGCCAACAGCGTTGGTAATGGAAGGGTGAAATATAAAGATTTGTAACCTCAGTCTATCTGAAAGCCAGCGTTAGCATAACTAAGGTAGTCCAATGAACACTAGTGTTCACCTGTTTGGGACACCATAGTGAGTTCATTTTTTTTAGAGTAACAGAGCAGCATAGCTACGAACAGAAAGATCTGGTCTGAACTAACATTGTGGCTTCTAAGTGTATAACATTCATCAGTCTTTAAGAAACAGTCTTTAAAAACTCAAGAAACATTACTATTTTGGGGAATAAATGGATTCTTTGGAAATCTACCAGATGATCTTGAAGGTCTTTTCCTACCTTAATGATTCTATGATTCTATATCTAAATTAAACAGTATCAGGGTTATAAATTATAGCATAAAATCCATAACCCATACAGTTCAACAAAGAATAAAGCACAAGAAAACAGAATAGTGACTTAATGAAAGAAAAAAATGTTTTTCTGTGTCAGCTTCTGTTGTAACCAATTGCTCTGCAGACAGTGACTTCAACAGACGTGTTCTAACCTAAGTGCTTTGCTGAACTAGGGCCAGATTGCTTATCACTGTAAAAGTCACCCGCAGTCCTTTTGGTCTTATTACTGTCCATCACTATTGTCACATTTGTTTGGCCATTCCAAGAACATTACTTAAGTACACATCATGGAACAAAGAATTTATTAACTTTGAATGAGAACAAGAATAAAAATACATTTATTTGAATGGCTCAGTTAACAGATTATCAAAACAAGGCTAGTTATTCTGGCTATCCCTGGTTATGTTGTCAATATTTGAAGAAAACATAGACTCCATCTCCTATTCAAGAACTCTTGGGTTTAAACTAAGCATGTGCTTAATTATTTTTCCTGGAAAGTGATGTCTCTGGATCTTTTTCTATGTAGAAATATGTAATATTTCTGTATTTGTTATATATATTCATGCATAAGTATACATATACATATATATGTTTTTGCTCACACAAGATTTGAGTATCAGCAGACACAGTTTTGAAACTAAAGGTTTTACACAAAGATCAGTCCAACCCTTGGCTCACTAGTGTTTTCATCATGTGCTTTCAGAGCCTTTGATCTCAGGTTCTTAGCTCTAAATCAATACATAACCAAGCAATGAACAGTGAGCAGAAGCGTGAGTTAAACAAACAGGGGGGGACACAAAAAGGGGTTGCTCAGGTTTGAGACATTTGTTTGCATGATTACTTGTAGACCAAGGTGAAAAGTGCAACTGTCTTCTTGGACTGAACTGGGTATGTAAACAAGCATGAAAGAGAGATTAGCTCTCATCATCAAGAAATGGTTGTGCTCTTGAAATCAATGGGTGAATTGTGACAACAACTAAAAGGCAAATATTGAGACAAAAGGTTCCAGCCTGTGGCTTTTATTCAATCAGCTCTTAATATCAGGTAAACTTGTTACAGGTACACAAATTACTCAAGTGCTAGGCTGCAATTTCACTAAAGTAGGAAGAAGTGTTGATGTGGATAGAGTAAATAAAGTAGAAGACTCTCTTGTAACTGATCCCTCTTTAATCCTTCTCAATTGATGACAAATTACCATTTACAGAATGCTTTGTGTGAATGTAAGCCCCTCAGATAACAGAAAACCACTGCAGTAGAGAGCTGCAGCAAAGTGCCACATTCCCACTAACTAACTAGCCTAAACAAACAAATAAATATAAAGCAAAACACTTTTCAAATGTCAGGAACCTTTTTATTTTTCCCTGAAGTATGGCTGCTGTGACCTACACAAAACTAAAGTTTCTGTATGTCTTTCTCTAAACACAGGTTGCTGCAATGTTAGTACATATATTGATCTAATTTAAGTACATGAAAGATTATGTTTACACAGGATTTCTCCTTTTAAATTTTTGATTTTTCTATGCATGCAAAGGCTCCTCTAAGGCAAGTGAAACTATCAGTTAACATGGGGCTGCAGTAGGAGCTCACTGTCTGGGCAGCGGTCCTGTCACTCTTAGAAGTAACGAGTGTCTATCAAAGGACACAGAGAGGATTACTTTTAAGGGTGGTGACTTTTATTAAAGAGAATTTTTTTAAAAAAATTTACCCCAATGTATAAATCTCGCTCTAAATATACCACCATGGCTAAAATGTTGCTACTTGCCAGAGATCATACAAGGCTTTGAACATGCACTTGTACTTCAGATTCAGTTTGTATCCGGGCTCTATTTTGAGATGCTGAAATGGCAAAATCAGTCCCTCAGAAACACTGACTCAACGCTTAGAGCTCCGTGTCTTCTAGAAATCACATTGAGCTCTTCCAGAAACATACTCCAAAGCACTGGAGAAATAAGCAGTGGAGAAACAAAGAGAGAGAGTGTTTAATAAATTAAGGATAACAAATATGGCTCGCATAAGTCTGGACTGTTACCTGAGTAATGTGATGTATGTGAGAAGACCCTTGTAGTTTAACAAGGTAAGTAAAGTATATAATATACACACACTCATAAATTCCAGCACAGTCAAGACTATAGCTGTCATGTTATTTGGGACAGGTTCCTGAAATATTACTAGTCTATAAAGGTCCTATATCTCTTTTCCTTATAAACTTATAGGTGTCTGCTTTGTACCAAAAAAAAAAAAAAAAAAAAAAAAAAAAGGTCAAGGTGTTTCTTTTCCTTCTGCTCAAGGCTTAGATTACATTTAACTTGATAAAAACCAGATTGTAGCCTGACATCGAGAAGTATGGAGGGTTATAGCGTATTTCTTATTGCTTCATATTGGCTACTGATACCATGGACAGCATTAGAGAAAGGAATTCAGGTTTAACAAAGCTGCTTAGGAACAGCGCTCTAACAAGTCTGGAGTTTGCATATCACAGCTGCTGGTAGGTCATACAGGTTTCATATGTACTGTTAGTGGGTTGGGCCCATCTTCTGGACATGATAATGAAAGTCTCTGTAGCTTGTGTCCATCTACCTAAATTCTTTTTTTTTTTTTTTTTTAAATCTCCGAACATAGGAGATTGAACCTAGAAAGACACTGTACAGGGAACATGTTCCTAGCATGAACGTGATAGTAGGCAAAGACCATGAGCAAAACTTATGTTTTGTCTTTGCTTTATTTACTGGTGTTTCTGTAGCTACAAGCTTCACATTGGATTTGTTCAGAGTAGCCCTCACAAGATATCAATAGCTTGTGCATTTCCAAGCATGACATGCAGTCGGCCAGTCCCTCAGGGGATTCTGTGTACCAGGCTGAGGTAACTAACCAATCTTTCATCCAGTAATTCAGCAGCAGATGAAGCACAGGGCTCTGAAGAACAGAAGCTGCAGTTTTCCATACCTCCTGATGAGACCCTCTGGTAAAAACTGTCTAGTTCAGCACCATATTCCACATTACAGATCTTCCCCTTCTCTCTCATGTCATCCATTTTCTGATTCAGACAGCTAATTTTAAACAGCAGCATGTAGGTGTCTAATGTAAGCTTTGTTTCTAAACTCCCATTGACAGTCAATGGCTGTGTTGTCAATACAATCAATGGAATCTAGAAAGTTTTATCAGCTGACCAAGTGTAGGTCTCTAATTCATTGTAAGATGAAACTCTAAGCTAAACTTAGGTGTTCAAATCCCTGGTTCTCAACGTCACTATATGTGGCTGGGGATATTCCTTTCCTGAGTGCAATGCCTGGCTGGGTCCTACAGCCTGACAAATATGTGCACCATTGCCTCATGACTATCTGCTAGGGAGTACCTCATGCAGTGGACATGGAGGAGTTGAGAGCTTAATACGTAGTAAATCACTGCTACCTTGGAGATGTGGAAGCCAAGGGCAAAGAGTTTCTGCTTTCTAGTCTGCTCCTGGAGAAGAGAAGTTGTGTACTATCCTCCACATAGAGGTCAGGGCAAAAATATGACCCTTTCACTAAGTGAGTTGGAGAACTCAAGGTAAATGTCTTCTTGGCAATTATTTCCCTAATTCTTCTTCAGCATTTTGGACAGTAGATATGTAAGTAAAAATATATTTCCATACAATCCAAAACTAATTAATAGCTCCTGAATCCCTAGACAACTTCCAGGTCTGTTGAAGGGCAGAGGAGGGAGAGGTGTTGTTTTTCACTTTTAAACTGAAGACTTAAAGTCAGGCTGATGTAAGCCCATGCAGCACAACTGTCAGAATTCAAAGATTTCATTGTTAAAAGGTTAATAAAAGAGCATTTGCTCTTGTGTCTTATTAAAATCAAGGTATCAAAAGATTTTTTCTTCAGACATATGAGTACAGTCTGCTCTTTTCAATATGTTTTCAACTGAAGGAGTTCATAGAATCATAGAATATCCCAAGTTGGAAGGGACCCATAAGGATCATCAAGTCCAACTCCTGGCACTGCACAGGTCTGCCCAAAAGTTTAGACCATGTGACTAAGTGCACAGTCCAATCTCTTCTTAAATTCAGACAGGCTTGGTGCAGTGACTACTTCACTGGGGAGCCTGTTCCAGTGTGCGACCACCCTCTTGGTGAAGAACCTCTTCCTGATGTCTCGCCTAAACTTCCCCTGCCTCAGCTTAACACCGTTCCTGCAGGTCCTATCACTGGTGATAACGGAGAATAGGTCATCTGCCTCTCCACTCCCTCTAGCGAGGAAGTTGTAGACTGCGATGAGGTCCCCCCTCAGCCTCCTCTTCTCCAGGCTGAACAGGCCCAGTGACCTCAGCCGCTCCTCATACGTCTTACCCTCTAGGCCCTTCACCATCTTTGTCGCCCTCCTCTGGACACTCTACAACAGTTTAATGTCCTTTTTGTACTGTGGTGCCCAGAACTGCACACAGTACTCGAGGTGAGGCCGCACCAGCGCAGAGTAGAGCGGGACAATCACTTCCCTTGACCGACTAGCAATGCCGTGCTTGATGCACCCCAAGATATGGTTGGCCCTCCTGGCTGCCAGGGCACACTGCTGGCTCATATTCAACTTGCTGTCAACCACAACCCCCAGATCCCTCTCTGTGGGGCTGCTCTCCAGCGTCTCGTCACCCAGTCTGTATGTATAGCCAGGGTTGCCCCATCCAAGGTGCAGGACCCAGCACTTGCTTTTCTTAAACTTCATGTGGTTGGTGATTGCCCAGCTCTCCAGTCTGTCCAGATCTCTCTGCAAGGCCTTTCCACCCTCATCCGAGTCCACAACTCCTCCAAGTTTGGTGTTGTCAGCAAATTTGCTCAAAACACCTTCTAGTCCTACATCCAAATCATTTATAAAAACGTTGAAGAGGACTGGCCCTAAAATGGTGCCTTGAGGGACCCCACTAGTGACCATCCACCAGCCAGATGTGGCCCCATTTACCACAACCCTTTGAGCCCTGCCCGTCAGCCAATTGCTCACCCATCGCATGATGTTTTTGTTTAGCTGTATGCTGGACATTTTGTCCAGTAGGATCCTATGGGAAATCGTGTCAAAAGCTTTGCTGAAGTCCAAAAAGATCACATCAGCTGGTTTCCCTTGATCGACTAGATGGGTGATCTTATCATAAAAGGAAATCAAATTTGTTAGGCAGGACCTACCCCTCATGAACCCATGTTGGCTGGGACCAATGACTGCATTGTCCCCCAGGTGCACTTCAATAACTTCAAGGATCATCCTCTCCATAATTTGACCAGGCACTGACATGAGACTGACAGGCCTGTAATTGCTAGGGTCTTCTTTCTTACCCTTCTTGAAAATTGGCACAACATTTGCCAGCTTCCAGTCCACTGGGACCTCACCAGATTCCCAAGATCATTGAAAAATAATTGAGAGAGGTCCTGCGATGACGTCAGCCAGCTCTTTAAGCACCCTGGGATGAATTCCATCCGGACCCATGGACTTGTATGGATTCAGGTGGAGCAGCAAATCCCGCACATGTTCAGGGTCAGTTAGGAGTTTGTCATTCCCACTGTCATGTTCCTCCAGCTCAGGGTACCCTGGGCCCTGAAGCCCATCATCAGCGTTGAAGACAGAGGCGAAGAAGGCGTTAAACGTCTCTGCTTTGCCTATGTCATTGTCTGTGAGGAGGCCTTCCCCATCTAGTATCGGACCTATGTTTTCTTTGGTTCTCCTTTTTCTGTTCACATATCTAAAAAAACCTTTTTTATTGTCTCCCACAGACATGGCTAGCTTCAACTCTAGCTGGGCTTCGGCCACACGAATTTTCTCCCTACAAACATGAACACCATCCGTGTATTCCTTCCTCGTCGCCTGACCCTCCTTCCAGCAGCTGTACACTTTCTTTTTTCGCCTAAGCTCCAGTAGAAGATCCCTGGTCAGCCAGGCCGGCCTTCTGCCCCACTTGCCTGACTTCTGATATTTTGGAATCGCCTGATCTTGTGCTTTTAGGAGGCAGTGCTTAAAGACTGACCAGCACTGATGGACGCCAATGCCTTCAAAAGCAGTTTCCCAGGGGACCTTGCTGACTAGTTCCCTGAGCAGCCTGAAGTCTGCTTTCCCCATATCCAGGGCTGAAGTTTTGGTGACAGTTTTCCTTCTGTCACCATAAATCCTAAACTCAACCACTTCATGGTCACTATGACCGAGAGAGCCACCAATTGCCACGTCTCCCACAAGACCCTCTTTGTTCTCCAGCAACAGACCTAGGCAGGTCTAGGAGGGCAGAGATAAAGAGAGTTTTAATGCTGGCCCAAGGGTGAGGATCATATGAGGAAGAGGCACAAAAAGCTTGTTGAGACAATGTATGAGGAACCTGACCCCATCTAGATCACATAAAATATTTATTTATATATCTATTTACAGTGGCACTTAGGTAACATAAATATGAAATGATCAAAATAACTTTCATAACAGACTTTTTAGTCTAAATCAGCAAAATGAAGAAGGTAAGGGAAGATTGTCTCAATATTTTGGATAAAATAGGAAGCACCAAGGATTTTTTTTTTTTTTCCAGTCACAATCTGCTATGTTTAGGTATCAATCCTAAGATTTCTGAGTCTTGGGTCCATGTAAATAAATAATAAATATAAATAATAATGTTATTTCCATCCATCATTTATCAGCAGTCCTGGCTATCAGGGGAGGTCCCAGTTGACTCGTGGCTAGCAAATGTGATGCCCATCTACCAGAAGGGCCAGAAGGAGGATCTGGGAAACTACAGGCCTGTCGATCTGACTTTGGTGCTGAGGAAGCTCACAGAACAAAATGTCTTGAGTGCCATCATACAGCACATACAGGGCAACCAGGCGATCAGGTCCAGTCAGCATGGGTTTATGAAAGGCAGATCCTGCTTGACCAACCTGATCTTCTTCTACAACAGGGTGACATGCTCAGTTGATAAGAGAAAGGCTGTGGATGTGGTCCACCTAGACTTTAGTAGAGCTTTTGACACTCCTGCAACATTTTTCTAGAGAAACAAGCTGCTCATGGCTTGGATGGGCATATGCTTCACTGGGTAAAAAGATGTATGGGTGGCCAGCCCCAAAGAGTCATGGTGGAGTTAAATCCAGCTGGCAGTGAGTCACAAGTGGTGTCCCCCAGGGCTCAGTGCTGGTGTCAGTTCTCTTTGATATCTTTACCAACGGTCTGGATGAGGGAATCAAGTGCACTCAGTAAGTTTGCAGACAATACAAGGCACTAGTATTGACCTACCTGAGGGTAAGAAGGCTTTGCAGAGGGATCTGGATAGGCTGGACTGATGGGCTGAGGCCAACTGTATGAGGTTCAACAAGGCTAAGTGCCAGATCCTGCACTTGGGGCACAAGAACCACATGCAATGCTACAGGCTGCAGGAAGAATGTCTGGAAAGCTGCCAGGAAAAAAGGGACCTGGGTCGATAGCTAGTTGAATATGAACCAGCAGTGTGCTCAGGTGGCCAAGAAGGCCAGCAGCATCCTGGGTTGTATCAGAAATAATGTGCCCAGCAGGACTAGGGAAGTGGTTGGCTCACAGTACTCAGCTCTGGTGAGGCCGCACCTTAACTACAGTGTTCAGTTTTTGGCCCCTCACTACAAGAGGGACATCAAGGTGTTGGAGCATGTCCAGAGAAGGGCAATGAATTTGGTGAAGGTTCTAGAGAACAAGTCTTATGAGGAGTGGTTGGGGGAATTGGGGTTATTTAGCCCAGAGAAAAGGAGTCTCACGGGAGACCTTATCACACTTTACAACTACCTCAAAGAAGGCTGTAGTGTAAGATTTAAGACCAAACCCAGAAATGGGACCAGAAACAAATTGCAAGATTCAGTTCTACAATAAAGATCTTAACTATTTGATTACCATGTGTGTTTACCACCATTTGAAATGCTATATGTATATGTATTGCAGTCTCAAAAATTGCCTTCCTTTTGAATCTGTATGTATTCATACTTACATATTTAAATGACTACTATTACTACTATTAATGTTAAGTCTTATTATAAGATAAAGTTCTATGATTTTTTTTATGAAAACGTGAGATTTTTTTTTCTTTTGTAATGACATTACAAAAAAACAAACCCAAACCCCTTATCTAAGTTCCTAAGTTTGATGTCTAAATTATATTTTGTTCTTCGTTCTTCAAGTTTCCATGGAAAAAATGGACAAAAAGGCTGATCTTTTAGAACATTCAGGCTTTCAGGCAGATATATAGTAGCTTCAAATCTATCCTTTTGTGCTTGCTTTCTTGCTTGCTTGCTTTCCCCTTCAATTTAAAGATACCATGTTTCCACACAACCTCAAGTATAAAGCAGAATAAGTCCTCAGGAGGTTTTTCACCACTTTTCAATGTCAATAAATGTGTACTGAACACCTCAGCTGATGAAGATTTCACAAGCTGTTTATGTGTGCATAATGCATATATACATATGTATTGCAACTGTAACAGACTGACTCCTATCAGTTTAGAATACATTATAGCACTGAGACTTTTTTTTTTTTTTTCCCCCTAGGCAAAAAATACTGTATTTGAGCCATTTATTATTTCTACATAGATGTAGTACCTTATCTATCTATCTACCTATCTATCTATTTATTTATTCAGATCATGTGCAATTAAAAAATAAAAAAACACCTCCATCTTTCTCTAAAGAGTGTTTTAACAAATCTCTTTTCATTTTCTTCTTATATGTAAGCAGGTCCTTGTCTTACTTTTATATTGTTTATTTATCCTTTTGTCTAAACTCTGACAAAAGACCCAGCCTTGTCATGTAAAGCTTTGTATCCTCTTTAAACTCAGTTCAACACTTCTGGGTTCTCATGGGCCAGCAGTGATCATTCCAATGGTGCAATGTTTGCATTATGAGCCTGTTGAGAGGGGGGGTGGGCGGGAGAGAGAGGGAGAGAGAAAGGAAAAGTTCCCGGTGGGATCTTAAACAAATAATCATGAAAACTTTCATTTTTAAGACTTTTAAAGTTTTTTTCTTTATCAAAACAAAATCTGTGTCATAATTTGACCTGACAGAGTCCTTTCAGTATGGAAATTACATACAATAACCGGTTTTGACATCATATTTAGAACTACAGTGTCACTATTTTTAATATGTTCTTTGCCTTGGTATTAATGCTTAGAACTGCAAACAAAGCAGATATATTTCTAGTATGCACAAGGAGTGTAATGTTAATATACGCTACAAGCAAATTTAGAAAGGATGAAATTAAAAAGATCCTTGCTGACTTTAAAAAGTAGCTATATTTTTTTTTTTAAAAATAGGTACAGCCAGGTTCACTTTGGATGAAGTTTCCTGTGTGAAATGCGTTCTGTTGACATAGTAACTACTTTATGATATGACTGAAATTATTTTTAAGAACCCACTAGAGACAAAATACCTAACAGTCTCTTTCTCCTTGGAAACTGTGTTTTAGGAAAACAAACAAACAAACAAACAAACACACCACCAACCTTTCAAGTCAAGGCATCTTTTGAACATATCGTTAACTGTTTTCCTGAACAAAGATGGACTGAAATATTATATTTCAATGTATTTTCTTGAATAACAACTATAAAACAGGATGATATTTGTTGACACACTGGCAGGGAATGACCGTTTTGGAACATGTCATTTTCTCTCCTTTTGGATCAGGAATTTGGCCTGTCCAATGCGCAGGCATCTCTCCCAATAGCAGAGTGGATGAGTCAGAAATCAGTATTGATGTGAGCTCTCCTTTATAAGCAGTAGAAATCGGCACTGGAGGGGGAGTTTTCCAAAACATGGGCAGGTTTGTCTCAGCCAGTATGCTGTGAGAAGAAACTTTATGAAAGAAAAAAAATAGATCTCAATCTCTAGAAATTTTGATGAGGTTGTTCCAAGTTTAGTATGTTCTGTTTGAATGACTAGATTCACAAAAGAAGCAGCAGGGATTCAGAAAGATTAAATAAAGCTGAAAGGTTTAGTATTTTACTAGAGTACTTGCCAACTTTGGTTATTACTAACTTTCGTAAAACTTCTGTTTATTCCTCTTTTCCCATTTTCCCTCAGAGTGCCTTGACACTCTACTCATTACAGACATTACAGACAGATTAATCTGCTAGGCCTAAAACTGTACTTGGGAATATTTCCCTTCTAATACCCATGTGTCATACTACCCATAACATTTTATAGGGTGCACAACCCTGAACTGGGTACAAGGAATGCCCTACATAACAAAAGGGGAGTGTTAAACATAAGAACAGCAGTCATAAAACTCATGCTGCTGAACAGGAGATCATCTAGTACAGGCAGTGAGGAACACAGTCATGACTGTCATTTAGAAGCCACAGACAAAACACATGACTAGGACTGCAACACTTCAGCAAGGTCTTTCTCACAAAATGATTCTGAGAGAAGTGGCACCTAGCTTTCACCTGACATCAAAGAATGGTGTCCACATTCATTTTTGCCCGGGCAGTCAATGTATATTTGCATTTTCCTAGCAGAGCACTGATGTGGCTTTGAACAGACAAAGAAGCTCAGAAAAGCAGCAGGTGTCTTAGGGCAACCTCCTGTAAGTATAGAAACAGTCCTTCCCAGTGCCCAGAAAAGCAGGTAGCTATATCTGGAGACTAGTTTGGCAAAGCAGGAAACTCATGACAACTCATGACTCATGACAGGGATGTCCTACAGTGGAATAATTTCAAAGCATTGCCCAAGGATGCAGGAATGGTATCAGATAAATTCATTCACTTAGAGGTGACCTTTGCAAGGGACATCAAGATTGACAAATAGTTCTAATATTATTTAGTAGTAAAAGATAAAAAAAAAAAAAAAAAAAAAAAAAAAAAAAGAAAAGAAAATATGGAACTATCGCTGAATGAGGCTGGTAGTTTAAATACATCAGACACTGATAAGGCCAAAGTACTCAGTGCCTTCTTTACCTCAGTCTGCACCAAAAGGGTTATCCAGGCCTTCATGATTACAGAAAGTGCTCAGAGAGCTATGAACAGTGGATCAGGATCATGTCAAGGACTGTATGAGAGAACTTGACCCACATTAGTCCTTGGGGCTATACAGTCTGTGTCTGAGAATGCTAGCCAATGTCATGGTAAGACCACTCTGCATCATCTCTGAAAGATCACAGATACCAGGGAAGGTCCCTAATGAGTAGAGGAAAGAAAATGCTGCACATATTTATAAAAAAATGTCCGAAAGGATGATCCAAGGATCTATGCTCTGGTGATCTTCACTTTGGTTCCAAAGAATATTGTGGAGCAAATCCTGTCTGAAGCCATTTCTGGGCATGAAAAGAAAAAGGTGTTTGGGAACAATCAACATAGGTTTGCCAAGGGTAACTCATGCCTAACAACCTGATTGTCTTCTGTGATAAAATAAGTACGAAGTCAGAGCAGGAGATGTCATTTACCTGGATTTTAGCAGGGCTTTTATCACCGTGTCCCACAATATTATTGTATTCAAGCTAGGATGCCACACTCTGGACAGATGAACAAATAGACAAGTAAAATCAGGTCTGATGGTTGGACTCAGAGGATAGTGGTTAATGACAACAGTCATACTGTGTCTGGAGGCTGGTACCTAGTAGAGTACTGCAGGGGTCTGTCGTGGGATCTGTCCTGTTTGGCATCTTTACTGGAGTCCAGGAAGAGGTGTTGGAGTGCAGTATCGACTGTGCAGATGGCACCAAACTGAGTGTACTGACTGACATGCCAAAACAAGGGCATCGAGATTATAATCAGGCAATTCACAGTAGCACATGATGGGATGATGAGCAACAAAGAGAATAAATTGAAACAAGAGCAAATCAAAAACGGATATAATGAAATAAGTTTTCCCCATGAAGACGGTGAACTAAGCTGCCAAGAGAGGTAGCACAATTTCTGTCGTGGGAGGTTGTCAAGAACCGACTAGATAAAGTCCTGGTCTGACCCCATAGCTGATCCTGTTGAACTAGAAACCTCCAGAGACACCTTCCCACCTAAATTATTCTAGGATTCTATCAGTGGAGTTGTAACACAGAATTATATATTGTTTTTTTCATGTAATTTCAGAAGCAAAAATCATGGTCGTGCAGGCTGATTTTAGTTATTTCTGCTGTAGAATTTTGTATATGAAGGGCTTTAATTCTTAACGCTGTTCTTCATCTTTCCACAGTTTTACACTCTGCTTTATTTAGTTAGTGTAATTTATTCTAAATTACTGTCTTAGTTAATGAACACCACCCTACCAAAAAGCAAGTTTAAGGAAAAAAAAAACAAAACAATATGCTATTAATGAAAGCATAGGTTCCCTCACAGATATTAACAGAGCCAAACACACAAAAAACATTTCACTTCTGCATAAAACTGAATTGAGCTAACAAGAAAAAGAAAGAGGGATTTCAGGAACACAGCTGGTTTATTTCCCATTGACAAAATATACAAAGAGAATATAGGCCCCAAATGTCTAAGGAAAGGAAAGATGTTTTAGTAGCTTGGCCTTATCCTCTATTGCTTGTCCTAAGTTGGGCTTTTTTGAAAGTATTCATGACCATAATGGAAAAAAAAATTCAGTGCAGAAGACTACTTCATCCTCCTACTACTCCACCCTCCCCCCAATGAACTGTTTTTTTCAGAATTTCCAGTGAAAAGTAAGCATGACCTTTTATTCATTGTTTCTCATAAAGAATAAAAATAACTCCACCTCTGGCCATTATCATTCCAGAAAATAAATAAATAAATAAACCAGGCCTGATCCTGTAGCTTTGAAGTCAGTGGGAACAGAAACACAGTCTTAAAACACAATGTTTTGGCTAGATGTTGTCTCGCAGTTGCTCACATCTTTGTTATTTTCTATCAGTAAAGACAGTTTTCCATACTTTCTAAAAAGAGATTGCTTATTTCTTTCTGGAGGCCCTTGGAGATGAGGAAGTGACTTGTATCCCTATATCTACTTAGAGACTGCTTCTACTGAAATTTGTAGGAAAGTGTGGCATGACTTCTACAGCCTTCAAAAGGGTTAGATCTAAATTGTTTCCTGTATCTACTATTACTGTTTCCATACTGGAAAATTAAATGCGCTCACAGCCATTCTCTGGCACTGCAGCTAACCAGCATAGAAAGAACTGAATCCATTTTATAGAATCCTCTTGTGATCAGACATGGAGCAGCCACATTCAAAAAAACAGTTAAAAAGTTTTTGTCCTCATTGTGCTCCAGAACCATTCTGAACAGCACTAAAGATAGCCTGGGTCAAAACCAGCCAGGTACCATCCTCACTAGTTTGCATTGTAGGCAACAAAGTGACAGGGCATGTTCCCTTGTGGTGTTTAATTTATTAGTGTGTATAACTTAAGGGTGCAATTCATCTACCTTAATTTAGACATATGAAAGTTCAACATTTAAACCTCTGCTAGTTACCCTGGCTTCCTGTTATACTCAGTGGAAGCAAATCCAGGCCACAATTCATCTGACCTGTCTTGTGTACTTAGCTCAAATAAGATGGATGGTAATCTGGGAATGCCCATTTTCTTCTTCTGACTATAAAGTGAGTCTGAGGTCACCAGGTCAGACTTAGACTTCTAACTGTTAGGCACCTGAGATAAGGTGAGACAGATACTAGCCTAATGCATTCAAGTATATAAGCATATCTCCCAGGTTAAGATATACTTTTAAAGACTGTGTAGATTAAATTACAGTTTTTACTCAAGAAATATAGTGCAAATACTTACTGAGAAGTATCGCTATCAGAAGATCTAAACTGTTCTCCACAGAGTATAATGGAGTGTGGAAGGAAGAAAAGATTTTCTTCTGGAGCAGTTGCCCAGAACTATTAATATATATATATTCTTTCACATCTCTCCCATAAATACATTAATATGATGGAATTTAACAGTACCTGTGCTGTCTTCATTCCTGTTCTAAGCATGGAATAATACCCATTTCATTATATTTTTTTTCCTCCAAGTGGGAGCAAGGCTTCAGTGCCTGAGAGGATCTACCTGAAGCTGAAGGATTTCATTTCTTGTCTGGGTCTGGAGAAGTCTGGGCAGCTGCAGAGGAGGACAAGGTCAGGACTCTGCCCTCCAGCAGCATAACTGAGACAGTTTGTCTTAAGTTTCATTAATAACCCCTCTTCCACTCTGACCTTCAGTCATAATAAATACCTGGGAACTGTAGTTGTTGATTACATTTGCAGTTGATGCCAAGTTATATCATTTCTATTGCCATTAATATAAAGAAAATATTTGTGTCTGAAAATAAGTCACGCTGCAGCCTATACCCATTTTTTTTCCCAATCCTTAGTCCTTGTTACCTTCATTAGATATTTTTCTAGTGATAATTAACTGAGAAAACATGACCTAAGTAAAGTTATCAAAGGAGAGCAATTATGGGAACATGTGCCATATTATTCCAATTAGGTAACTGTTCATGGTGGTTTCACTTGGTAACAGCACAAAACTACTGTTCAGCCCACTATTCCCACTGTTACATTGATAAATGATTCCAAAGCTGCCTTTCATTCGACAGGTCTGTTTTTGGACATGAGCCAGACAAAACAAAATCACAAGATTTATAAGTACCACAGTGGGAGGGTAAAGAGGATCTGTACGGCATGAATCCTGCTCTGTCTTCTCAGAAAAAAAAAAATAAAAAAAATAAAAATAACTGAAGAAAAATACTACTAGTGGATCGAATCCTAAGGACTCCATTCAGTGCTTTACCGGCCATCATTCAGGGTAACTCTTGAAGCCATTAGTATGGATATATCTGAAGAAATCCACAGTTGATGGTAAAGCTGTAATTCATGCTCTTCATTGTGGGAAGACACAAGAGTACCAGTCCAGGCAACACAATATATTCTTACATCATCTTTCCATACATATGAATGGGCCTGTGAAAGCAAATATCACCATGACTTCAATTCTGGATCACCATGAAATGCAAGGGACAGGCACTGTACATCTCCCTGATGTATAGACAATAAACCATGACAAAGATAATGATTTTCTATAGTTTCCCTTCCTCCTTCCTTACTAGGAAATGGCATAAGAATGGCAATTCCAGTATGGAGGAAGATTTTGGGGTCACAGACATTTATGGAATCTGTTCATTGAAATGAAATTGGAAGACTTCACCCTCCAAAATCTGGTGAAGAACCTTTCATCATCAAATACCACAGTCTCATAAAAAAAGATGCTTTCAGTAGCGGAGTTCTTTAAAAAGTAAAGTAGCTTCTTTGGAAGAATGTGGTCTCAAAGAGAAAATAACAAAGACAAAAGAACAGGATAGGAAGTTAACACTATTGTAAGAGGTTAACAGACGTGATCTTACAATTAAAGATATTTACCAGAGAAATTTGAACCCCATTATTCTCTGGCTTATGCTACATAAGGAAGAACTGTTTTACATCATCAAAGACAAAAACCAGGTCTATAGGTAAGCTTTAAGAATAATAAACATCCTGAATTCAAGAATAAGTCTGTCAAATGAAGGGATATTGATTTTGGAACACAGAATATTATGTCAAACAACATTAGTTTAATTGATCTGAATTTAGTTTAAGTACTAAAAGCATTTATATACAAACAGCAAATGAAAATTAACTGCAGCTGAGTCCCTTGATTCTCAGATTATACAATATGCACAAGCAACTAAAAGTTCTTGTAGGAATCCCAGCAGCACAGTCTGGATTCTATTCCCATAGCATGACTTAATAGAAAAGCAATATGCTTTCTTTCAGAAAATATGAATATTTAAAGCCATGTTTTGACTTTTAAAAATACACAAAACTTTTCCTTTCCCTAAAAGAATTTGTACTAAAATGCAGAAAAGACGCTGGAACTATGATCCTTGCTAACATGGCTGAGTTCAAATATTTCAGCTTCTGGCATGAGCCATCCAGCAAAAATCCATTCCTTCTGAAACAAATCCAAACAGATTTGGTTGTTGTTGTTGTTCTTCTTCTTCCTTCTAGTCTCACTCAGCTACTTACATTGCTTAACTGTCTTAGGTATTTCAGAGTCTATATTCATAGGAACTGATACATGGAACTCCGAGATACTGAATGTTAAAAAATGTTGCTGTTTTTATCCATCAGTGAAAAATTCAAGTTCTTTCTATAATTTATTTCATTTTGTTTTGCACAAAGACCTAATTTTTTTCAAAGCCGCAGATTTTTTGTAGAATGTTCTTATGTTTCATGGCATTATTTTTTTTTTCTAATATTAAATTATATTTCCTAAGATAGTGAAAATTTAAAGAAGCTGTGATGTACCGTACAGACTGCACGATATATGCACATAGTAAAGAAGTCCAGCTGCCACCTAGCATTCTCAGGTACCCAGAGTACTTATTGAAACAGGACTAATGATCTAAAATTTCTTGATCTCATGTTTGTGAACATGTTTAGATGCCTCAGCCAATATGCGTTCAAAAAATCTGAAAGTTTTAAAATTCGATGTATGATCATATTATTAATTATACTAGTATTAGAATATACAATATCAATATTCATAAAACACAATGATTATTGAGTTGTGAGTATCGAAAATAAATTTTCTTCCGTAATAAAGGTATCCAAGACTTTTCAGATTGATTGTCTGATTTAGACACAGATGATTCATTTTGAAAGTCTTGAGGATAAACTCTGTCTGTAATGAATGACAGTTTATAGGATAAATAACCAAAATAGTTATCAGGATCATTAGTTGAATTATAAGATATAAAGTTTTTAGTCTAATAACAGATCTTTCAGGTCTCTCCAAATATCTTTTCATATATCCCTATCTTATATCATTTATGTCATTTCATTTTTTTTTTCTTCCTGTTTTGGAGTCAATATAAATGTCAAAGAAATGCAGGCACAACAATCTTTTCCAGAGTAGTAATAAGAATTTGTAAAATATTTTGCACTCATAGCACTTATTAATCATTTATCACAGTGAAATGTTAGGTGAACATCAAAAGATTTTATGGGAGTTGTGGGATCCCTTATATGTGATTTTTTCTTCTTAGCTGTACAAAATATACTCAAGAAATGATGGGCTAAAGGGACACAAAAACACATGTAGATACTACTCACTCATTAAGCCTGTGATGAGTTTGCAACAGTTCTTATAAGGAATAGTTAACTCTGTGTACTAGTTTAGGGTCATATTTTTGACTTAATTTAATGGAGTACCAGTTTACATTAGGCATGGATCCACTCTCCAGTCTTCCCTGATTTGTGAGAAAGCCTCAGTTATGCATAAAGAAAACTGTCAAGAGATCAGTAGATACCAGTAAACGCAAAGTATCATATCCTTTTCCTTTCTAATTTTCTATCTAACAGAACTATGTTGAAGTCTTTCTCATTGTCAATCTATGCAACCTATCTGCCATTGGCTTAGGAGAAGGTGAATTTCTGCTTGCCTCTATCAACTACTGCTCCCTTAAACAATCCCCCTATATTTATGTCCAAACCAATGTATGCATCTTGTGCATGAGAAAATGTTTCTGTAGAACTTCATAGAAAAGATATCCCAGTGATCTGAAGCCATTTATTATAGCAATGATGAAAATTGTCATCTAACAGCAGCTAGTAAGGTAGAAACCTGTCAATATTGATAATCTGAAAATTACGCTTTCAGAAAATCTCAACTAAAACATGGTATGCCTCTTACAATGATACTTTCCTTTCTTGCTTTTTTAGTCCTTTCATTTCTCTTTTCCCTTCTTCTGACTGCTTTGAATTCCATTTCATTTTTGTGTTAGTTAGGCTATTAATTGTTACATATAAACATAAACTAACACATTATGGTCAAAACCGCTGAAGCAGTGGCAGCTGTATCACTAAATTCGTGATTCAGAAAGATGTCCAGGCTGACTCGGAAATGTTAATTACTAGGCTGCAGTTGGTCTAATGTGTCAGTACAGATCGAAGAGCAAATAGTACAGGTAGACCCTGAGATTATGTGTATAGTGGCAAATTAAACACTGCTAGAACCCAGACCCAAGTGCCAAAAATAGGTCTTCTTGATGGATAGGGCACGCATTCTGGCAGTCTGCCTAGCATTCTCCAAAAAGAAATGCCCATCACAGTTTGGGAATCATACCATTCACGATAGTCAATTTTAGTATATCTACTTTGTTTTGAATGCTAAGACATTTTTACAGCATGGATTAGCTAGACTGTGCAAACTGACCTTCATGCCATAGAACAAAGTCTGGTACTGTTAAATTACTAGTACAGACATAATTATCAGACATGTAACTACAGTCCAGAGAATTTGTAACAGTTAATACAGTGTCAGGGAACTGCAAAGCATGGTTGTACCAGTCTTGGTACAAATTCAACAAGTCTGGCTTTGGCTTTCTCCCTGACACCACATCATTGCACATCATGTGCAATGCAGGCATGATCCTAAATCTCCAGGTTAATGTTATCACAATGAAAATTTAAGTTCTGGCTGATGTAATTTTTTTTTTCCCTATGATGTGTAGTGAACACATTTGTTGAAAGTCAAGATAGCAACTAAGCATTAATTAGCATGTGGGATGAATGCTCTTAGTTGTTGTTTTGCTAAGGAAAGTCTAGCATCAAGCTTTTGAAAACCATAAGAAAGTGTTCTTTTACGGGGCTTCCTGCAGACAACTACAGGGGTGGTATAGAAACCACTTTGCAAGAGAAATATCTTTCTGTCTCTGAAAAAAGTGATTCCACAGAGGTTGGCTTATTTACATTCGTTTTCCTAGAGTGAAAAGAATACCACAGCCAGGCAGGGAATGTAACTCACATACTTCAATAAGTCCCCGGGATACATGATGTCATGCTACACAATCATGCAGAATCAGCACATGGAGCTACCTAACATATGTGTCTATAGAAGACCCGCAGAATGGCTTAACCAGAGTATCTGTAACCTTAAAGTATTTCTTTAGCTTGACGGTAACTGGAATAAGCAAGTATTTTCACAGAAATGCTTAAAAATATTTTTACAACCAACCTTTGTAATCCATCAGACTTTTACTTTGTTCTTTAATGCAATGTTCTCTTCCTGTCTTTTAAGTGTAAGATAGATAGGTTTACCTATTTACCAAACTATGCTGGAAGTTGGGAAAAACCTTATCAAAGCTGGTAGGTGTAAAACTAGCCCTTTATTCAGAAGCATAACAATTTTAAATACACACAAAGCCACACAGGAAGTAAAAAGCATTCACTTTGGATTAATAGTATGCATAAGGACAGAGGTTAGAAGTGATTGCTGCTGTGCATGAAACAGAGACAGTATACAGAAAAAGCAAAGAAGACAAAGAGGTCTTGGACATGAAGTCCTGAGACAAAAATTAAAAGTAGGTGACAAAAACCAAAACATCTCTAACATATTTGCCTTTACATATGGTGAAGATTAAAACTGTGACAAATTTGTGGGGTTTTGTTTGTTTGTTTGTTTTTAAGTGACCTTCTTATCTTGGAGGCTGATTCTTCAAAGGGCAGAGAATTTAAATTCAAGCTTTTTTCAGTGCTCACATCCACAGATTTATACTAATACCACAGAGGCCTAGCAGGTTTTAATTCACTTCTGCCCTGCCAAGGACATGAAGGAAACAGTATTTCCTCATGGTATGTAAAAGGGATGTCCTTTTTGTTGTACCAAGGTCTCATCTTTGTGTCAGAATGTGAAATTTCACTTCATCTAGAGGAGGGCAACAAAGGTGGTCAAAGGGCTGGAGGGCAAGTCCTATGAGGGGAAGCTGTGTACACCTGTATTGCAGGACCTGGGAGTCCTGGTGGACGTCAGAGTGACCATGAATCAGCAATGTGCCAAGAAGGCCAACGGTATCCTGGGCTGCATTCACAAGAGTGTGGCCAGCAAGCAGAGGGAGGTGATCCTGCCCCTCTGCTCAGACCTGTTGAGGCCACACCTGGAGTATTGTGTCCAGTTCTGGGCTCCCCAGTACAAGAGGGACATGGAATTACTGGAGCGAGTCCAGAGGAGGGCTACAAAGATGACTGGAGCACATTTTACCTGGAGAACAAAGGGGACTGGAGCACCTGTTTTACGAGGACAGGCTGAGAGAACTGGGCCTGTTTAGCCTGGAAAAGAGAAGACTGAGGGGAAACCTCATCAATGTATACAAATATCTGAGGGAAAGATGTTGAGAGGATGGAGCTGATCTCTTTTCAGTTGTGCCCAGTGACAAGACGAGAGACAACAGGCACAAACAGAAGCACAGGAAGTTCCAGCTGAATATGAAAGGGCATTTCATTTCTGTGAGGGTGACAGAGCGCTTGAACAGGTGGCCCAGAGAGGTTGTGGAGTCTCCTTCTCTGGAGATATTCACAATCCACCTGGATGCCATCCTTTGCAATGTGCTCTAGGTGATCCTGCTCAGCAGGGAGGTTGGACTAGATGATCTTCAGAAGTCCCTTCCAACCTTGACTATTCTGTCATTCTGTGATTCTTTGATTCTATATTGTCTGGTTTGAAGAAAAGGAGGCTGAGAGGTGACCGCAGTGCTCTCTGCAGCTCCCTGAGGAGGGGAAGTGGAGAGCGAGGTGCCAGCCTCTGCTCCCTGGTTGCTGATGACAGGGACACATGGAACAACATAAAGCTGTGCCAGCGGAGGTTCAGGCTGGACATTAGGAAAATTTTCTTCACAATGATGGTGGTCAAGCTCTGGAACAGGCTCCCTAGGGAGGTGGTTGGTGCCCCATGGCTGCCAGTGTTCAAGAGGCGTTTGGACAATGCCCTCAATAACATGTTTTAAGTTTTGGTTATTCCTGAAGTGGTCGGGCAGTTGGACTCGCTGATCTTTGAAAGTCCCTTCCAAATGAAATATTCTAATTCTAAAATCTTACTTATATTTGCACATATCTCACAGATTCATTTATGTTTAGAGAAGAAAGCACTTCAGAAGTATTTGAATAACAAACATAAAGGAATGTTTCATTTTAAATGATTTTTTATTTTTAAATGAATGTTATCTGATGTAATAAAAAAGTTGAAGGGAAATATCTCTGTGTTATCAGAATACAACATTTCAACTGACTCAATTTTTATTATGTCTGCTTTCAAAATGATTGAAATTAAAGCACGGTTCAGAATGGAAGAATTTGCAAAACTTAGATTTCTAAATTCCTGCTCTACTCAGAGTGATAAATGATTCATTTTCTGTTAAAGAAAAGAAAAAGTGACATTAGATATCTATATATCCGTAGATATCTACATAATTCACAAGATATGCATAACATTTGGATTTTCCACTTCTCATTTTTCCCTTTGTGCAGTAACAATGAATCTACAGAATAATTGTTACAAGCCTTCAACCTCCTGAATCATACCTAGGGACCTTAGTAGAGAATTAAAATCAGATATTTCTGTCTAGAGATATTCTTCTGCTTAATCATCTGACAATGTAGTCATGACCTTTATATTGCAACAGAACTGTCTTTGCTCTGAAGTACTCTGTTAGGTAGGATGTAAGAGATTAAAAAAACATATATGATTATGGATAGTGTGTAATCTTCAGTAGCAGCAAGAGTCTTCAATCAACATCACAATACCATTGTGCTCTGAGATGCCAAAGAAATGCATGGCCTGAACTGCTTACAATGTCTCTGAGAAATTCGTACTGATCCCAACATCTGGAAATAGCCAAAGACCTAGATGAACTCACTTCTGGTAAAGTGCTGCTCCTGGAAAAAACAAAATATACCCTTCTCCCCTCCCCGTTCAACCCCCCCCCCCCCCCCCCCCCCAACACTCACATATATTATAACATCTCAAATCACATACAAAAAGATCTGATCTTTCCAACAAAGAAAGCCAGTGCAGTGCCTGGAGTTTCTCTTTTCTCCCAGGTCCTTTCCAATATCTGGCTCACATTCAGCATGTTACAGGGCTCCCAAGCCTCTTTCCCAGATATATCTGTCTTGTCTCTCTGGGTAAAAGAAACTTATTTCTGGCTCTCTGTCAAGCTCCCCACAACCTTATATTACCAAACAACAATGTTGAAGGCAGGAATGCATATTTTTGCTTTGATTTCCACTGAGAATCATAATTCTTCTCTGCTTCTCCCTTCCCTCCTCCCCTCCCTTTTAGGTGACAGATGGCTCTCTAGAAGTCACCCATCTCTTCATTTTGACCTTCTGTTCACCTCCTCCATTTTTTTTCCTCTACCCTGGCCAATTCCAATTTGGGTAATTATTCTGTCTACAGTATGTAAAATTCTCCCTTTTGTTTTAGTCAAAGATAATATCCTTCTCCTTCTGTTCTTAAATGTAATGCTATGCCTTGATAAATCATTACCGTGGTTTACCCCAAAAGGGAAAGAGTGAGTGATTGAGGACTGATATCTTTTTATAAAGTCATTCCAGTGTTTAGGGATCCTTTGGGATGAGTAGTTTTATATTATTAGTCCTTAATCCCTAGATGATTTGCATTACAAGTATTATTCTTTCTATTATACAGCTTTTTTAAGAGTGCCTATTTATTAAAGTGAATTAACACTAAAAATATGCAATCCTTGCCTGTAGAAAAATGAAAATAGCCATAGCTTTGGAAGTGTTTTAGCAAACTGAAATTCTAGCTGTTCTAAATACAGCACTGAAGAGACATGAAATCCAAACTATGAAATTTTCCTCTTTTTCTCCCTATGGTACTGCATTTAGATAGTGTTCATTCTATTCTTACTACAAAGGAAGAGTTACACAGACAAAAGAAGATGTAACGACCCTTTTCTTTAGCTTTCATCTTCAAAAAAGACCAATATATTTTCTTAGAACTTGAGTCTATCTTAAATAGTATTATTGCTCTTATTATGCACATCAAGTCATCAAGTCTTTCCTTGGGCTGAAACACTTTGTAGATGAGGACAGCTGTTTGCTATGAAGGACCCATTGTTATTTTTGAAACAGATGCTTTGATTTGTTGGAAGGAACTAATATGTGCTGATTTTAGCCCCAATCCAGTATGACACACAAGTATGTGCTTAAATCTATCGTTACTCAGGAAACCACTTATACATATGTTAAAAATTAAGAATGTGCTTAAGTGCTTTGCTTAATGGGGATGATCTTGAGCACATATTTAAGTGCACTGTTGAATCAAGGCCAGAATGCCCAACCTTAGTTATTGTGGAGTTTGCTATCTTTTTACTACTTTGAGAAGTTCAAACAACATAGCAATGCTTTATTTCATGTCCTTTGCAAAGGAGGCAATTGCACAGTTGACAAGAAGGAAGAGTTCATTACATCTTGCAAGCCAAGTAGTGGGGAGGATGGGAAAGCCTGCATAAAATTATCAGGCTCCTCTCAGTGGTAAGCATGTGAGATTTGATTCCATCTGTGGCTGCTCTTTAATAGCTATGAATCTGTTTCAGATCTCAGCTGGCTCTTTAAAAAGCAAGAGCTCCTACCTTTTGTCCTGCTTTACAACCTGATGATGGACAAAATGGCATTTGTCACATAAGCTGACATTAATGTGCCTATCCAACTTCATTTCTTTTTGCAGAAGGTATATAACAGAGAAAAAGATGTCATTCTTTTTGTGTGAAGTTACCATACCACATCAGTTTCCGTGATGATTTGGTCAATCACCCCACCTGATGCTTTCTCAGTTTCTTTCCTGAGAAGACCTCTGAGATTCCATATTACTCTTTCTTTCTCTCTCTCATTTTTTATTATTAATTTATGTATTTAGTATGAGGCCAAATTATTCCCTGTGAAACCTGTGCACAGCCAATAAGATGGTTCTGGGAATACTTAAATGAATGGTTTTCATGTTGTAAATTTCCAGATACAATACATAAGAAAAGACGGACACTTTATGCACTTTAGCAGCTCTTAGAAATGAGACAGGATTGATAAATTTTGCTGAAATCCTCTTTAACTTCTTTGACATAGAGACCTGAACACTTGAACTACTCTGAAATGAATGACTAGATTTATATTTTGGTGATTTGTTTTCCTGGTTTTAGGAAAAGAAAACACAAGCCAACAAAACAAACAAACAAACAAACAAACACTTTTCAAAGCATATTCACCATCAGAACAATAGCAATGCAAATCTGATATATGGAAGATCCTGCACCAGCTCTGTCTTCAGATCACATATGCATACTTCATCAAGATAAACTATTTTCTGTTGTTGTCTGCAGCAGAAAGATGGTGAATCTATGGGGAAACAAGATGGATTCCACTCTGCTTCATGTATCATCAAACATGTCATCTATATTCTGATTGCTGAACTATTCTATTAATTTTTATAATGAAAGGTTGAGGAGAAAGAGCAAAGCTTGTCTCTTATGTTTCAGCATGAGTTTGCGGTGTTGGTTGTCAGAAATATCATCTTTTGAAGTCCTTACTGTCATCTATACATATTGATGCATGAAAGTATAATTGACATATAACTAATGGAAAACGTACTCTGATAAATTTCCACATTGTCTCAAATTCACTGTATGTTCTGATTTTCTGTTTTGTTGAATATCCCCATCCTTACTCATATTTTGCTAGTAACCTACATCCGTTTCTTTATTAATGCATCATGAAAATCAGGAAAAAATGTAATAATAAAGATCAATTACACTTAATAGTTTGATGATGAAAATATACGTTCATAGCTCAAATTAACTACAAAGCCATGCTCAAAATATTTTAAAGCAATGGACTCTAACAAAAAAGCTGCTTCTGTAATTGCTAGAAAAAGCTAGCAGTGGTACTGTTTAAAAACATCAAAGGACCACTGTCGTCTTCTTCTCTACCTCTTTGAAGGAAGGGATTAGTTGAGAGGCAGTTCAAAGTGCAAGCCAGAGCTGTTTCTGGGAACTTCAGAATTTGGAGCAGGTGTTATTACCATATGTGCTAGTAGTACATCCAGTAGCAGTGCAAGTCATCCTGGCTTAAAGGAGAAGAAAACCTGACTCAGTATTCCCAGCAGATCTCCCAGACAATGAATCACAGGTTGAGGAATCGGAAGATATGGACAGGCAAAAATAGAAATACTTTATGAGGGTTACCATGAGGATAGGAGAAGGAAATCGTGTTTAAAACAATTTATAAAAGCAAGTTAGAAAGTCAGAAGTTTCTCATTTGTTAGAAAATATTATTATTATTATTATTATTATTATTATTATTATTATTATTATTATTATTAAGGATTTTAAGTTAAATTTACAAACAGGCTATGTTTTTACTACATAATTATTTTAGAAGACTGGCACTGGTATTGGAGCATACAAGTCATTCTTCTCCAGCCATATAGCTGTTAGAAAATGGCAGTATCTTCTTCCCAATTGCTGTAGCTATGCTTGTTGCTACAGACACCTAAAGTCATACCTCCCCTAATTCTTTCTGCAAGTAAGTGGGATGTTCTATGATGTTCTCCCGATGAACAACTGGAGAATTTGTATCAAGCCTGGGGTAAGTCTGGGGACTTAGAGGGATGTGCTGGAACACATTCAGCCTTTACATGCTTATCCTTTACCTTCATTGGGAGTGAGTAGCTGCTAGCTTTTTTTCCACCTGGAAAAAAAAATCCCAATACTAGACTCTGATGCAGCAAGTTAGCCTGAGTCTAAAGTACAACCCATTTCAAATGCAAAAGGCTATGGACAGAAAGGTATTTGGGCCCCATCTAGCATGCAATGCTATATGCAAATATCTCTCAGATTTCATACAGAGGATGATTCTATTCAGTAGTATAAACCATGAATAACAGAGATGGAATCTGACCTTTTAAAAATATAAACAAATGAGTTGTTCCACTCATTCTGTTCTGTGCAGCTTCACAGATTAAAAGCACAGTGACTCCGAACTTACTGCCCTAATTAATACCACAGTTATAGCTGTGATACTTGGCCAAAGTATCCAGCAAGCCAAAAAGGCAGGACAAACCTTCAGTCTGACCTTACAAGAAAGACATCAAAATCGTAGTTTCAGCATAAATAAAATGACATTCAATGGAACTGTTTTATAATCAAAGCAGGGTAGGAAAGGCCAGACTGAGTCTTGCTATGCCTACCTAAAAGAAAAGAAATTCCACCTTCAAAAGAGTAAGTATGGAGTATATGCCTAGTTCTTTGCCTCACTTCACCAGGAAGAAAGAGGGAGACTGGGGAAGAAATGTTAACTTGTGCCCAGCCGCATAACTTATCTCACTTTGTGGCAAAACTATGTCACACTATGAATCACTGTAATTTTTTTTGCAGTTATGAACTGGAGTTGGCTCCAGAAACTGAACATCTCAGTATTGACTGTTATTCATTGCAGAATTCATAATCTAACCATGCCGTCTTTACAGTCGCAGGCTTTTTTTATTTTTATTTTTTGTCTCTCAAGTGTGGCATCTCCAAACATTGAATGCTATAGATTGACTTTTGCAATAACACTGCTGCTGCATAAATTTACCAGTGTGAGTCCACTGAGTGGTTGCCTACAGTGCCTTGAGTTGCGTGCTATTGCAGAGCAGTATAATGTGTCTACATAGCATAGAGTAGTACTCTAGGTTCTGGGAAAAAATAAATAACTGTGCTAACATGATGCTGTACCTGAGTTAATAAGCTCTATTCTTTAATCCACTAATTTGCTTAAACAGATTGTTACACTGAAATACTGAGGTTCAGGCTGGATATTATGAAAAAGTTCTTCACTGAGAGGATGGTCAAGCACTGGAACAGGCTCCCAAGGGCAATGGTCATGGCACCAAGCCTTCCGGAGTTCAAGAAGTGTTTGCATAACACTCTCAGACATATGGTTTGATTTTTAGATGGTCATGTGTGGACCCAGAAGTTGGGCTCGATGATCCTTGTAGATCCCTTCCAACTCAGGGTGTTTTATGATTCCGTAATACCTATGATGTTTTCCAGATTGGAGTTACTTTTAATTTGAAGAATTTGAACCATGCTTTATCACTCAATATAGAAATGTTCAATGTCATCTTCAAAATTCAGATTTTAAACTGTTTGCTTCTATTCTAACCTATGGAAACTGGTGAGATGATAAAACTATGGTGATACCTTAGTCAACATGGTCATAACTTAGTCCTACAGCGTTTTGTTTTCAGTTATTTATTGTTTTTTGTTTGTATTGTTTGTTTGCTTAAAGGTTCATTTAGGATAGATCTTGGCTGAGCTTATTACATTCAATTCAGTTCTGTACTAGAGTGCTAAATATATTTCAGTCTTGAGGTCACATCTTGATGACTGAGAATGGAGTTAGTTTGTAATTTTCTAACCCAGATGGATAAACTGTGGTCCTGCAGAGGAATACAACTCACACAATTCTAATGTCAAAATTGTAGATAACTGTATGTGTGTTAGCCACCATAGACTGTCCACATAGTCCATGAAAATAAGTCAACAATTTGGGAACACAATTCATCTGGCCTATTTTAAGTGTTTTTGATTTGACTCGTATTCCAGAAATGTCTGTTTTTCTCATTGATGAAAAGGGAGTTTAGGATGACTACATGACAAAAACCTACATTACAGATATCTCCAGCCAGTCTAGTGAATACTGTGCAAGGAGACTAACAGGCTACAGAGCAGGCAAGCAAGTCTTAAGCCAAATCTATTCAATTATTTTTACCCTTATCCACTGAGAGATTGTTCCATGATCCGCTCAGCACAAATAAAATGAATATACTGCAGCTGCTCTTCAAGAGCAAACACTGAAGTGCAGGACTGGTGACAGGACTGACAAAGTCCTCATAAGACTACTCAGATTTAAATGTAACCTTTCCATCTACCATGCCTTGCCAGAATCTATTCATTCAGGTCTGTATTATGCCTTAGTTTTCTATCAACCCAAAGACATATTCAGAAAACAAACAAACAAACAAAAATATATTCAAAAAAAAAATTCAAATTAAAAAAAAAAAGTGTAAGTTTTCTGAGGAAACCAGAAACCATATTTTCTCCTTGTGACTGAACAAGTTTGGAATTTGTTAGTGATCTCACTTAAATCAGTGTAAATCGGAAGTAATTACAACAAAACTGATCAAGATGACCTATTATGAAGTGAGAATCTGGGCCTACTGTCTTAAAAATAGCAGCAAAGCTTACGTTACATGAATGATAGAATGATTCAAGTTTGTTCTAGTGAAATGGTGTTTTTTTTTTTTTTTTTTTTTTTTTTTAATGTAACAGAGGGAAATAGCACTGTAGCTGAACTGTTGAATAAAAGTTTTCACTTAACTTACAATACATTTTTACTGTCATCAAAAAAGCATTTGGGAATAATAGTTTCCAATAAGTCTCCGTTGAAATTTTGGGATAATAAACTTTTATATCTTAATATTTATGATTCTAATAAACTACCACAGTATTAAAATGAAAGATACAAACTCTGAGGTCAAAAACTACAATTTGTTGTAAGGCAAAACAATTCTGAATAATAAACCACTATTGAAATCTAAGATCACTTCCTATAATTTAATAAGTAATCCCCTTGGTGATATATCCCGGATATTAAACTGGTTTAATTCACTTGGACCAGCTGTTTTAAATTGGTGCATAACATTCTGCCAAATGATAATACAAAAATAAACATGAAATGACATGGTAACCATTTAAGTTCTGAATTTTACCTTCATTGTGTACTACAAAGTGATCAAAAATTGGCAAATTGGGGATCAATGAATTAATTTATTACTTTTAATAGTAGCAAATTACAAGTCTAAAGATAATGTTTAGATTATTATCTCACCTGTAGTAGCCTTGAATAAGATGTCAGTTGATCAGATGCAAGTGGTTTTATCATATCTCACAGCTTCCAGTCCAGCTAGTATGTGACAACTAGTATGTGACAAAGCAGTTAGTGCTTTTTCACCAAAAGCATCCAGATGCAGAGTATCAGTGCTTCCATAATTAAGTCAATATAGCTTTTACTTATAAAATTTATTCAAAGGATGCTATCTGAGTCTGGGTGAGGAAAAACTCTGTCATGTGCAACCAAAAATACTCCATGCTTGGATGATCATAACATTTCAAATACATTTGAGTTAAAAGACTAGTCAGTCATTAGAGGAGATGACAGTTTATCCATTACTTGTTCCATATGAATGTTTTGTGATACACTGAGTTCAAACTCTTCAGTCCAATCTGTGGTACATTACAGAAATTTCCCTTAACAGCCAGATAAAAAAAAGAATGGGACAAGCCAAAAAAGTGCCATATTTATCCTTAATATCAAAAATATTCATTGGCTATGGTTTGGCTTGCCACTGGTGAGGACATTCCCTGCACACAGCAAATGAGCTTGTGAAACCTATAATTTATTGGAAAATGGAAAAATGCCATCATAAGGTACAGTGTAAGACCTTGCTCAATAATGCAGCTTTGAAGTGCACGGAAATACAAGCAGCAGCCACCACAACTGACAGAGACTAGAAACTCATACCATCTGGTTCCCAGAGCAGGTGCCAATGTCCCTCAGGAATCTCTTCTTCTCTGGTCAGGAAATCATATACTGTGTTGGTCATGCAATAGGACAGGCTGCAGCCACTACAATGTGGAACCACATCCCACAAAGTTTGGTGCACTTGAGAGCTATGTTGGCTTGAGGTCTATAAAAATGACGGTTTTATTTACACAGTTGTTCCATTATGCCTTACTGAAGGAAACAGAGAGAGATTGTGTAACGTGCTTCTCATTTGTTTATTTGTTTTTCTTTATTGGATAAAAGTAATGCTGAGGAAATAACTAAAGTAACTGACAGCACTGACTTGAAGAAGGGATGATGGCAAACAGAGACAGTTCTTTCTGAGAGAGTGCTGAATGGCAGGTTCTCTACCCATACAGCAAATCCTTCTTCAAACAAGTGCCCTCTATGGGAGGGGAAAGATGACCGAGACTATTTCCATTTGTGAAGGAACTGTGGTCTAACCTCAGACCAACAGATCTAATCAACACTAATACAAGAAAGCGCTTAGCCCCATTGTAAACAAGCATAGACTGCATTAGTTTGGAAGCAGACTCAGGAAAATCAGTTCTGGAAATACAAAATGCAGGTCTACCCATAAGATTTTTGACTGACATTAATGGAAATGGCAGCTTGATCTAAAAATAAAGATAGCTTGGGTAGGGAGAACATAAGAAGTTCATACGAATCACCCTTGGATTATTTATTGCCAAACTCTCAATGGTGTCAAATATTCTGTAGAGTCACTTTTAAAGGTGGTATTTTTGTATTTGATCCTTACCTGACATAGATGGGCAATATTCCTATGCAGATAATGAAGTTTTACCTCTTTAATCCAGGCCACAAAGCAGCTGGATTTCTCAATTTCTGTAATTTAGAAAATACAACATAATGCTCTAGAAGTAGCAGTTAAGATTTCCACTATGTGGTAAAGCACCAAACACTCTGGGGGCTCAGGAATAATTTTCAAGTATTGTTTCAATGTGTTTTTGAATTGTTTGAATTCACTGACTATTCTCAGCTATACAGGAACACACACGCATGCATACACAAACAGCTCTTGATGGAAATCAGAACATCTAAAGGAGAAGGTTTACTTTACTCTGGGTGATCTCAGCTACATTATTTACACACAAAAATATCTAAGAGGGAATCATAAAAGCACATCAAAGTGCACTGACTTTCTTGCGTCCCTCCCTCCCAAGCTCTACAACAGGTTTTGCAGTTTACCTTCTCTTCCTGGTCAGTCTCTTCCAGATCTCATAATAAAACAGAGTAAGTGAAAACTGAAACTTTTCAGGAAAAATATTGTTCAACATTTTCTTTTAGAAACTTGTCTGCTGAGTGTTTTACATATTTTTACATAAACACTCTGCTGAGTGTTTTACATACTTTTACAGAATCTTTCATGTCTTTCCCTTCCTGCTCCGTAAGGGACACCCTTAGGAGGCATACAAGCATATGTACAGATTGATTGCATCAGACCTCATGCTTTGTGGGCCTCATGCTTCAGAAGCATTAACCTAATCCAAACCATTAGAGTAACCTAATCCAAACCACTAGATTAACCTAAAAACCATTAGATTAACCTAGTCCAAACCACTAGAGTACTACAAGGCTGTTGCAGAACCACCAGGCAGGTACAACAGGTGTGGTCCTATGGAAATGTTCTAGAATGATCTGTGCATGGCACCTGTCACAGCCCTGAAGTGTTGGATCTAAAAGTGTGTGTTTAAACACAGAGTCAAAGAAGGTCAAAACAATTTACCATGTTTGCTAAAACTTGTCCTGTGAACTACGCCTCCACAAAATGAGTCTTTACCGGTAACATTGGGATCTTTAACAAGAAATAGGTATCTGATATTAAAGACAAGGCAGAAATCAGACATGAAAATGAAGATTGTGCAAGTAGTTCGGTAGATAGATGACTCCTCACTCTCTTTTTTTCTCTTTTTTCTGGACCACTGATGAACATAGCGCATGCAGAAGGGTAAGGCACATCTGCATTTCAGTTCCTATATGGAACTCCAATATGTGGGGTTTGGGATTTAAGCATTAGTTGGATACACGTTAATTCACTCCCAGGAAGAGGTGGAAACATAAGTCAAACCACAACAAATTGGACAGAATCAGTGTGGGGAGATGGGAGGTGGTGGTGGGGTGACTAACTGCTTTGCAATTTCTCATAGCCAATATCTTAATTCCCAGCCTGAGGGGAAGAAGGGAAAATCATTGCTCCATTTTATAAATCAGAATAGTGCCCTTTTTTACTACATCTCATCTCATAAAACTGATAGCAGATTCACAATCTAGCCTGAATTTTGGAGAATAATACACTTTCTTTTCTCTTTAGCATTCTCTCTAACCCTGTTTCTTAGGCACTTGCCCTGCTTGACATGTCCTATCCAAGATGCACCTACTAAAATTTGATGTTTCATACTAAAGAGATGCAAGACTGTTCTGGGGAATATCTTTACCATAGCATGACAGTTGTATTGGCTGCTGGGCTTTCAAATTTCCAAATTACCCTTGAGTGTGCTTTTGCTATTTCCATCATTTTAAGGCCTTTCTTTTCCTTATGAGCCCACCTGCAAAATGGCAATAAAACTTACAAGCTTTAGGGGGCTTGTTTTCCAAAGTTCATTGCAACTCTTGTTTTTAAGAGAGCTTATCACTTTATCAGGCATCAGGTATTGTGTTATAATTCAGTATGCCTAAATATATGCGGTTAAATGAACAAAACAGCTTGTTTCATGCAAGATTTATTCGGGACAGGGTCTGTTAAAATACAGGTGATTAAAAAAAAAATAATCTTCATCATTTTACTTGTTTCTAAAACATACTACAGATCCCAACAAAATAGGTTCAGTATCTTGTTATGTGGAAGCTTCAGCCTGGAAGAAGACTGGAAGTCCAGTTCAAACATCAACAAAACACCAGAGTCTTGAAAACTTAATACACAGTAATTTGTCTAAAGATTATACCTGTGACATATTTATTATTTATTATTATTATTATTATTTTTAACCTTATTACAGCCTTATTATGTTAGATAGATACAGTTGAATTACTTTCTAGACTGCCTGAAGGGTAACCACCTGCAACATAAAATATGCCCAAAATATTGGGAGAAGACAACAGTAGATGACACAAAATCTGATGTAAGTAAGAGCTCACAATTATGAGAAACATCAAATGAGCTGACCTATTTAGACAGGTGAGACCTTTTAACTAACTTGTTTAATACAGCCAGAATTATTCTAAAGTGGATTTGAGAGTCTTAAGAGACAAGCAACAGAGCTAAAGTTCCTAATATAATTCTGGAAAAGAGAAAATCAAAAACAACCACAAAATTTCTATTGTATAAACTGAATAACTAATGCAAGCAAAGTGAAGATTTTACCTCTGTCTGTAGTACTGATGAGATTGTGTATGCAATAGTCTAGTATCATCTGGTGTCCATATTAAAAAAAAAAAAAAAAAAAAAAAAAAGGTGAAAAAATAGAAAGGATGCAGAAAAAACCTTAAAAATCATTTCAGGGTGGAGAAAATACCTAATAAACCTAATAGTGGGGCACTGGAAATACTCATCTGTTTACTTTATAGTAGATTTAAGGATGGCTTGATTATGTATGCATTTAAATTCATTAGGAAAAACACTGAAAAGAAATGAAAAAAAAAAAAAAGGCCTAAATAAAATAAATGGGTGCAAGCTGAAAACAGACAAGTTTAGTTTGGAAATAAGGCACATATTTCAGCAGTGAGAGAGATAAGTCAGAAAAAGCAGCTACAAAGGAAAGTAGTGAATTTTCCTTCTCTTCATAGTAATATTGGCTTCATTTCAGGAAGATGTGCTTTAGCCGGAAAAAAAAGCTATTCTTTAGTTGGAGATTTTTGCTCAATCTAATATATTAAATTGGCTAATTATTCCTTCTGAACTGAAACATTTTATATAGGATACAAGTCATTTAACTTCAGTTGTCTACAGTGTAGACTTTGAAACCTCACGTAGCCTCTCTAAGATTGCTTTAGAGTCAACAAACTCTTTGGGGGCTAGATTCATATCACCCATTTTAGATAACTACTTTAGGATGAAATTAATCTTGAAAACTACATGCTTCTCTATGATATAAAGGAGATGCTATAAAGGGAATAAAAAGCAAGTATAAAGGGAACTTGACAAAAATGGTGTAGAGGTCTCCACTGAAAATGTATGCAGTCAGATGAATTCTTCATACCTTTTGTGTCTGAGTATCAGCAAAGCATTTCATGTATCTCCACAAAATTTCTTGATCAGTAAACCTAGTTCAGCAGGAAAGGCAATACCTGGATTTCTGTTAGCATTAGGTGAGGTTTATGACATTTCTTCTGTACCTGATACGTAGATTTTTACACACATATTTAGATTTTCTCTTCCACATATTTCAGTCTAAAGTATATTTTAAAATGTATAACAAAAATGTATGCATCCCCTACGTTTTAAAAAGAAATTTTCAAAAGGAATTAAAGATGAGGACTTGAATGTCTTTAATCACTAAGAACCCAACTTTTCATCTCTACCCAGTAATCCAACCCTATAGGAGGACACAGAACAAAATGATATCTAGTGTGAAATAGGATCTTGCTGTGATTCTGAACTTGGGATGTTTTCCTGTTTGCTTTGAACTCATCATTTACACAAAACAGAATAAATATTTCCAACAACCGAAAAACTGGAAGATAAAATAAGTCACAGATCTTAATGGAGAACAAGGCTCAGTCACTGGAAGCAGGCACAGGAACACACACAGAGTTAAAGGAGTTGTGAAGTTTGAGGGGTTTTGTATTTGAAAATTAGCAAGATCTCCCATATCAAGTCCCTGGTCAAGTTTTTACGCAAACAACATGGCTTGAAGTCAAGGGAAGATTTGCCTCGGGAAGGACTAGAGGGTTGGATTCAATGTACTGTTCATTATGGTTATTTTGCTTTTCTTTACGAGCCACTTGGGAATCTATCTCCCTGTTTCAACTGACATAAACTATTTTGTTTCAACATTATTTTTTACTGTGCAAGCCTGTATTCTCTATTGATGTTGATTATAATTTGGTTGCTCACCAACTTAAATTGAAAGGAAAAGCTGCAATCCAAACCCATTTCTGTAGTGATTTAAGAACAGCTAACACGTATGATGCTTGGACAAAAATTTCTCATTAAATAGTTATTACTGAATTTTTTATTTTTGTTAAGGAACCTTTTAATACCAAAACACATTTCACCTATAAATGTTTTACAGTATATAATGCTTCTTCTAGATAGACTAATTACTTAAATGAGAACACTATACAAGCAATGAAAATGATTAAGGACTTAAAAGAGTCCCTTGTGGAGTACCTGAAAAGGGTAGGATTCAGCTTGGACATGATACATTAACTGAGTGCAATAATTAATGTAATAGATGTATGTAACTTCAAACGTCTATCCTTACTCAAAGTAGTAAAAAGATTAATATTTTTCATTTGTGGAACTCCTTGCTACAAGATACTGAAAAAAAAAAAAAAAGAAAATCTCAGCATGTTTATTTTAGATTTAGGTTACTCAGAGTAAAATTGTAAAACAATGTACATGGAAACTTTGAAATTAATTGGTTAACTAATTAATGAGCTAAGACACACTTTTCCATCTTGCAGTTCAAAATGCAGTTCTCTGTGCTGACATTTCTACTATTAATACAGATCAAAAAAGGCATTAAAAAAAAAAAAACAAACAACAACAACAAAAAAACAGAACTTAAAACAATAATTGAAGTCTTACTGAGCTGGCCCCATTTTTCAAGTATTTTTACCCATGCAGGAAGGATGAAGAAGAAAATTATCACTTGGCCTAAGTATTAGCTAAATTACTACATTTCTAGAGATGATCTCAAACCACAAGACTGAACATGACCTGAGATCCCATATAAAATTGTTCACTACCCATGATTAAGAAGAAAATTCTCATCTAGAGTGACTATTCTACCAAACTGTGGCAATGTCCCTGGGGCGTTTCTCATCTCCTCTCCAGAGAAGTCAGCTAGTCCAGAATGGCTTAAACCCATGGCACTCCTATCTATATTGGAGTGGTTTTATTGCATCCAGCAAAAAGCCCACCTGGCTCCAAAGGCAGAAAAGCAGATGACGAGCATAAGAACAAGGCAAGCAGGTAGTGAAATTGAACCTACCTCCAACTACACATTCATATTGATCTTCCCGATCTCAGTAGATTTCTCTGTCATTTTTTTTTTCTCTTGAATGTTGGCATATACGATGTCCTGAGCCAAGGAACCCCACTCTGAACCCCACTTAGTTTAACTGCACCCCAAGCGAACAAGCTACTTATTTTCTTTTGAGCCTCTCTTCTCCCAGCTCCAAATAAACAGTCAAGCCTTATGGCCTCCTTCATATCACTGTGCACAATATAACTCCTTTCCGTATCCACCACTCAATCATTGATTTCTCAGCTCTCAGAAGCCTCATTTCTTTAGTTGGTCTACACAATGGGGGTATTCCATATCCCTCCCTCCATCTGAATCTCTTTCTGTCCTGTTATCGTATGTGGGTGATATTGCACACAGCGTGGGTTTTTTGTTTTGTTTTTGTTTTTGTGAATTTATGCAGTAGCACATCATGTTCTCTTTTTCTAATAATTGGTTTATGTTTTTGTTAGTTCTCTACAGTGTGATCTGATTGTGTCCACACACAGCAGCACTTGGAGTAACGCTTGGCTTGGTACTGACCCCACTGGCCTCTGCATGCACTAATTTACAGGTCTCTCTCACACATGAACTGCAAAATTTGTCTGTTGCGATCCACCCACCTACGTCTCACAGCTGTGACATCCCTGACACATCCCTGTCAGTAGCTAGCGATATTCTCATAGACCTTTTTTTCCTTTCCTACCTCATCCTAGGATAGCCTAAGAAACACTAACAGAAGGTCTAGATCTCCTCCTGCCCCCGTGTGGTTTATATTTATGCCTGTTTTTTTTTCTTCATTGTTTAGTGTTTTTTAAGAGGAAACACTTTTTGGATAGTGGCTGCTTTACATTCCTCACATTCATACTTTTTTACTATGTGATAGTATAGGCATAGGTTATGGACAGCAGGAGGTGGTGTGAGGACAAAAAGGGGCAAGGTCCAATAGGGCAAGTGTAAGTTGAAGACACAGGTAATAGAGAGAGATGGAGTGCTTGACTGATTTGTTGGACCAGACCATGGACTATCTCCTAAATGAATCACTGGTTGCTTGAGGAGAGACCCAATTTCTCAGTCCCAGCATGAATCCTGGAGGTGACCCAATATGCAGTGTGGATGGCCCAGGGAGCAGGACCTTGCCATGAAGCAATTATGAGGCTTCTGCAAAGAAGAACAGAATAATCTCTTCTCCAGATCCCCTGAGGACAGGAAGAAAAAACAGTACATTTAAATTACAGGAAGGGAGAATTAGATTAGCTGCTGGAAAGAACTTTCTGAGTGTAAGGAGAGTTAAGCCCTGAAATAGTTTACCTGGCAACTGGTACAGTTTCTATTACTGACAGGTTGTAAGAACAGGTTAGACAAACATGCCAGGAATTGTTTTGACCTGCTTGATTTTTTTCTTGGGTCAAACACAGAGATAAGATCATTTCTTCTGTTCTTCCCAGCCTCAGCTGCTAGAATATTATAAATTTTCACCCTGGATTACTAAAGATAAAATGGATTTTTTTCATGTTTCCACTACTGTGAAGATTATCTTGTTATGTCCTAAAAATTCTGACAGACACAAAACCACATTCTGTACTAGTCGAAGTGGGGAAAAAAGCAAGCAAGCAAACAAACAACACACCCCCAAAACAAACAAACAAACAAACAAACAAACATACCAAACCAAAACAACAACAACCAAAACAACAACAACAACAACAAATTGTCAGAGTCTCTGTCGGGTTCTGCCAGTTTTGCTTCATGTGCTGAAACTAAGTATGACACATTTCATGTAATAATACAATATTTGCTTAGTAAATACATTTACCCAATTGCTTTGGCAGTCTTTGCCTTTTATCTGTTGATTCTTTCACAAGCTGAAAAGTAAAATGAGTGTTATGGCAAGCTTCTTTTTCAGAAATTGCAAATAGAAACCACTTCAGAATACCTCTGCTCAGAGGTCTTCTAGGTTTGACTTTGATTACAAAATTACACATATCTGTTTAAGTATTACTAACAAATACAGGACTAGGAAGGATTATATTCCCAGTTTTGAGGTTAATAACTTGTACAGCCCCTGCTCATGAAATTTAAAAACATTCTAAATAGTGGCCACTGGTCATTTTATATGCCATAAAAATGAAAAATAATGAAAAAGGTTGGCTTCAATCCCACTGAGGCAGTGAGGGAAAGTAAGCCCCCCTCCGCTCCCCTCCCCTCCCCTCCCCTTCCCTCCCCTCCCCTCCTCTACACTCCCCTCCCCTGCCCTCCCCTCCACTTCCCTCCCCTCCCCTTCCCTCCCCTCTCATCCCCTCCCCTCCCCTCCCCTCCCCTCCCCTCCCCTCCCCTCCCCTCCCTTCCCTACTGTACCATGTAGGTAGAGACATTCCCAGAATTGTTTCTCAGATGTCAACTCCTCTAAATCCGTAGGTCTTTTCTAGTCAACATGTTCAAGTTTTCTCAGCTGTGAGAATGGGCTATGTGTCATGAACTGCTTCGAGGGTGTGCTCAGACCACAGCCAAAGGACCCATAGCACGTTTCCTTTGCTAGGAAACTCTGTAATGCTAAGCAAGCTTAATCCTCTAGCTATGTGCAAAGCATGTCTAATATCAGCTATCAAAAAATGGAGGGACTTTGAACATGAGGGAGAATATTGTGTTATAATACCCCTCCTTGGAGCCAAGATATGGGACACCTCCCAGATCATGGATTTAGTCATAAGGGGACACTTTTTCTGCAGTTTTGGTTTTCCAAACAGGACAGGGAAATCACACATTAAACATATGCCTGAGCTTAAAAACAGCATCAGAAGAAAGATGACGGAGAAGAGAGGTAGCTATGGGGAAGTTACATTTCTTCAAGGATATTGTTAGGTGTCTCTAGCTAGGTCAGCTGCTTCTGCACCAAAATTTTGTTCATGATTAAATTAGATAGCCCTGATAAGCATCTCATTTTCTATATGGATACTGTAACAAACCTAAATGCATAGTGGTCTAATGAGCTGATGGATCCCAGTGATGAAATCCTATACTCACGAACCAGTAATAAATCAGGCACTGCTGTGATGTTAAGCTCAGTTTTTCTGAGCTCAGTATAACACAGATGAAACATAAAAAGAAAAAAAAAAAAAAAAGAGGATTTTGTTGATGAAACAAAGATAAAAGTCTGTTACTGGTCTTTTTTGCAGGTCTCTTCTATCAGGTACTTCAGCCATGACAGAAGTTTCCTTTTGGCTTCTCGTTGGAAACAATGTTTTCCTTGCTTAAGTGAATGTGAAAAAATGTCATTGTCAGTGTTATTGACTTCATCATGGATAAAGTCAAAATATTTCTTAGGATCTGTGAAGCATTTATGAGGAACCGAACTATTATATTTTTTGGAAAAGGTTGAATTTCCGGTGAAATTTGCTAAGATTACAGAAATGAAATCTATGACTAAGTAACTGTCCACTGACATTCTCCATCAGTCTTAACGTAATGGTAGAGGGGTTTGTTAATACCGCAGACATGTAAAACACTCTGTTTTGAAGTGATTTGAAGGTTTTAAATATTTGAAATATATACATCAAAATCATTCATGTTTAAATTATATTTAAAATATGTATACTCAAGATATAATTCCAGGTGTTTTGTTCTGTTTTGTTTTGTTTGTTTGCTTTTATTTCCTCTGAAGTAGCAATAGCATTTTTGAACTTTAGATTTCCTATATTTTTTTTTCTCAACACAGTTTTTCCAAAAGCAGGAAAATGATGTTTTCTAATTCATAGAGGAAACGATGTGACACTGCCAGTGTCTTGACTTTGTTTTTCTTCCTTCCTCTTTAGACTCTTTAGAGCTACATACACATAAGATAACAGTCTTACTGTATATCTATACTCCAGAGATAAAGAAACAATGAGACAAGGTGAGTGAAATTTCCTGCTAATGACCATGTAGCATAAAGTGAAAGAAACAAAAAAGAAGGGGGAAAAAAAAAGACATTGAATGAAGTGACATGAAAAATTCACAGTCATAGTTGAATCATCTGTGTGATTGTCTTTCATATAAAAAAATAAAAATAAAAAAAATCCAAAAGATTTGTGTGACTAAAAGAGCAAAGGATATCCTGAAGAATAGTGAGGAATTTCCACTTATTGTAATTCACATGGATACCAACTCCACACAAATGAAGGGAGATGTACAAGCTAGAAGGACAGTGGTGGATACCTAGGAAAAGAAAGGAAGCTAGACTTGACAGTCACATTGTACAGCTCACTGGTGCCAGAAGAAAATGTGACAGAAGTTAGACATCACGTGCAAGTGAGCTATAGTGAGAAGGAGGTGTAGGCAGGGACTTCTGGAGTAGCAAAGTACTGTGAGAAGCAATGCAGAAACTGGACTTGCATCCAGTTCCTGACTTCAAAACTCCTAACACTTTTTAAAAGGTCTTCAAGACAGAAAGATTAGGAAGACACTGGAGAGGAATGTTAATTTAAATACATAGTTGTAACTCTATTAAGATATGAATCAATGGAACATATGTGCAAGTAGAAGTAAAGAGTAAAGCTAAAGCTAGAGCTGGCTAATAAATAATACTATACTTCTTTAAAAGGCCAGTAGCCAGACTAAGGTTGACACACACTTTGGTGATATGTAGAATAACCTAAGTAACCAAAGAACTAACTGTGCTGGGCATTTGCACATCTTTGGGATGGGAAAGAAAAAGAATTTTTTTTTTCCCCAGCTTCTAAGGACCCCAACACTCCAGGAAATGCAGTTGAGCCAGAAATTCTAGAGTCCTGTTCTACCTGTGCAATGTATTTGTGCTATATACCTCATTGAAACATCAAGGAAGAAGTGTTACATGACAAACCATTCTGACACATTAAAGCAACCCTTGCTTACACAAGTAAAGGAGCACTGGTCCAGAAAGAAGATCCATCAGAAGAAAAGTCATTCTGGATGAGATCTGTTTAAATCTGGACAGCAAAATCTATCATAGAAATGTTCATTTTAAATGTAGACACTATTATTTTAGTTATAGCCACTCTTGCTTATTATTGGTGGATTATTGGATAGTTATGTGAAAAGATATTGTTATTCAGCATCAACCCTTTAAGTTAGTGTGCATGTTAACACACAGGTCCGTGTTCTTATACATTAGCTAAAAAGCACCCTCTGTCATTATTTGCCTGATATTTTAATCTCCAGCCACCCAACCATGCAGTCGAACACCACCATGATACTCAGGTTGCGAGTGATTCTCTGTGTGTTATAGCAGATGCTATCAGACCAAAACCCACCCATCTGAGCCTCTTGGAAACTATCTGCACACAGTGGCTGATGTCAGGAACAGAATGACTGGCAAGCAAAAAAACAAAGTAGTTCTATTAACAGACAAAGAAGATTCATAAAGGAACGGGACTAGGTTTTTGTCCATAATAACAACCAATTTTCATCCCTTTTCCTGTCCTTCTGCCGTTTTAACACTCACCTTTCCACCAAACAGAGGAATAAGTAAAAAACCGGTCATACAGGTTGGCATTGTCTTGATAAAATCAAGTTCATGAGCAGATATTTCAAACCCTTTATTAGCAGGGCCATAAACAGCATATGCTGTTTGATTAGGATATGATGAAAAGAATTTATTAGCAGATGTGTATTCAGCTCCACTGTTTTACTGGCAGCTTTATGACATTCTCTCTTAGGCTGACAGGTGCGGCCTGCCAGCTGCTTTGTACAGTAAACAGGGGATGGAGACCATGCCATGTGTAACGATTTAATCAGTTATCATCAACTGCTAGAAAATAAACAAGGTTTTGTACATTTCTTTCAGTTCCATGTATATTAATTGAAACCAAATACTACGAATGACACTGAAAGGGAGTATCACTGATCAGAGAAGACCTAAATTTAATAGGATACAGCCATGTAATACATAAATATAATAAAACACAGTCATGTAATACATAAATATTTGGTTAAAAGATAGCAGAATTTCGTTAAACTTGGCAATGGGAAGTCTTTTGAAGTCTCATTTGTCAGTTTCCATTCATGGGACAGTCAAATCTAGTCAGTCAGGTCACAGCTGGCAAAAGAAAGATGATCCTCCTGGTTTATTGTTCTGATAGAAAATTGTCATTACAAATTGAAAACACAGAGCAAATAAAAGGGCAAATGGGGAACTTGTGTGGTTACGTATTTTTAACTGTTGCGTCTGGCTGTACTTTGTTTAATAGAGGTTGCAGAATTCAAGATGTCTATATCCTGGGTCTCATTACTATTGTTTAAAAATTTCTATACCACTAGCTTACAATTAAAATGTTCTTTCTTGTCTCAGCTCTTATTTCCCATGTTTTCGGTCCTCTAAATATCTGTAACCTGAACTAATATTTTTAGTAAGTGTATGAAAGCTACATTGAAACGTTTTTATTTTAAATGTTTGCATGTCAAAATAAAGATCCTTTTTCTGCAACAAAATGAGAATGTTCACACATTTTAAATAAAAAATAAAGTTTCTTAATCAACAGAAGAACTTTTTACAAAGGATGAATTAGCTTCATTTTCTACATGCTTATGTTGAAAAAAATGTCATAATTTCATTACAAGCAAGGGCACCTTGAGAGGTGATGCAAAAAAATCTAGAAAACTTACCAAACTCATTGCCCAAATTATTATAGCAGTGATGAGTTAATAAAAATAAAATAAAATAAATAATAATAAATAATAATAATAGTAATAAAGATGAGTATCTCTTGTGGAGGATGTTGTTTCATTGAACTGAGAAGCCAACTTGTGGCATCAGGTATTTCTACTTCCTTCTTCTTAGAGCCAGTGGTGTGTAAAAATATAATGTTAATTTCAGAGAAAGTGCAGTGGTATTCACTGGTTGCACTGGATAACCATAAGAAAGAAAATACAGTAGAAGAGTGAAGAGGAGGTAACTAGTGAAGGGTCTTGAACATATGCACCAGAACCTTGAGATTTCAGCAGAAGGGAAGGCAACTGAAAGACTTCAAAGAGCATGTGGAAATAATGCTGTTGTGAAGGGATATGTCTGTGGATTACAAACAAATTAGGGAGATTAGCAGCAAACAGAAAAGCTAAGGATGATGGAATTAATGGGTGGAAACTTGCTGGGAATAAATGCAGTCTGGAAGTGGGAAGGTTTGAACCAATGAAGGAGCAAAGCTTTGAAACAGTGCTATAGTGGCAGAGATGAAAGTTGAGACCTGCCTACTGCTAAAGAGGGTTTTACAGGTTTGTGAGAAGGTCTCTGTGATGCAGTTTCCTACCACTGGACTCAGCGATGAGAGATGTCTCCTTCAGATCTATATTTCTGTGACTGAAATGAGACACTAAAAGGATAATTTAAGTAACACCAATTTTAATGATTTGAAGGAGGTGAGTTTGTAGTAGTAACAGCAAGAGGATCTGAAGCTGAGATAATGACTGCTGGTCTTAGTGGGCAGAAATATGACATTTTTATAATGTATTATGATGCACTTATTCACTGTCATTCACTGTTTTTCTCTCTGTGCCCCTTGGTTTGTTTTCTTGCTGAAACTGCTTTTCAACATTTTTTTAAGAAAAAGTATTAGATCAAGAGCATGTGCTGTATAACTCATTAGGAAATTGCATTTAATGCATACGCACTCTTTCATCTCTTTTGGGATGCTTCAGAAAATTTGATTTGATCAGTTACAATGTAGGAAACCTGGTTAGACTTTTCCATGCAAATATCCCCATCATATTGCTTTTCTGTGCATTTTCAGTGTAGACTTTGTCTTAGGGCACACATTTACAGAAGAAACACTCCTTGAACCCTTTCCATAGAGATGGCTTTCTATCTTCTCACAAGTGTTAAGACAGCCTTTACATCAGCTGGGGATCTAGAACAGGTGAGAACAGTAGCTCCTGGGTAACCCACAAAACTTGCATCTACATTAGTAAACTAAATGATACTGTGGCCCTAAAGCTAAGCATGACATGATATGGTTTTCTCCATAGTAATAAACTCGTCACCTTCAAAATAAGGTGGCCACATTCAAATTCAGGATTGGGAATATCTTCATCCCATACATTATTCCCAGACCACACCTGGGAATCATCAGGAAGAGTGCTAGTTATCTTGAGTCAAAATCAGGCAAGGCACCATTTAACATACAGATAATGGAGTGCTCTGCTTAACTTGCTGGTAAAAATGAAACCTTAGGATACAGCTAAGTCTGCAATCTGGATGCGCAACAATCACAGACTTCAGGATGTAATAAACCCATCATAGGATACATTTATATTGCATGTCAAGCTTAGGTCAGCTTTCTGGATCTGAACTCTAACTTACCTACAGCGCAAAAATTTACAGCCCTAAAACAAGATTGCATTTCTCCCGATGGTAGGTTTTTGAGACCTTGGGGCTGCTAAGGTCCAAGGTGAGACAGCATATGATACTCAGGCCTGTTTTGTGGCCTGAAATTAATAAGGGCAGTTTGAGAAACTACTAATTGTCTCCCAGAGGCTAGACACTGGTAAGTTGTTCCCAGAATTGGCCTCTTGAGGCTCCAAAGAGCACAAGCAAGGTCTGTTTCTAACAGTGATCGGATGGTGGGAGGACTGTTTAGCTACTGCCTACTAGCTAAGCCTCATGCAGTAGCAACTAGTCCATAGGATCAAGGCTATGTTGCAAGTATTACAGACTGAGAATGTTATCTTCTCCGTGTGTTGTTCAAATCCTGTCATATATAAAGTCTCTCCGACTTTGTTCCACTTGTCTCCAACATAGCATGCATGTCATCTGCTGGACTGATTACTGTTTAGTTTCCTAAGCAATCTTGCTATGTTCTTCCTGTCTACTTGAAAACAAACTATACTATCTATGCCCTATTCCTAATTAGCGCAGGCACTGCATGACCTATCATATCAGAGACATCCTCCTCTGGTTTCATAACCAAAGTTTTCTTATCTTAACCCTACAAAAAGTATCTCAAATAAGCATGCAAATGCAGCCTTAGAAACCGTCTGCACAGCTTTGCAGACAGCTATTGTGCATGCCTTAGTACCACCTTAAGCACACCTCCAATGACCTTGGAACTTTTTTGTGAACATACATATTCTTCGCTCTCTATATGCACAGATTCTAAGAAATCACAGAAACAGAAAACTGTCTGTCCAACTACTCGGCTCAAACCTCTGGAGTGCAAAATATACAGCTATAATAATTGATTGCTTTGAGCTAAACACGTGCACTGTAGCTACACAGTAGTGGCCAATATTTCCTGGATATTTCTGGTTCTCCATGTAAAAGACAACTTATTTCTCCTTTGTGTACCTCATTACCTCCTGCTCTCCTCCCTGCTTTTACAGGCTGGTGCCCTTCTGGAGAACATAAATGCAGCAAAACATATACCCTTCTGGGCCCTTTTGAGCCTGATGGTTTTTAAAATAGAAGTTTCTCCCTTACTCCCCAAATAAACAGAAGGATCAGGCAACATTTAGTCTTAAGCTCAGAGCCCCACTGAAACATATTCCTAATGTTATTTATATGGTATTTCTATGTGGAGAGAAGTTATCCTCTGGAACCTTGCCAAGGAAAGTGCACAAGTAGGTGAGGGCCTAGAAACAACTGCTAATCTCTGAGAAGACTATGTGCTTCCACCTCCAGGGTCTTTGTTTAAATTCTTTGCTATACATTATATACATCAGTGAATTTATTCTTCTTGTGCACATGAATTTAATCACCTCGAATCTGGATTTGCATTCTAACTTTGGGATTACTGCAGTACACCATAGCTATAAATCCAAGTTGTGTGTTGTGTTCTTTTTTTTTCAAATGTCTTTTTTTTTTCAAATGTCACGGAGAATTCTCTGAATAACTTTGCAGTCTTGACATCTGAAAAACAAACAACAACAACAAACAAAAACAAACAAAAAAAAACACAAAATTTTACAGAGAGGTAAAACTAATGAAGATCATTTGAGAAAATATTTTATGAAAGTATATTAACAAAAACTTCACCTGTTTTGCAGGTAATGCCCTTTCTGTTTCAAGCACATTCTACAGGCCAAATGATTCCAACCTCTTGCTGTTAATTTCCACGAGGTGCAGTCAGTCTTGCACTCATGGTTTTGATGGAGGTCAACAGAATATAGACACACATACATTCCCATGCCCACCTATAAGATGGCATCGAGGAATCTGGAAGACATATGATGACAAAATACATTGCTTGCAATATACTCAGTATTTCAAGCACTCCGACATGCTATTAAATTCATAATTGTCCCAAAAGAATTTTAGGACCATGAAAAGAGGTTCTCTTGGTAGGAACTTAGTTGAATGTTAACAGCCATAGATTGATTAAATTCAGTGGGACTATACATGTGAGAAAAGTCCCCGGTACGTGTTACCGTTTGTAGGACTGGTCTGTTAGTTTTGACTCAAACTGAGTTCATGGAAACATAGAATCATAGAATATCCTCAGTTGGAAGGGACCCAAAAGGATCATCCCATCCAACTCCTGGCTGCATGCAGATCTACCTAAAAATTAAGCTATATGTCTGAAAGCATTGTCCAAATGCTTTTTGAACTCCAGCAGGCTTGGTGCCATGACCACTTCCCTGGGGATCCTGTTCCAGTGCCTGACCACCGTCTCGGTGAAGAACCTTTTCCTAATAACAATCTGAACCAATCTGATGCAGCTTCATGCCATTCCCTCAGCAAGTTGAGTTGTACCACTGCTTGTGCATTGCTACTAGGCAGTGCGCGTGTTTGGCAGAATAGCAAAGTGTGTGTCATGTCCAAAACACTCCTAATGGAAACAAATAAGTAAATAAATAAAACTGCAATGAAAACAATAAAAAAGAATTTGGCACTACGTGAAGGACAACCTGGGAAGTGCTGATAAAGCAGAGGTGTTTTTCTCCTCCAAACAAAAATGCTAGAGTTAATTTGTTGCAGTTTTGTCTGCACAAGACCTATTATATGGGCTGTAATTTCATGGGATGGAGACTGTGAACTCCCAGGTCACTTGTAAACTGATCACTCCCCAGCCTCTCCTCCTTCTGCTTTTAAGTGTTTTGAGCCTGGTAAATTGAAACCTGAAGAAACACAGAGCTCTGATCTTTGGGACCTCTAGAGCAAACCTGGACTTTTGCTGATTTGCTCTAGGAAGTAACTGCTTACTTACCCCATAATTAACACCACAAAGCTGATCTTTGGAAGATAAAGTATGGGAGGTCAGAGACAGGATCAGGGAGAAAGGTTACATTAGAACTGCAGCATTTGGGGCCCATTGTCTTCTCATTTGCATCAAATTGATCCAGGAATTATTTCGTTGAAGTCAAAGGTGTTACTCAACTATAAAAGCTGTCTGGATTAGAAGCAAGTCATTAGTATCACTTGTTATACATTTTAATCTGCATATTTAGTAAAAAAAAAAAAAAAAAAAAAAGCAATAGAAACTGCTTTCTAGCTGCACAATTACTTTTACTCTTTTATCTCACAGCAGAGGCTATGTTAACATTTTCTTACAAGTTCTGATTTGCAGCAAGGTTTCAAACTCATAAATAAGTATTGCTGTTGATTGGCTTGCTTTAGCCAAGAAACTAAGTACAGTAATATTCATGACATTGAACAAGCACTGTTAAACAAGCTTTGTATAAAGTAGTATATTGTTTACTAGTTTTAAATTGTGTATTGTTGCTAAGAGTTAAAATCACATTCTTGTAGCAAAATAATAATAATAAAAAAAAAAAGTCCAAACCCTCAGCTGGTGGAAATCAGAACAGCTCCACATGTCCCTCATTTGCATCTTGGAAGGCTGATTTCAGGTTGCTATCAAGTTTATATTAATGAGGAATCAGTCCAAAATATGGGATACAATAAGTAATGGAATCAGTTTACATTTCTAAACTAAGAAATTCATGAATAATAACAAGAACTCAATAGGTATATAACATATATTTGGAAATTCCTTTCCAATTTTAGACTCAGATTCCTGCATTCCACACAAATGTGGCTGTACCACACTTTTATTGTTGACAACCATTTACATCAGAAATAAAGAATCCTAATTTTGAGGTTACAGCAAGACTTATTTATACTACAGGACTGGGTCCCACCACATTTTAAATTTACTGGATGAATAGTTTTTTTGTGTCCCTCATTTTGCGTCTTTGTCACACACTGCATCCCACATTCAGGCTTTGGCATGCGAGAGTTATGCATCCTGAAGACATTTTCCTCATAAAACTGGCTGTTTACTTTTTGTGCAGCAATACCACAAAGCTAATGCTCTTTCTTTTTAAGAGGGTCAGGGTCCTTGGGTCTATTTTAAAATGAAAAATGAAGCAGTGCAGATCAACTAAACTTCAGAACATAAATCAAACCTCAAATAATGGAATGGGCAGCCTCTATTTCTTACCCAGAATATGTGAACACTGAAGATGGATAAACAGCCTGTTAATTTGCCCTCTTGTTTTAATCTTTATCTGAAAGATGATTCTAATATACAGAACAGACCAGAAATGTGTTTGTGGAGTACTTTGGCTGCCAAGAATAATTTCTGGCTTGCAAGCAAGAAGACATCACCAGTTATGGACACAATAGTCTCTTCCTATGTCTATACCTATGCTAATTGTCATAAAAATAGTCATAAACAGTAACAGTAACATTCTGGGCACTGCAACACAATTACTTACATGGTTAAATATTTAAGAATTGCCCTTGGCATGATCTGTCCAAGCCACCTAGCACTTTCCCAAACAATTCCCTGGCACAATACAGAAGTTGAGTGGTAGAATAACCACTGAGGCAATTTGAAATAACCCCCATCCTGAAAACAAAGAAAACTTAATAATATGTAAGTGTCAAGGCAATGCCAGCTGGCCCCCTTGTCAGAGAATAGGCACTGGCACTGTTTCGTTTCTTAGTATAAGTGTAGTTTGTAGGACTAAGACACACCAGCGCAGTAACACTGTATTTCTGGATGCTTCATCCCCAAGACGCTAGCAAATGAAAGGAAATCCATGTAGGGAAGAGCAACAGAAATGTCCAGAAATGTTTCCCTCCAACACTTAAAGGTCCACATTTTATAGCTGACTCAGGAATAACAATAACACTGGGAATACTATCATCTTGTGCATGTATGCCTCACTGTCAATAATAATTGACCTGTAGTGGTCATATAGCTTCTTTACAAACATGCTTCAATGACGCATGTTTATTTCAGGTATCTCAGTCCAACTTAAGACACCACCAAGAATTTTCAAATCCCAGGCAGCCACACGCAGACCCTCTGCCTAGGACGCACATTGGCTGGACAGTAGAGCAGAGTACAGGAACCTTTGTGAGGTACATGAACACTATATAGCACTATAGAGCATTGCTATGGAAAGCAAGCAGAAAAGTCATGACAGCTCAAAGACAAACTGTTAAGCCTTGCTTCCAGTTCAGGAACTAACAGTATCTTTGCTTTCCAGGTATTCTCTGTGTACACATGCTATATGCCCAAACCGGACTCCTCTGCCTATCTCACCAGCAATGCCCAGGGCAGCAGATACTCATAGCACATCCCAAGACCACAGTGAAGACTACTAATAAGTGATGACTTCTCTATATTTTTTGAAAACAGTAAGAATAGTTCTCCATATTTCCTCTCAGGTCCTAAACTGTAGAGTTGACGCGCCTTTGAGGGTTGGTCTCAAGCCAACTTGTCTCTAGTTCAGCATCCCCCAAATGAGACTGTAGATGTAAACTAATGCTGAGGACGCTCACCTTGCACCTTATTCAAGAAGTGAGTCCACCACCACCACCACCCTCCAAAGGAGACACATATATTTTAACTAGGTGTTCTGGAGCACCTCAGCCAAAAATGAGAAAGGAATATTTTGGGGTATATTCTCTCTAAAAGGTAAGACGCATCTTATGCAGGGGAAACAAGTTTAGTATCTGAAAAATAGTTTTCCTTCTCCATGCAACCCTTCATCTACACTGCTCAACATGTAACCTAGTATTACAAAATTGCAAATCACCTACATTGACCTCTCAGAAGCTGATTACATCTTCATCATGGTGGCTACTGCCACTACTACTTCTAACATGGAACAAGCATGATAGATCTGTGCTCCTCAATAAAATCTATCACACTCAGCCCATTGTAGTTCATCATGGGCTTCTGAAAACTTTATTAATGAAAAGAGACATAAGGTCATAATCAGTAATGAAGGAATGTAAGAAAATTCAAGTGGAGAACTTCAAAAAGAAAGCTTCAGAACGAGTTTTCTTGAGTATGTTCCTTCTTTCTCTCTTTTTCTCTTTTTCTTTCTCTTTTTTTTTTCTTTCTTTCTTTCTTTCTTTCTTTCTTTCTTTCTTTCTTTCTTTCTTTCTTTTTCTTTTTCTCTCTTCTTTCTTTCTTTCTTTCTCTTTCCTTCTCTTTCTCTTTCTTTCTTTCGTTCTTTCGTTCTTTCATTCTTTCGTTCTTTTGTTCTTTCGTTCTTTCTTTCTTTCTTTCTTTTGTTCTTTTGTTCTTTTGTTCTTTTGTTCTTTCGTTCTTTCTTTCGTTTTCTTTCGTTCTTTCTTTCTTTCTTTCTTCCTTTCTCTTTCTTCCTTTTTCTTTCTTTCTTTCTTCCTTTCTTTCTTCCTTTTTCTTTCTTCCTTCCTTCCTTCCTTCTTTCCTTCCTTCCTTCCTTCCTTCCTTCCTTCCTTCCTTCTTCCTTCCTTCCTTTCTTCCTTTCCTTCTTTCCTTCTTTCCTTCTTTCTTTCCTTCTCTCTCTCTCTTTCTCTCTCTTCTTCTTCTTCTTCTTCTTCTTCTTCTTCTTCTTCTTCTTCTTCTTCTTCTTCTTCTTCTTCTTCTTCTTCTTCAGGCAGAATAACTTACTAGGACAAAAATTAATTGGGAATGGTTCAATTTTGAAAATAAAGACAACATGCCATCTCTCCATCTCTATCTCTCTTTCTTCCCTCTTTTTTTTTTTTTTTTTTTTTTTTTTTTGAATAAAATGGGAACAACACCTTTTTGAGGACAGCTAAAGAAGGAGACTGAGTGGACATGTTACTTGACTCGAACTTTCCTGTTAACAAAACTCTCCACCATCAAAAACCTGTCAAGGGACTTCTTGTATTCAAACAGACAGCAAATTAAACGTATCACTAACCTCAGGGAACCTAGAAATACCAAAACAAGGGATATTTTTAGCCTAGTTAGCTACTTGGGAGTGGTAAGTGTCTGCTCTTATTAAAATCTTACAACTGTTTCTCCCAAATGTCAAAATTGTAAAGCCGTTGACTGATACATCTGAGATAACCTGGGCAATGAAATCCCACTGCTTTAGGTGACAGTGGTCTCCCCATGACACTGCCATGGAGCTAATTTACTTTTAAGAAAAACTAGGATTTCTTCCAAGTTGAATTAGAACGCCTTCATGATCCAACTCATTGCCTCTTTTCTTAGGTAGCGCTTGAACTTCAAGCAGAGTGTATGTACAATGGGTGACTAAATTTGCCTTTCTGGTCTGGAAGCTTTGCTTTTTTCTTCACTTCATGACCTTGCTCTTTATTCCATGATTTTCAGTGTTCTGAAAACCAAGGATAGGACTTCTGGCTGAGTAAAAGCTTATGTTATAATAATAATAATAATAATAAATGTCTCAGAACAAACTAGTATAAAAATCTGTACACCATTGGCAGAAACCAACAGCAATATTAGAAAATACAGAAGACAATATGTACAAAACCAGCTCTGTTGTAGTGAAAATGCATATAGGAACACAAAGAAAATCAATGCCTGCATTATGAAAAATAGGGTGAGATGTTCATAAGCTCCTTTGCGTTCTGGATGTCCTGGTTTCATCTGGGATAGAGTTAGTTTTCATCCTAGTAGCTGGTATGGTGATCTGTTTTGGATTTAGGATGAAAATAATGATGATAACACACCAATATTTTAGCTATTGCTGAGCAGTGCTCACACTAAGCCATGAACTTTTCAACATCTTATGCTGTGCTGTCAGTGAGGATGCTGGGGGTGCACAAGGAGCTGTGAGAGGACACAGCCAGGACAGCTGACACAGACTGGCCAAAGGAATATTCCATACAATATGGTGTCATGCTGAACAATTAATATGGGGTGGCTGGTTGGGGTGGGGGTGCTGCATGGGGTCCGGCTGGACTTGTTTAGCGACTAGTGAGCAATTGTATTGTGCATCACTTGTTTTGTGTATTATTATTATTAATTATTATTATTATTAAACCTTCCATTCCTGTCCTCCTAAAAAGTCTTTATCTCAACCCACCAATTTTTTACTTCCCCCCCCCCCCCCCCCCCCCCCCCCCCCCCCCCCCCCCGATTCTCTTTCCCATCCCACTATGGGTGGGAGGGAGGGAGCGAATGGCTGTATGGTGCTGAGCTGCCTGCTGAGTTAAACAACAACACTGGGGCATCCAACAACTGAGGGGATATTAGAGACCACAGGAGCTTTGTTGTTTCTGGTCCAATCATTCTTAAAGTTCGAAGGAGATTTGAAGGTGCCTAGACCACGAGGAGAAGACAGCAAGCTGGGAAGTCTACTTAGGGTAGTTGTACAGGAAGATATTTGAGACAGGAGTTTCTTAGGAATAGAACTTTTTTTGCACTCATGGGCTTTAGAGGATGGGTGTGGAAACAGCATGCGTGCTTGTCCATCTTGTCCTTGACTAATCTGAATAATGTCTGGCAGAGCTAGGTGTGCACAGTCCACAGCAGCCAGAGCTGACACTTTGTCAGCCTTGCCCAGAACACAAACCTGAAAACTTTGGGATTCAGTTCAGCCTCAAAAGCAGCATGCGTAAGGAGACTCAGAATGCCATAGCTAGCTTGCACTTACATAAGACTATTAAATTAATTAGTCTTATGGTATAAAATGTAATTCAATCCTGGTGATAGGTTGGTAGATTAATTGCAATTTACAGCCTTGTAAAATGGAGATATTAAAAAAACAAACAAACAACAAAAAAAAACAAACAATGAAACAACAACAAAAACAGTATATAGAAAAAGAGAACGTGAAAAAAAAAAAAAAAGTATCCCAGTACTCCAAGACTTCTCCTTTTTTTCTCAGTTTTTCCAGTTAAACATAGAAGTTAAAACATTATGGGGTTTGACTGCTTTCAGTTTCATAAAAAAAACAAAAAAAAAAAAAAAAAAAAAACAGACAATATGGGCAACATCGAGGTTTCGTTTTGAAAATAAACTCTGATATCTAGAAATATATTTATTTATTTATTTCCTGATTCTTTTTTGAACCATTCAAATATGATGAGGAAGGTGATTATCCTTGAAAAAATCTTGAACAAAAAATTCCCACAACTTCTAGTGCTCATCCCAAGCTTATACAGACTACTCCCTTTCTTCTAAATGATATATGACTTTTCTCACACAGCTTTATTTTTAAAAAAGTCAGTAAAATGGTATGGATTTCAACACAGAGAAATTCTGTTATAGTCTTGAAAACCTACAACACCTGTATAGGGAATTTTAAAAGTGAAAGACACCATTCTGGGTCCTAACCCTTTCATATCCCATTCAACAGCCAACATATTTTGGTGATAAAGCCCCAATATTTCATAACATGAATTTGTCTATGTCATATAAGAAATATGCACACAACTTCAGAAAGTGACTTTGTGTACTATTACTTCTTACAGCAAAGTAATGGGCTCAGCACATTCCCTGAAATGCTTTTCATTGCAGAGGATAACTCTCATTTTTCATTTTTTCCTGTTTCACAATAATGTTTTATTTCTTCATTTTGGTTGAAATTTGCTTGCATTAATAATGAGAACAGTGAATCTAAATCTCCACAGTTTTTTACTCAAGTGGTAGAAATTCCCTGAGTGTAGCTATCCTGGATGAATATTTTCATGTCTCTCACTCGGAGCCTTCATAACAATATGTTTTGCCCTCAGTTGACTGAGAGGGCCTGAATTTCAGAGAATAAGGCTTCAATGCTTCCTGAAAGTGTGACAGCTTCAAAGTATGTCCAATGAGACCCCAGAACCACCAGTCATTTTGGAAAAATGTTGTTGCTATTCCTCTGATCCATTGTCTTTTTCAGAGTGGCACAACTGTGTTTGCTGCGCACAATTCCCAACAAAGTGATTGATGTGGAAGGCAAGCCAGGAAAATCTCTGCTCCACCCCATTTTGCATGTTCCATGGTCCAAAATGTTCAATAACTGCCCAGATGGGGAATATATTTTTTCCTTTCTGTTCCTCTATATATTCCTTCTGCAATTTGCATTATCATTGGGTCGCTCGCATGCTATTTACTTCATTCTACAGCTTGTAACCCTTTAACAGTCTCCCGCCTACAACACTGCTCTAGAAATGTCACCGGTGAATTCCTGCCATGAAATGTTCCTGTAAACAGAAAGAATGTGAGCAAATACATCCTTTGATTAATCCTTGCCACACACACACACACACACCTTGCTTTATAATCCAAATGAAATCTGCAAGCGGTCAAGGTGCTTGCATTCAGCCCTGTGTTGTGGTGACATTTGTGAAATGTTCTGCTCTCACTGCGGTGTTGTATAACCACCATTGCTACAGCTTATGTCTTCAGTTTCTTCTTAGGTTACATGACCAACACTGAGATTAGTAACAGGTTTTAAAAGATGTCCACATACTGATAATTTATCACACACACATTACATAAATATATAAATAATGCATACACAAATATATCAACTGCTGCACAGGTAAGTACCTGATTTCCCATAATGAGCAATTTAAGGAAGCCTATACCCCAATAGATATTGTGTCTCCTAAACATGCTACATTCACTGGGCTATTGGATTTATGATACTGCTCAACACCATGGCGCCTAAGCACTTTTTTTTATTAAACCAAAAGAAGTTGATTTTTATTTAGTTTTTTTTTTTTTTTTTTTTTTTTTTGGAGGGGGGTGCAGAGTGTAATAGCTTTCTAGTAAGACACAAGACAAATGATCTTTGTAAGACTTATTGCTTTCTGGTTTTATTTTATTTTATTTTTATACATATAGCATTTTGGTTTCAAGGGATAAGAGTATTGCAAGTACTATATTTGGAGCAAAAAAATCCTTCTGCACCAATGTGCTTCTGGAGTAATTTCCTTTGCATAACCCTTAGTTTGCACCAGTGTAACTGATAGCTGGTGATGTTTTTTCTGGTAGTGGGTTTGTGCCATCACCAAGAGCTGGGTTTCTCCCCAGAAACATATCCCCAGCCCATGCGGAACCTGCAACACAGGGGTACCACCACTTCCTCCCAAGAGGAAACTGCAGCTGATACAGAGCCACACTCCATTTCAGAGGATTTTTGCATGATTAAGGACCCCTACAAATTTCTGGTCATGATACCAGTAAGTCTGAAGAGGATGCAGCCTGAAGGTACATTATGTTTAACAGCCTTGATTGTGTTTTACTCTGTTAAAAGGACACCATTATACTAAGTCTCCAGTAATTGCTAAACCGTTACACTTAAGCAAATTTCCATGAAAGATATATAAGTCCCCAGAGATGTTCTGGCACAGGAGTGTTAAGTGCAGCATCCTTATTTTTTAAGTAGGTGATTCCTTGCTACATAAATGTCCCAGTCTGCTGCTTGCACAAAGGTAAGATGACCCTCCAGAGACATTAACGGGCTCTTTAACTCCTCCGTGCCTTATTCACAGCCAGGCAGCATCCCACCTCCCTGCTCCAGCCCTGCTTTGCTTATTTGTGTTTATGGTACACAAGGCGGTAGATAAACAAAAAGGTTTTAGACACTTTCTGTTCTTAGCTAAACCTTTTAGTTACACATTAGGGAACAGAAGTGTGGTACGACCCTCTGTTTATTTGTGGTTCTTTTAAGTGATGTCCAGAGACCTACATTTCATGGTTGTTTGAAAGTTTATATAACAGTGGGAAGCTGTTAAACAGCAGTTTACCTTCACTTTTTTTTTTTTTTTAATCGTGTAAAGGATTTGAAATTAACACTCAGTCTACCCTATTATTTTAGTTATTACTCAACATTCTCCAGGTTTTCTTTTCCCCCAGAATTTATGTTTCCTATAAGTAATGATAAGAGTATTCATGTCACCAAATATTTAGTAACTATGTGCTTTAAAATAGCCCTTGCAGCTTTCATAATTAATTGCTTTTGAGCTCTGAGTTAAAAAAAAAAAAAAAAAAAGTTGCGATTGAAAATTAAAATATGCATTCTTCACGTTAGATCTATAAATGAGACAAAAAGTACTTTCGTAGAAATCTTTTAATTTTATTTCTTTGCATTCTATTGAGTAATATGTAATTCAGTCTTTTAGATCAGCTGGAAATGTTTTTTGAAATGTTCACAACTTTCTTGCATGTCTCCCAGTTCCTAAAGCTTTGTTGTGTTCAAACACCCTCAGGATCTCTCTAACACTGCACTGCATTCAGCATATAAATTTTTGTCTCATGTCTGAAAGCTCCCTTTTTTTCCTTTGTATAATTTGACCCAATTCTCTTTCCTTAAGTCAATGGTATTTTTGCATTGCTGTAGGATCCTACTTTTGCTTTGGTGTAGGATCTTTTTCCTGCTTTATATAGCTGCAGCTCTTTCCAACAGCAAACATTTCTTTCATTAAAAAAACAAAACAAAACAAAACAAAACATACCAATAAGCAAAATCCAGACTAAATATTTACTTTATTTACAAGCCAGATCTTAATGCAGTATCACCTTGGGATACTGGATATGTTGTTTTTCTTCAAATCTTCTTAAAACTTCAAGCTAAGAAATATAAGACAATTTAAATGTAAATCATTTAGCATATAAATTTGATTTTGATTTAAAAAATAACCGAATAATATCTGCCAAAATTTTAACATAATATACACATTATTTTGGCTTCTTATATTAAAATGAAAGAAAATCTACTTTTTAATTATAATTTTAAGTTTTTGGAAAATTACTTTAAACTTCAGCCTCAAAGACAAGCCTTTTTTAAAAAAAAAAAATTTTTTTTTTTTAAAAAATATATATATAAATTATTTGTGTCCAGGATTTTTTTTTTTTTTTTCTGGGAGAACATGGATGGAATTCATAGTAAAATAAATTTAATATAATTCCATCAATTATTTTTGGAAAGCTCACATGACATAGTCATATCCCATTAATTCACAGTGATCATTAGAAGGCCAAATGAAAACTACAGAATAATACACACTAGAGCCAAAAACTTGAAATGGCTCACTACACAAGGCCACACTTATTTTAGGTTAAAAAAAAAAAAAAAAGAAGAAGGAAAAAAAGGTATATTTTTCCCCTTATTAACTTTGTGTAATACTTTTAATTTAAATGACCATACTTTCTAAAACAATTTAAGGATAATGAATTCTCATGGTATAATGTTATGTGTTTATATTTTTTTTCTGGAACATTTCAGCAGCTTCAGACTCTCTGCTACAAACATGTAAAATGTTCTGCACTGCAAGGCAGTGGCAGACATAAAATTTCTCTTCTAAAGTTGCTGAAAACTCCAGAGTTTCTGAAGACAAATTTCTCTTGTTATCATACTTAGCATTTGTCAAGCTATTCCTTCCATTCTCTAACTCTCCCTAAGTATATATACATATACTTATGAATGACAGAACTGCAAATCCAGTCCCACCCCATGAAAACTGGCCGTATGAAACTTTGCTATAGTGAAACTCCACTTAGATTGCAGCAAAATTAAAATCACAGAGCACATTTCTGCTTTTTGAATGCGCACACTGCATTTGCAGAGCCTCTTGAAACTGCTGACAGCCAAGAAAACAGCTGCACTGAATGTCTTAATAGGTAATAATGCTAGCAGGGATTTCTGAGGACGATCACCAGTTCAGTTCCCCGTAGGAAGCAAGCAAAGGGACCAACTGTAGCTTTTGAACATTTAACCTAAGTTGGCTCACAGTTAAAAGACAGATGTGGTGCGAAAGCTCCAATTCACAGTTAATAACTTCCCCCTCCTCAAACATATACAACAAAAAAAGAAGAGATTAAAAAGATATAAAGGCTTGTTTAGGCCAACAAGTTGTTAAATTTCTAGAGCAAGGACAATTTTCTAAGTACGATCATTTCCTCCAACAAGGTAACTCATGTAAACACCATCAGGGTCGTATTGTTTGTTCTGCGCTGCCAGATGGGGGATATAAACCATGCAGAAACAATTTCAGATTTCCACCCTGATTAGTTCATCTTGAATATTTTCACAGTGTGAATCTGGAAGTCAGAAGTTTACATAATGGTTATAAATTAGGGAGAAATCCTGCTGCCAAGAAAGTCACACTCAGACAAACAAACTGTCTCCTTCCTAACATGTTTTAGGTGTTGCTTATCAAACACATTCTCAGCTGTAGGTGGAAAAAAAAGAGCTTCAGCTCCTCATCGGTTTTTGTATTACTGTTTTCCCATCGCAGGCTATTTATTCCAAGCAGAGATTTACCCAGTTAAAAGCGGACACCTCTCCACACCATCCCCATCAGCCAGGGAAGGGGGAGGCTTGCCACAGCCTGCAGCTCCCCCCGTGGGTCAGCAGAAAATCCACAGCTTGCAAAAGCCTTAGATGAGCTCTCAGCTGAATCCTCGTCCAGTGAGAAAATTCACTGGGAAAAAAGCAAAACCCAACACCCCGAGTCTTTCTACCAGGTGGCTGAGTGAGAGACCCGGTCCTGCGCCTCTAAACTCCTCGTGTCCCAGAGGGTGGCTGCGGTGGAAGACGCTGCATAGCACCTTGCACCTTCCCAAACCTCTCCAAGGCACAGCTTTTGCTGGTTTTACAGTCATCCCAAAGCATAAGCCTGAAAAAACAGTATTATCTTACAAAATCTCAACAGATTGCCAGTTCTTATTAGAATCGATGGTTGTGGTTAAAATGAAAAAAATAAAATAGAAAACACAGTGTAGCCGTGCAGTAGACAAATACCAGAGGAAGGTCTATGCAAAGGGAACTTTTGAGGAATAGACAGATGGAGTAGGCAAAAGGTGAACTTTATACATTCTTTCCAATTGACTTGGCTGAGTGATAAAGCCAGCAAAGAGCTTGCTTTTATTCAGCAATCATTTTGATCTAAAATTCTTTGTATACCAGTTACGTAATTGAAATTTCTGGTTATTATAAGTACAGGGGTGAATTCTGCCCTCTAATGTATGCACAAGTTCAGCTTTCCTTTAGGATCATCTGGGTTAATGTACGTGTGTGTCAGGACAGAGTTTAATACTATCTCTGTGGAACAGCGAACAACGTTAGGTCAAACAAGCCGGTTTCATTTAATACTAAGCATGTTTAAGAAGAAATGTCACAGTTCAGTTCCGCTGGCTCATGAAGTAAATCAGGAATCAGTGAAGCCAGACACCTACCCTGCTCTTATACTAATTTTGCACTAGGATTACTCCGCTGAAATAAATCAGTTCTTTACCAGGAATCCACCCTACTGACATATGAGCAGTTCATAAACTTTATGCAAACAAGGAAATCATGCTATGCAGGTGAGTAAAATTATTCATGTGGTTTAACTACTTGCTATAGTTACATACTTTTGTGTTCCTGCTGCTGAATTATTTTGAGTTAAAATGCCTTTTCTTTTTAAAGGAAAGTTTTGCTGAAAAAACTTATTTTTTTTTTCTCTTCTCTTCTCTTCTCTTCTCTTCTCTCTTCTCTTCTCTTCTCTTCTCTTCTCTTCTCTTCTCTTCTCTTCTCTTCTCTTCTCTTCTCTTCTTCTCTTTTCTCTCTCTCCTCTCCTCTCCTCTCCTCTCCTCTCCTCTCCTCTCCTCTCCTCTCCTCTCCTCTCCTCTCCCTCTCTTTTTTATCCTCTCATCTCCCTTTCCCATACCTTTCCTGACACATATGCAAAGACTATAGACTATATAAATGAAAAAGTCCTCAAATATATTTTCAAAAATTTCTAATCTGATAATAGGATAATAGGTTTTGATTTTTTAGTGATTTATTATTATTATTATTGTTATTATTATTATTATTTAGATAGAAAGAAAATGAATGTTCTCCAGTTAACTGTCTTACATAAAGAAACTGGCACTTTTCATACAGAAGAACAGATCGATCCCTAGAGCATAGCAGACAGAATCCCACCCCATTTCATCTGTGGCTTATTTGGTTGGCTTTTGCCAGGTGGTAATGTTTGTGTTAGCATCTCTCCCCAGTATCAGTTGTATGAAAATATTCCCCGTGCTAAAGGGCTTCAAAGAGGGAAAACACACAGTAAGGAGTGTTTGCTATACTTTTAGATGGGATTCCCATGATCACACTCAATGCATTTGCTGATTATTATTATATTTTTTTTTAATCCTCTACCAAGCTTGGGACAACATGTACCCCCACTACGTGTTTCCCTGCCTCAGTTTCGGGGGTCTGAGGAGTACAGCCCCACAAAGCAGGGGCCAGAGGGGCTACACAGCTGCAGGGTTCAGGCTCTACTGTACCCACAGCCTTGTAGCTGCAGCTTCTGGAGGTGGAAAACATTTTCTCCTTCAAGCTGATGCCGGTGGCCGGACGTGTGAGCGCCCAAGGGGCCCCGGGGCTGCTTAGGCACTGGGGCGTCCCGGCAGGGGCCTGGCTGCTGCCAGGGCCCTTCGCCTCCTGTCCCCTTCACAAGCTGTTAAATGGCGCCTCCTGCCTACCAGCGAAAGAAAATTGCCTTGAAAAGCTTTGCCACTCAAGTTTTTGACCATTACTCCACTGGGGTTTTGCCCATCACACCACAGAGGTTGCACCTGAGATATCCTGGTGGGCAGTGTCCCCCGACCCTGACAGGGGACAGTGAGGTGGCCAAGGTGCTCTAGGGCAGAGGCCCAAGCCTTGCTTGGTGCCCCAGCACAGCTCAATGTGTCTCCCTGCCACCCCCACGTCAGCTGTGGCCCCTGAGACACCCACAGGTGTCTGAAGTGATGGGCCTGGGATGGAGGGGGACTTGTGCTGGGCAAGCACGGTCCCAGTGACCCACCTCACTGGCTCAAGGTCACAACAGGCCAGAAAGGATGAGATCAGTTTCACCTAACTTTAGACATCCACAGTGTAGACATGCTCAGGCATCCACTCTGTAGTGCCTCCATGCCATGGGTGGGGAAGGGCAGGTATGGCCAGAGTCCAGCATAACTCACTCTTGAGCACACACCTGAACAGACCAGAGAAATTGCCCCCCATAAGTTCTTGTTTTCATTGCTAAAGTGTTCAGGAACAGAAAACCGTATTGCAGAGGTCCAAAGTCTAACAGCAAGGTGAGCTGACCCTATTTGTAGATCCAAGGTATAGCAGATGCTGTCTGGTAGGACCTGGCCTCCTCTTGGATTATTAGCGCCTTCCTCTGCTTCCTGCCTGCATACCACAGAAAATCTGAGGAACACCTAACTATTCAGACACCCAAGTCACTGTCCTTGGTTAACACCTGGCAAATTTTGAGCCACTGCACTAATTGCTGCTGTGGTGCAATAGAGAAGTCTTCACTTTGAGGAAATATAGCATTTTGCATAGATGTTGATTGCAGAAGAAGAAAGGGAAGCAGGGAAGATCTTTCTTGAATGAAGAAATAGTGTCTGTATAATTGATTAAATATTTTTGTTTTGTTTTCTCTAGTGTTAGTTATCATAAATTGCCATGACCTCACAATGCTGATGACATTCATTCCTGCACGAGTTCTGCTGCACACAGGTTTAGGGCTGCATAAATTAAATGAGTTTAAGGATTTTTGGAGGATAATGGTATAGCCAGGCTTCTATAGAATACATGCTGAAGACAAGTTATTATTATTATTTTTTTTAATTTGTGTAGGGGAATGTGTTTTCACATGTAAGGACATTGGCTCCATTTTTTTCCCACTATATATCACAGTAACTCTTGAACAAAACTCAGGGGAAATAGGGCAGGCAGTATTAAGCCTCTGTACTTTGGTCTGCCTGAGTTAACTCTGGAAATTCTCAATTTTCACATTTTCAAAAGTTTTTTTTTTTTTTTTTTTTTTTTTTTTAAACAAATGTCTTATGCACCCAGTAAGCATTATATGAAGTGTAAATATTACAAAATATAATAGGGACTAGAATAGGTGATTTTAAACATAAGGCATAAATTGCTCACACATACTTCATTGCATCATTTCTTACATATATGGCAATACATTCAAGTGGATATAGAAATCTATTCCAGCAGTATTGAAAAGGACACATTTTAGTCTTCACATCTAAACGTACTCCCCCTAAGCTTTCTACCCATAATATATAGAGTGCACCACCTGGACATTTCAGCCCTGAAGAAGATGACAGTACTTCAGTCTTTTCAAAACATCTCTGAACTATGTCAAGAAACAGTCCTGGTTCTGCTCAGTTACGTTATTCAGTCCTGTGGATGATATCTATCTGGTCTACAAATGCTGATGAAATCAAAAAGTGCAGCATGTACCATAATTGCAGGCATTTGGATCAGCACATGCAATAAGTGTTCTCAGAATATCTCCAAGACTCACACTCTGCAAAGCACTGCCTGTCTCTTGTAAACACAACTAACTCAAGGAAGAATGTATAAACTCTCCTTTCACTCAGCTTTGCCCTTTTTCTCTCTTTAGTAGAGGAAGAATCTCCGCTTAATGCAGTTATATCTTTGGTGACTACACATCTGCAGCCTTTCAAGAGACAGTTGTTCCCTCTCAGGCTCTATTTTCAGGTCCTAAAAAAAATCATAATAAGAAGAAAAGACCACAAAAACACAGACCATGAACCAAATCTTATCTAAATGGAGGCTTTCCTATGAAGGTGGAAAAAGGTATTTACCTGATTCCCAGCAATGATATTTCTATAATTTCTCTCTCATGCTAGGAACATCACATTTCTGCAATCATGCTGTCTGTAAGCCACCCCAACACATGCTGAGCAATTGTCACAACCTATTTCTGGATTTTCCAGAGTCTTTCAGAATTATCCAGGTGTGCAGTCAGTCAGCTTGTGTAAAAGCATATCCATTGCAGATAACGTTCATCTTTTATATTACTACTTTTTTTTTTTTTTTTTTTTTGGTCTTTCTTTTCATTTAGGAAAGTCATACACTGAAAAAGAGATGGGCTGCAGGCATACTGTGACTGCTTAGAGCTTTTAATGCATTTGCCATTCACATGAGGAAAATTGAAAAGGGGAAGATTTTTTGAGTTTTCATTAAAATATTAGAATTATCCTGTTTCTTTTTGTTTATAAGACATTTTGTTAAAAAAAAAAAAGTTGTTAAAAAGAAATTTAGAGTTATTTTATAAGCAGGCATATTATACCATATATATACAACAGGGAGTCCAAAAAGTTTCTTGAAGCTCTTCACATTTTTTTTAATGTTTTTTTTTTTTTTTTTAAGAAAAAAAAAAAAAAGATGTGAGTAGAGAAATGGAAGACAAAATAACTACTGTGCTTGATAATTTCTCTATTTAAATAACACCAAATAGATTTTGAGCTTCAAAAGTCTTTTACATGAGATGGAGAACGGAAGGGTGAGTGGAAACCATTACCAGGACTACTACTTGCTGGAATCAATTTTCTGCAAGACTGGTTTCACAGTGCCACATCACATCAGATAACATTTTGATAACTATATCTTTTCAACATTAAGAAAGAAAACGATTTTGCGATTTCTAAGTATAATTTGCAAAAATATAACAGAATTCAGCATGAGCATTGCTGAAAACCGTAAAACCACAAGAACCAAGAATGTGTTCATAAGCGTATCTCAATGTGACAGCCATTGCTATGCCGGTTTCCTCACAGCTATTCATATGCTTTTTGGTCAGGTAAGAGTTAGTTGGACTCTGCAAAAAATCAGAAGTAGCCACTGAAGAGAAAAGCTTATTAAAGCCTTGTAGAGAAAATACTGGTAAAATACCAAGTCATCACAGCTGGCTTATCGTGCTTTATCAGAGTGGCTGAAGAAATATTTTCTATTTTGCTTTTTAAAAAAATAATAATAATAATAATAACTTTGAAAACAACAGCAACAAATCTTAGGCTGAAACCGAAGGATATTTCTGCCCCCCCATGTACAGAAAGAAATAATTTTTCAGCGAAGTGATTGTTTTTCACATTGAGTATGCAGCATTAAAACACATAAGGAAATCTTTTCTGAAAGTCAGAACATGTGTAGCTACAATTACAATGCCTATAGTGCATTACAATGCCCAAGTTTAATTGGGAAACTCACTGTAGAAGACACTTAGAATCATAACAGGCTTCTTTAATCAGTGATGTCTGTTCCAGTCCTCTTCATCAAAGGCAACGTGGGCAACTCCATGGCAGACAGCAGCAGGACCAGGTTTGTAGGCAGTAAACCACAAGATTTGCCATATTGTACCAGAGGAGTGGGCTCTGGTCTAAGCAGACATTGCTGGGGCTGAGGAGTCAAAGGCAGGGATGCTGCCCTGAGAGACATCAGTTCTGTGGTTGCAGCAGTGGTCGGTGGGGGAATTTTAGCTCATTTAACAGCTCCATCTCTGTAAGTGCTTGTGTGGGTGATTCAAGAGCATCACAGTCTGCTCAGATTCAGTGTTCCTCACCAACACTCTCTAACTGCCAAAAGTGGAAGATGGGAGAGGGACCACACATAGCCACAGCTCCTGCATGTTAACAATTAAAATCTGCTTGAAAAAAATTAACAATGAAAACTCTTAGCTATGTCATATTCATTCCCTCACACATGAATTACGAGGTGAGCCCTTACTTATGCACATATTTTTGATATCACACTTCCCACACTGTAACATAGTCTCATTTTTGTATTTATTCAATGTAGGTTGGCTGGCAGCAAATGATACACTTTGGGTTTTCATGAATATGTTATGTGCACATAAATTTGGTGTGGTGGGCGGAAGAGAGACCATGGGTCAGGCACATGAGTAACTAAGAAATAGAAACAAGTAATGGCCATTATATCATTTTTTGTCTTCTCACAGCATGTTGAAGACAGAGTTGACTGGATCACCTGCACCCTGTAGCTGCTCATATATGTAGATGCTGCAAAAAGAATTTGAATTGATAGCTATGGGTGGCCTTTAGGTCATGGGCAGTAGCTGCTTAGATTTCCCTGCATCTGTTTCCAAAGTAAAAAAAATGCCTACACTTGATGCCCATCAAACATGTGGGGCAATAAAACAAAATGAAATTAAAATAAAATAAAATAAGATAAAATAAAATAAAATAAAATAAAATAAAATAAAATAAAATAAAATAAAATAGTTACAGAATGGGAACCAGCAGCAAGAAGAAAGTCTTACAATTAGAGACCAAACCAGAGGTTCCCAGTGCTGTGTAGCAGGTCTATGTCAACACAGTTCAGGGTGGTACAACATAATGGTGTGTGCACAGGCTCCCTAATATGGCTAATACATGAGCTTGTAGGCTCTCCTTAGTTCATAAAACAACTTCCCTGTCATGGATCCTCTACGTTCTTGTAGGTCTAGTGGCAAGGTCATTGTGCTCCTCTCATCTTGCCTTGGTTCAAAGATGCTTTTGGGAAGAGATCCTGTCTGTGCAGCAGGAGGAGTGTTTGCCCTGTGTCTTCCTTCTGCTTGGTTTCCTCCAGCCCTCCTGAAGGCACCCTTTCCAGGATGGTGTTCTTAGAACAGTCACTGCTGACAAAACAAACCCAAAGCCAGCTCTGCTCTGTGCAGCACCAGCTATACAGGTGAGTGATACCAAGAAGCCTGGGAAGCTATTTACAAGGAAGGGACAAGAAGTGTGTCGTACATGCAGTAGAGTGGCATTTGTCAGGCTCGGTGTAGCCAGCTGTAGTCTGAAGGATTGCAGCAGAGAGTCTCCCTATGCTACCTCCCTTTGTGCTCAGCAGCTGGAGGTAGGTAGTTCCAGGGTACACGGTGATTCATTTAACAAGTAGATGTAAAAATGGGTCAGATTCTTCACATTGTAAATACACTTTATCTCCATTAACTATAAAGGATATCCCCAATGACTAGCTCAGATGTTGGTTCCTACATTTTAAGCAGAAAATTAGAACAAAATGAGTTCCACCTAGACCTAGACTACAAATTAGGAAATGAGATGCTTTTTTTTTTTTTTTTTTTTTTGGGGGGGGGCATTGTTTGTTGGTTTTTGTTTTCTTTTTTAAACAAAGCTCCAGCAATACCTTTTCTATTATTTATTTTTCAAAAGTACAGACATTAAAAATGCAGATTGTACACACTATGGAGTGCTGGTGTTTTCACAAAAAAATAAGGGTTTAGTCTTTGACATGGATGAGCCATTTTGGAGAATCTCTGGATCATGAGGAAGTTTCACGAAATGGAAGGAAATAAATAAATAAATAAATAAATAAATAAACAAGAATAAAAATATCAAAGAAAAGTAAACAATCACATCCAGCCACAACTAGGAAACTTTCAGATGCCCTTCTATGCCCAACATAGGGTTAGTTTAGGTTAGTTCACCAACTATCATTTATTGGTAGGGTTTCTTCACTTCCATAGTAACACAAGCTTGCTCCAGCTAAACATTTGTTGTACAGTTTCTCAGTGTGATTCTTCCCATGACAGTTGTGGCACAAGTTCAGCAGCAATCACCAGATGGCACTGTTACAGTTTTTTTATGAATAATTTTAATGGTTTTTCACAAGGAGCTGTTGCAAGTAGCAGAAAGATCAATTTCAGGCTTAGTATATTAATCATATTTAGCATATAGGCTTTGGTTCTCTTGATTTCGGGTTTGTTTTCTTTTTCTTTTTTTTTTTTTCTTTCTTTATTCTTTTTCTTTTTCTTTTTTTTTTTTTTCCACTAGGAGCCCAGCACTGATGTTTGGGTTGAAATTCTTGACAGCAAAGTTTTGTGGCAGTGCTGTTTGTGACAAGTTCCTGTCAAGACTGATTTATACGGCAAAATCAAACAAGCAACATTAAAAATAAACCCTGATGTGCCTTGCTAATTTCTTCTATGTAAAAAATGATGTATTACAGCCTGAAATCTGCTGTGGCTCTCAACAAAGCCACATTATTATGGTGCTCTCTTGTCAATAGATTTATGAAGTTTTGTGGATTTGGAAATAACTATATCCAAGCTATATATATGAAAAAAAAAAAAAAAAAATAAAGCTTCTCTTTAAGTGGATAAAGATTGGAGAACTGTCAGAAGGTTACAAAGCTTAATGAAAGATAGGTCAAATTTCAGAAGCTTATGACTACAAATTTAATGTGAGCATCGTTTGTTGGGAAATATTAGGTATTTTCTCCTTCTAGCTCTAGCTTGGCATGTTGAAAAAAACATCATGTACCATCTTAACAAGGATAACAAAGGAAATCATTTTTAACACTGAAATTGTTTCAAACTAAAGTTTCCTTTAAATTTTCTAAAGTTCATAGTGTTTGAATCTCTTTCTACATTTTCAAAGATAGCTCAGGAAAGAAATGAACTATTTATCTGGAGGTGAAAATAATTGTGCTGCATTTTCAACCACTGCAGTTGTATACATTATGCTGTTTATTTATATCAAGTCAGCCATGTAACTCTCAGGTACAGTATCCAGATGCTCCCATCTGCATTTCTAGACTTCTGCTCTAGTTCTTGTGTCACCTGCTGAAAGAAAACAATCTGACTGTCTGCAGATTGAACAGCCACTTCTTTGAAGCAGTTACCAGTGCAGCCTCTGACTCCAGGTCTCTGCCAGCATGCGTTCAACCAGCCTGCAGACATCAGTAGCTGGCTTTCCCCCACTCCGAGGCTTCACGTTAAATTGCTGTTGAGACTCCATGACATAAATTAAGAACAGAAAAACCAGTTTTAAGCTTATGGCTCTGAAGAAATCACCAAATGAGTTCTATTTTGGCAGCCTGCTGCTCACAACTCAGAAAATACGACAGCAAAGCAAATCACATGTCCAGTGTGTGTTTTATAACCCTGCTCAGACTAAGCCATCTTGTAGGCACATGCATGACTATTTTTAGTGGCTGTGCTCCCGCATATATGGCAAAGTCCTTTAGCATTGGCTACTCACTAGGGGCTACTTGAAAAGTAGCAAGAGATGTCAGTTGCTGGAATTTTGACTGAAAATAATAATACCTGGATTTCAAATTTGCTGCACAGATTTGCCAAAGTGCAAATGAAGTCAGCTCTGGCAATGTGATGATTCACTGATTGCTGCCTTCAGCCATGAAAACTCAGGATCTGACTGTGTTTTATTTTCATCACCATTACAGCATTATTTTAAAGGTACACCGTTGCTTGTGGGAACGTTGGTTTTCTAGGGTGTGCATCTGGGAATCAAACATTTCTTCCCCAGCTCCAAGCAGGCACTGGGGCAAATCCAGAGGACCTATAACTGACACATCCCATTAGTCATAGAAACATCCCACTAAAATTAGCGGCAGCTTTTCATCTTTATGGGCCTCATGCCTCGGTCCATATGTAGAACATACAAAATGGATTTTTCTTTTCTTGGCATGTAACCCCGTCTTTCCCGTACTTTGGTTCCAGACCTTCATGAGCAACGCAGGTGGCTTTTGTTGCTCCACAGCTCATATTCTTGACAGTTACTGCATCTACACAATACTTCTGGATTCAGCCAGGCTGAAACATTCTCACAGTTACTTAAGATTATCAGCATTAGCACATAAATATAATAATAATTAATAATACTTTGGCTTCTTGAAGATCCCCTGTGCTGCTCTGTTGGCTCTGTTTCAACAGCACCTAAAAAAGATGACAGCAAGGGCTCCCCCTTCCCCATCTTGTTTTTAAACTATAGATGGTTTGTTTCTTAGGTGTGCAACAAAAGTGCAGCCAAAAGCTACTGCGATTTTCACTTTCACGACCACCTCACATTTGGGACTGTATCTGTTTATTCATTTGTTGGGTCCCAGCTGAAGACAGTTCAAACCTGATTTTTGGAGGTGTTGGACACTTAACAGCTTCCATGTGAGCCAAGGAGAACTGTGACTGTGCAGCACTGTTCTTAATGTAGCTTATGGTTTTTGAAATGAGCATGCTCTACAAGAGGCCATTTCTACAGTGTTTACCTCATCTTTATTCTGAGTCTAAATTTATAACAAAAAATGATCTGAATTATTTCTGCATCATTCACTGCCTTTGTGAAATTATTAAAGAACACAAAGAGATACTTTACTTCATTAATATATATCAAAAATAAAATCCAAGGCTTCTCAACCCTGCAATTCTTGATTTTCTTGTTTGCTGCCTCAACATACAGGTCAAATACAGAGTAAGACTCTGCTTTTCCCATGGAATGGTTACTCTGAAGCAGGGATCAGGCTGTGCTGAGACCTCTGCATCCCCATTGCTTTACCTGGCTTATGCATTCAGGATTTTATTTCCCGGTGCAATCAATATTCAAATCTTCCAAAGCACTTTATCTACTCAGAAGAGACAGCAAAGTGCCAAATTTCCCTAGTTGAAGTCCCAAAGCCACATTTCTCACTTTCGAAAGGAAACAAATAAATAAATAAATAAAATAGAACTGCCCGGATAAAACTCAAAACAGTACTTGGAGCTAACTAATAACACAGGTATAACTTTTTTTTTCTTTTTTTCTTTTTTTTTTTAATCATACCTTGCAATGGAATGCAATAAGAACAATGGTTGTACCCATTGAGAAATAGAAAAGGTGATTCATTTTGGTTTGGAAAGAAACAGCAGTGTGTCTTGGTGTTGCTAATAAAAGCTTTTAGGGTTTTGCTCCCTGCAGGCTTCATGGCAGTAATCAGCAGTGCTTCTGTTAGCTCATTATCGGCATTGCTGGCAGCAGAGGAGGGAGAATTGGTTGCACATTCTGATTATTATTGTCATTGTAACACTTTATATTAAGTCTCCTTGAACAAAGGATTTACAAGCCGCATTAGAGACAGTACATCAATAGAAGCTGTTACAGAATCACACTGTAACTATACAGACTGATTAGTCTTTTATTGACAGCCTATGAAAAGTTTACTAACCACCCACTAACTGTTTGTAAACGGAGCTGAAGTATTCAGACTCATATGTTTGAAGAACACAAGGGACCGTTTGGAGGATATACTTCAGTTTCTCACTGAACACAGGTCACAATGTCTTGCCAGAAGAGTCCTGCGGTGAGCCAGCCGTTTCTGGATGAACTAGTGCATCTTTCCTAGAACATCATCCATTCTGGACCTGAAGTTTTCAAGAATCCTTAACAACTCAGTATTTAAACTTGTAAGAAACAGAACTCATGCAATTTCAGATTTCAGTTATTGAATAGCCTGCAACAGTAAAGATCCTTCCATTACTGCAACCTTCACCCCTGTCTCTTACTCTTTCTTTCACTTGATCTATGTTCTATATAAGGTAAAAAATCCTTACCCAACATTTAGGTTTTGGTAGGATTTGATCTCCGTCCAAACCAGAATTCAGTCATGCTGAAGGTAACACATCCTTTCAAAGATTACATAGGCAACATGAAACAGATGGATAAAAACCTTGGAGGCTGGCCACAGAGAAGAAGGTAAAGGAGTAATGGGATACATACAGCTCTGAGCCACTCACATGCCACAATGAGATGTTTCCCCATCACTGCACCTGCAGAGGTACCTCCTTTTGGAAAGCCCTATGAAAAATGTCTGAAAAACTAAAAGAATCACTGTACATTAATTGTGTAGCAGATAATAAGTGCAAGCTCTGCCCACATCACTGGTATTCCTCTATTCATGAGCTATGGATCATAACCTGCATTTCTTACGAGGCTGCTCTGCCTTCCCTACTCCCTCCTATGCTTCCCTGTAGCAACCTAGCAACCTGTTTTTTTTTTTTGTTTTGTTTTGTTTTGTTTTGTTTTTTTCTTTTTTTTTGTTTGTTTTTTTTTTTTTTTTTTTTTATTTTTTTATTGGACACAGAGAGGCCTGGCATGGAAACCCCAAGGTGCTCTTCAGGTTGTGTCCTAAAATAAATTGGATCTCCTCTTGTTTTTCTTGAATAAGTGCAACGCATTCTAACTATTTTTTGCCAAGGTGTTTAGAAACAGTAAAACTGGGAGATGAAGAGCGCTGGCAGACTGGGCTTGAGGTAGTGGGCTTACTGCAGTGGTATTCTCCCACCAGCTGTTTCTGTTTCCCTGTAATTTGTTCTGGATTTGCATCAGAACCTCTGAGTTCACCTTCTGCAAAATATTTGTTAATTTTTTTTCTCTCTTTCTCTGAGACAAGTGCTCCCCCCTCCACCCTGACCCAATCTCTTTTTAAGGAGAATAATTTGCCAGTGGATTGGAAACAAATTAGTACCATGTTGGCAGGGCTGGTCTGCTTGATTCCCAGACACGTTCCTTGTATTTGCTAATTTTTTTCATTGTGAAAATAACACAGGTGGAATGACATGTATTCAAGGATCTCCTTTAACAGAGGCAGATCTAAAAAGAATGTATTCATCCTCCACAGTTGTAAATGTGGTGTGTTCCCACTGGCTACAGGATACTCTGGACATCATAAGGATTGTGAATCTTTGGAGCACTCACAATTTAAGTTCCAGTGACAGGCTGTCTTCTTAAAATCTTAATTGAAAAATGTTATTGGATCTGCTTACAGACTGCCATTTACATACATCTGCCTAATTCCTTCTTTCTTACAAATCTTAGACTATTTACCATGGTCATGAGGTTTAATTTTTGCTATGTCCTTTAAACATCAAGACATTTTCGTGATGTAGGGAAGCTGAGGTATAACAATGGATGCAATTCACACATGAAGCCTGGGTTGAAATAAGAAATAGACGATTAATTTTCACCCATTTTTATAAAAACAAAGTTCAGATTTTTCACTTCAACACATCTTGAGGTTAAGCTAACTAAATCTAATGTAAAACTGAAATGAAAAAAAAAAAATCTAAGGTAAATGAAGTATTTTAAGTCAAGCAGAGTGTTTAATTTGATCAGAACTGAAAAACCTTTTCTTTCATTTTCATTTTGGCAAAAACAACAAAGAGGTCATTTTGGGTTGACCTGAAATAATTTTTTTCTTAGTTCAGCCAAAGAGTGGAAAGATTAATTATTTAGACAGCACTACTCCTAAATTCAACTGCTATGCCATTTCCAGCAGGCTATCCTTCCTGCCTTAAATGAGCTTTTCATCCTTATATATACGTTTATAACAACTGATGAGAGAAATATTGAGTAATCACATAGGTCCCAGTCAAAGTTTCAAAATTCTTTTAACTGTTTGACCTTCCTTTCTTGGAAGTGAATCCTATGTATGTGTAATTTATTCATAATTCCAGTTCATGAGACCTTTTTGTTGTTGATTGTGGCCATTTGTTGTTGTTGTTTTAAAAATAAAAGCTTTCCATATTAATTTGTTCCATCTCTTGCTTCGTGGGACATAATTTACAGTGATGTGCCTGGCCCTAAATGAATGCAGGTTAGCTTACAGTAGGAAGGACTGCTGGAAAAAATACAATGAATTGTCCCCAGAATAAACAAACTTAACTTTTCAATTTGGGTTCTGCCAATGGCTCTTTGATAATGAATATAAAGGAGCAGGATGTTTGCTGACCATGCTACAGATGTCTAATGTTTCAGTCATGTCGAATGAATCACTTTGATTCTGTTGGCTCACAGAGAAGTAAATAGTCTTTTTCTGATTCATCTTCTAAAACGATATTACTTAAGCTATTTGTGAAACTGAGTGCATGGAGCAGTCTGTTTGTTCTTTTTAATTCCTTCCCCGTTTTTCTACTTTTAACACCTTTTCTGACATAAGCACGTGCAGCATAAACTTTGTGTCATGTGTTATAGGGTAGAAAATCTGAAATGCTAAACACACTAGTGCACTTTGGGTAACACCTACAATCATAATGAAGTGTTTCCTGGCACACTGCATTCTACACCTTAAATCACTTTTATATTGAGCTCCAAAAGTTTAAGGTCTTTTCTGTGTTACATGTCTCTGTTAGTGCCTGAGGAAAGGGAGCTAGGCCATGGTAGACAACTTCTTCCCAGGGCAGCAGGTGGAGGTGGCTACCAAGATCAGCATCACCAGTTTGTGGTGTTGGGCTGAATTGTGTCCAGAGGTGCTACCCAACATTGGGACAGGAGTGCAAGACCAGAAGAGTGATGTTCTGCCAAGCAAAGCTGTAGAGAGGGCAGCCTCTTGGCCAGAGCCAAAGAGGGATGAGGAGCAGCTGATGGCAGAAATGTCTTTTACCAAAACACTAGGTTCCAGAAGAAATTTGTTTGGAGCTTAGCATTAAAGCATTAAAACCCCATTTCAGTGCTGTATTTAACTGTGTGCCCATCTCTGAGAATATGAGGCACTACTTTAAAGTCAGTGGGATTTCTCACATTCTTAAAACGGGTATGCACTTCAGAAACTAATTTGGAGTATTTTCAAAGTTTTTTAGGAACAGAGAATGCTTAGAGAGAACTGATACAGTAGAAGACAAGAAAATGGCAAAAAGAAAAAAAAAAGTAAAAGAAAGAAAAAAGAAAAGAAATGAAGAAAATTAAAACGTCAAACGTCAGAAAAAAAAATCACACAAATTCTGATAATTGACCCAGACATCCATAATTCTGACAGAAACCTAGGCACATTAATACATATTAGATATAACATGAATTTGAAATGCACTGGAAGCATTGCAAGTGTCTAAACTATATTAAAAACACCTAACTTGAGAAGATAATACACTTTTTCCTTGATTACACAGGAATTAAATGGGACAGATTTATATTTTAATTGGCAATGATGATCTTCATTTTCAAACTTTTCAAATTTGCTGATTGCTAAACATTTACCAGAACTTCCTGACCTTCTGATAGCCCTGACCACCTACAGGCCATAACTCCTATTCAAATTAGACTGCGTGCAATCTCGTCTTTGACAATTACCAAACTACAAGAAAGTTGTTGGCCTTAAGAGAAAGATAAAAATACCTAAATTTCCATTGCAAATCAGTATGATTTGGATAGACATTATTAGATAATATTATAGGTGTTGTCAAGGTTGCTTTCCATATGACGGTGTATTTTTCAACTATTAATTGTATCTGTCATTTTATTAGCATTAAACTATTACTGTTACTATTGATTTAGTACCGTGAATAAAATCCTTTAGCAGTATTCATTTTTGCTGCTTTTAATAACTCAGAAATGCTAGAAAGGTTGTTCCACCAATACAATGCCAACAACTTGTGTCTACCTCCACAACCTCATGTAACTGTCTTAAAACTAAAGGACTTTAGTATCAAGACTGATCTACCAAGCTGCAGCAGACTAGTAAAAGCTAGAGGTAAAACAGGTTTACAGCCCACTGTGCTAAGAACACAGAATATTTAAAAGATTTCACAATAATCTAGGTGGAGAAAGGAATAGCCATGAAAGGGAAAAAATGTGTACTGTTGGGTACATAGAAAATACTTATTATTTAATGCTATGAAATTAAAAGAAAAAACAGCTAGGGCTAGAAGGAAAGTTATATGAGTTTAATTAAAATAGGTTTTAAAGTTTGTGAATTAAGGAGCTATTTTTTTTTTTTTAATTAGCTTGACACGCTCTTCTTCAAGTTGCATCTCTCCAAAGAAAAGCTTAAGGCCATCCTAACAAGCCAGCAGATCCTGACCCTTTAAAACTCACCTCTGATCTTGGAACAGAGCTTCCATGTTTCACATGAATGCAGCCTTCCCTCCCAATCTATTTTGGAATTTTTACAATCTCCATGTTATCCAGGAAGTCTCTGAAGCTCAGCTCCTACCAGAACAGTTTTATACCTTATACCTTTGACAGAAAATGCTGGCATTCAACTGCAGAAAGCTGACATGATTTAGGAGGGGATAAAACATGTACATGTTTGTTGCTTGAATTTTACAGCTCTGCAGGGAATTAGAATCTTTTTTTTTTTTTTTTTTTTTTTCCACATAGGATTTAAAACCTTGGTTTTGTTCCGCACTTGAAAATTTCAAAAATTCTCTGCAAGGAGATTGCAAGATTAAATTAATTTGGGATAAATTGAAAGGTTCAGTTTGACCAAAAGAAAATCCTTTTAGCTTTTATTTTATTTTATTTTATTTACATTATTTCATAATATATTTAATATATATTTATAATATACTTAATATATTAAATATTTAATATATATTTATAATATATTTAACAGCTTAAAATGTTCAATGCTAATCCTAATGCTTTAAGAGAAGTTGTGAACACATGGTGTAATGTAACTAATACACTGATGTCTATCTGAGTTTATGGAAACCCTAAAACAACAACTGTGGGAGATGTGAAATGAGCTATACATCCTGACCTGTGTACAGGAGTGATATTTGATAATACTACTATTTAAAATAGTTTATCAAAGATCATGAGAGAAGAAAAAAAAAAAATGAATAGGAGAAATGGGAATGATATTGGGAGAACCAGGTATTGAAAGAGGCAAATTTTTTTGGTGCTACGAGCAAACTCTATTTATTAAAAACATTATGTCTTTACATAGTTATAAGTGCTCTTATATTGTCATACCTATCACAGAATCACAGAATTGTAGGGGTTGGAAGGGACCTCGAAAGATCATTGAGTCCAACCCCCCTGCCAAAGCAAGTTCCTTAGAGCAGAAATATTATTATTATATTATATACTTATATATATATTATATACACTATATTATTACCAAGAAAAGAAGAATCAAACCTTCAGCAATAATGAAGCTCTGTTAAGGAGTAGATGTTCAAGAGCTGAATTATTTGGAATCATCACAACCAGCACTGGTTTAATATGCAGTCATACTTAAGTATTTGCATTGAGTGGTAGAACATTTTGGTATATCTTTTAACCTCTTCCATCAGAAGAATTTTCACTCTCCTCTGTCACATTGCTACCACTTCCAAGAACATGAAGAATAGAAATGTAATCAGGAACAGTCAACATTAGCAGAGCTAAACCCAGCTATGTTTGATGAAGACATAAGCATCTCTGCACATAAGGGTGTAACACACTCTGACTTCTATAAAATTTTTGAGATCATCTCCCACACCATTCCCTTTTTTAAGCTGAGGAAATCTGTGCTGGACAAACTGTCTGCAAGATGGATTGAAAATCCATCCTGCCAGAGCACTTCATTTTAATTAATGGTGCAATAACAGATTGGCAGGCAGCAACAAGTAGAGCATCCTAGGAGTTGATACTAGGACTGACATTGTTCAGTATCTTAGTTGATGACCTCGATAATGATACATAATACACCCTTGGCAAATGTGTACAATACTTAATTAAACAGAGAAGCCAGGGGTTGATACACTGAACAGGAGAGTTCAAAACCAGAGGGACCCAAAGAAACTTGAGGACTATGCTAACAGAAGTCTCTTGAAGGTCAGGAAGGAGAAATGCAAAGATTTGCACCTAGAGCAGAGTAAACATAATCAAGTAATCAACTGGCTGAGCAGCGGCCTTGTTGAAAAGGACTTTGGGTATCTAGGTGGACTAATAGCCAACTTGGTGCTTTTATCACAAGTACAGGAAACTGCATAATGGGTTACACTAGGAGGAGTGTGTCCAGAGGAATGAAGGAAGATGCACCTCCATTCAGCAGCTGTGGAGATGAAGTGGTGATTTAACAACATCCTACAAGTATTTGAAGGACATTTACAGTAACAATAGGTCCAAGCTCTTCTCATTGGTAGCAGACAGTTTAAGAAGGAGCAAGAGCAACTTCTTGCAGCTTGGGAAGTTCACCTTGAAAGAAAAAAATCTTCAATAGGAGAGTAGAACAACACTGGAAACCACATCCAGGTGGAAGATCTGTCTTTGGAGGGTTTCAAGACTTGCCTCAAGTTAACCTCAGCTAGTCTGATCTACTGCTGTTAATAGTCATGCATTGACCAGGATATTGCAATAAACCTCCAGAGATCACTTCCAGTTTCCTTGATTCTGTGATTCCCTTCCCTTCCCTTCCCTTCCCTTCCCTTCCCTTCCCTTCCCTTCCCTTCCCTTCCCTTCCCTTCCCTTCCCTTCCCTTCCCTTCCCTTCCCTTCCCTTCCCTTCCCTTCCCTTCCCTTCCCTTCCCTTCCCTTCCCTTCCCTTCCCTTCCCTTCCCTTCCCTTCCCTTCCCTTCCCTCCCTCCCCTCCCCTCCCCTCCCCTCCCCTCCCCTCCCCTCCCCTCCCCTCCCCTCCCCTCCCCTCCTTCCCCCTCCCCCTCCCCTTCCCCCTCCCCCTCCCCCTTCCCCTTCCCTTTCCTCTTCCTCTTCCCCTTCCCCTTCCCCTTCCCCTTCCCCTTCCCTTCCTTTCTTCTTAGAAAAGTCAACAGTTCAGAAAATTTCCTTTCTGACTACGAAGCCATGTACACTCCTTAAAATAGGCAAGGGTCTTTGGAAGTGTAATTTGAAAATAATATGACTACACAGGAAGGTAAAGTTAATAGCCAAGCTAATGTGACTTTCAAAATCTTTGTTGTTTAGGACAATGCATAGCAGACAATAGATTTCACTTGATCCCTATATTGTATACTTTTTACAGCAATTGCAATAAACAATTTAAATCCCTTCCTTCCTTCCCTCCTTCCTTCCCTCCTTCCTTCCTTCCTTCCTTCCTTCCTTCCTTCCTTCCTTCCTTCCTTCCTTCCTTCCTTCCTTCTTTCCTTTCTTCCTCCCTCCCTCCCTCCCTCCCTTCCTTCCCTCCTTCCTTCCTTCCTTCCTTCCTTCCTTCCTTCCTTCTTTCCTTCCTTCCTTCCTTCCTTCCCTCCTTCCCTACTATGTAGATTTCGTAAAATAAAGAACACCAAGTGTAGGATGCTATTTCCAAAGCAAGATCTTTACTCATCAGTTCTGTACGCAAAAGAAGGGAAATCACCATGACTAATTGGGAATGAATTCAGCAAGCTGAATCATGCAAAAACTCTCAGGCTTGTGAGAGAAAGTAATGGAGTATACAGTCAGGCCAGTACATAATCTGGAATTTTGGTACCAATATTCTAACTCATTCCCAGTTTATACAGAATTTGGGCCATCTACAAAAGACTTCACTGTTCTTTTCTCTGATTATATTTAAAGTCTCAGATAGAAAAAAAAAAAAAAAAAAAAAGAAGAAGAATTAGAAAAAGAGTGATGACACTCCTGCTGAGATAATATCTTGTCATCTCAGTTCAGTTCACTTCTAGTGAAACTCCACTGCTTGGACAAATGAAAACAAGAAATTTATGCAGAAGTTAGCAACTTCCCAGAAAAACAACTTCACACAACCTTGCATGTCAGATTTAGGGAGCGGTTCAGTGTTACTTTTTAAGATACATATAAGATAAAATTAATGTGGTGGGAAACAGTACCTACATAAAATTTCCCAAGTAGACAGATAATAAACAATATAGTGAAACAGGAACCACCAGAGAAGTTTGCTCAAACAAGGAATTGGAAGTTGTTAACACAGAGATTCTGAAAATGGGCAGTTCTGGCCTCTGGAGAGACTTTTTTCACTCTGTGTGGCCCTTGGAATATTTTCATCCAAAAGGAGTTCCCTTGGATGAGATCCTTGGAAAATATTTCCCTTTGATCTCTGGTGTATTACTCCTCTTTTGCAGCCAGCCAAAGTTTAAAACTAACTTGACTCCCCTCTGACTGATACAACTTCTACAGTTAGATACAGAATTAACATAGCAGGGATCAGAAAGACCTCAATAATCGCTGAAAATCATCAAAATGATGCTTGTGTTGGGCAGAGTTAAGATGAAAATTTTGGACATGCCTGGAAGAGTCTTCTCTCATCAGCATCAGATGCTTAGAAGGGCATGGGCTAGGAAGAGAATCATCAGCTAGTGGAGAATTCACAACTGCACAGAAGACTATGCAACTAGATCAACTCATACTACCTGGGAATCTGCACCCTGAAGACTCATATCATAACAATAGCCCTAAAAATAAGTTCTCACAAACTGGCCTACTCGTCAGCACAGCTTCTTACTTTAGTGAAGCTGGAGATCTGCTACTAATACAGGCTTCTCTGCCCTAAATCATTTATTTTGGCAGCTCGTAAAATATGGAAACTCTAACACTCAATATTCCCCACTCTCTCATGATTACTGTTCAGGGACAGACTCTTTATATCAAACTGAAACTTAAAGATTGTGGCATGTTATCAAAACCATAATGAAATCTTGTGCAAGCACAGTAATCAGAGATGGCTATTTGTCAAGACATACTGTAGAGAAAAACAAAATCCCACAGTAGAAACAGGAGTGCTTGCTCTGCTGAGATACTGTGAAAATGAAATGAGGCTCTTTTTTCCTCCTCTTCAATCAAAACTCAGTATGAAAACAAAAACGTTACCAAATAACTTTTGCTGATAAAAAAACTTGGCTGGAAAGGAGCAGTGCATAATTTATACTGAAACAACATTAAAAGGGGGATTGTTCACATGGATATTTCTGAGTGTGGGATCAGAAATTTTGGCCCTGGGGGGAGCTTATGTTACTGCCACTACTGGGTTGAGGCTGTATTTGACTCTCTCTGTGAGACAGTCAAAATCTGGGAAGCTGCATGGGGAATGAAGGTGCGGGCAGATCTGATATTACTTTGGAGGTCCCTGGTGTGCGCATGCCTGTGTTTTGACCCCACCTGCTGCTGGAGGTTACCAGTCCTATCCACAGAATATCTGTAGAGGTTTAAACTTGACTCATTGCTTAATGATGAGAGCACTAGAGGGGGAGTTACATGCTCTGGGATCTCCTTCTGGCTGTGCCATTGATTTGTGAGCCAGAGGCCTGCTCAGTAAATCAGGGATAACATTATTAAGTTACTTAAATGGACTGTTGGGATGTTAATTACCCAGCACATTTGTGGTCAGATTGCCCCTCTGAAAATTAAGCTTTGCTGTCTAAAATGATTCTTAAATCTGGGCACAAAGACTGAATGAACACTTCAGCCTAAATGTCCCCATTCTCTGCTCTACAGGCTCTTATAGAAGCATAATTTCAAATATCATCCCACTTCCAAAAGAGGAGGGCAGTGTCAGGTCAGGATTAAGTATCTACCAGAGATCTGTAAGGAAGATCTTAAAGGAAACAGTGCTATCTAGTGTTACTTGTTGCACAATTGTGTGAGCGCTGAAGGACTAAATGTGCATGTAAATACTGATGTGTAAAGGGCAGAAAGGGTGGGTGACAGGGGTATAAGAGGATGCTTTTATTTCTGATCATAAGTACAATCTATTACTGAGGCAGAGCAATGCAAAGTTAGTACCTGTCAAAAAGACAGGTGGAAATCTCTTTTTTTTTTTTTTTCTTTTTTTTTTTTTTTTCTTTTTTTTTTTTTTCTTCTGATAAATGTTGAGTGCAGCTGTGCTTGGCATATGCTTGTGCTGTAAACAGGAGCCATAGCCAGGAAACATCATTCTGATTTTTCCACTTCTGCTAATTGCTGCTTCTGCTGCATCACGGGTGGCACCCAGGCCATGTCCTGAAATCTATTCAAAACCAGAGCACAAATTAGTACCTAGAATTGCCTAGGCTTGTAGGGACCTAAATTCATTAATTCATCTGGGCCAGATGAAAGAGTTATAAGTGCTTAATTTTAATTACACTTAGATACTCAGAAGTTTCTTTGTTGGTGGATAACCACAGATAAAGCTAGGCCCTTCTTCATGTTCTCCACAAGGAAGGAGAACAAGAGAGGGAGTGAATATGGTGATTGCCTAAGTAGTCTCATGGTCAGGGCATTTGCCAGAACCTCAGTGTCATTATCTTTAAGCAGCATAGTTCATGACTGCAAGACTCCTACCTCTTGGATTTCGTGGTGTTACAGAAAAGGTAATATCTGGAACTAGATCTTTGCAGTTCCAGGAGGTATCCATTGTAAGAAGAAAGCTATCTCAATTAGAATTTCTACTCTTAGTAAGTCCATGCCCCATGGTAATCCTACAGTCCTGCCAAATGTAAATGCATCTGTAGGGCTAGTTTGCAAAATTTATGTGAAAGAAGAAAGATATTAGAATAAAATAATAATAATAAAAAAATGTGATGGAAGGTAGCAGAGAGCAGCTACATTTCTAGTTCAGAGTATGGTGACCAGCAAATCCATCATTAGAAGTGTTCTTCAGTTTCACTTATCTTTCTCAAAAATGTAAAGATTAATAGTCTGTAAGAAGGACCAAAACAAAAAGATAGAAAGACAAAATATCCTATATTTATGAGGGTTCACAAGCCTGCTGTCTGTGGGATAGCAGGCTGCTGTGTTATAGCATTCTTGAGTCAAAGCGTTCTGTTATGGAAGTGTCATCTGCATACTGGCTATTGCCATAGCACAGTATCTTTTCCCAACTGAAAATATATTACTTTCCCTCGTAATGTGCTCTCAAAATGTCTTTCTTAGATCTCCGTAATTTTCCATTTCTTTTACTTGAAACCCTTTCTCTTTGACATGCCACAGCCACTTGACCTCCAAAGTTAAACAGCTAGGATAATCTTCCTCGCTCGCTGTACTAAATCCATACCCTTTCCTTGAAAAATCTTTTATTTGTTCTGCTTTTCTGCACAATAAACTCTATAAAGAGCAATGCTTCTTTTTGATATCAGCTCCTGGTTCTACCTTCCTGGCAGCTGTACACACCTCCATTGCCATTTTCCATGTCTTGTCTCCATCTATCACTCTGGATGCCTTAACAAAGAGGTATAGAGTCCTCAGTTAAAATTCTGAACACAATTTACCCATGTTTTATACCAAATTAGAGAATTCAAAAATATTTTTACTCATTTCTGAAAAGCATGTGATTTATACATGCAATATTTATAAAAGCTTTAAGACTCAGTTGTAACATTTTCCCCATATACTCCAGGGATGTGTCTATACGAGGTCTTTGAAGTAGGTTGCAAACTCACTCTGTCTGAGACCTGTACCAGCTCAAAGTCAAACAACTCCAGTTCCAAAGTGCAACTAGGACTAATGCTGCTGATTTGGATCTGATTATTCTTCTGCTGTCTTAAATCACAAGCGGAGGTAACCCACAAGGCTTGTTAGATCAAATGTAGGTACCTACAGCATAAAAGCCAGCATCTGATCCAGTTGTCTAGGCTGTATTTATAATCAGTGAGCAGATATTGCTGTTTCTAGAGTGGAGTTCAGTTCATCCTGAAGTTGGTGCTAAAATGGCCTTATTTTTGCTTAATTAAGCTGTATGTGTGCCTATTTGTCTCCATTAACTATAAAAGTTTACAGTAACTTAGATGCAGACTTGTAAATTACTTGCCTTCAAATTAATACATAAATTCATGGTCTGGACTGAGTTCCAAAATGAACCTGTCTTTAAGGACCCTTTCTTTCTCTACTGAATGCTCAGGACACCTATGCAGACCTATGTCCACTTTCCAAGGTTTGAGTTACATTTTCCTGAATCTGGATAAGAATACGTCTGGTATCAAATAGTTACACAGCAGGATCTTCATTTATAAATCATTTGTTCAGAGAAGTTATCTGCTGGTGGTGTACTAGAATAACATATATGGATTTTCTTCACCATGATAATTAGAGAATTTTAAATGTATACCAAAGCAAAATAGCATGGCTCTTGCTGCAGCTGCAGCAGTAAAGTTGCAGTTTCCAACAGCCTTGGTGGTAGCTGTACAATTTCTACCAGAATGCTGCACTATTCCTATTGTGTGGTGACTGGATATTATATCATAATTTTTTAACAGTATCTGATACATATGAAAATCACTTAATACTTAGATTAAATTTCCATACTGTTTAGTAACTCATCACAGAAACTATTTTAAAAGATGTACAAATTTATCTCTGCAAATAATCAAATTACTTCCTTTGGGGTGCCCAATGAAATATTGCACATAAATGTGGAAGCATTATTTCCTTTAAAATTTTCCTTCACAGTGCTTTATTGATCTCTTTCTTGTCATTGCATCACTATGAAAAATCTGTGTTTTTCCTTCAGCTCACCATCAGTTCCATTTGAAAAGTCTGTAAATTTTGTGCTCCTCTAAAATCTATAGATAATTGATTCCAGGAGTTTGTGTCCACAGCAAACTGTGTAGCTGCAGTTCCACTTCATTTAACAATATACAGTTCTTTGTTAGGTAGAGATCAAAGAATATAATTTTATTAAGTTTTATTTGCCAGATTGGAAAAGAATGGGCTTTCTTTATTTAAAATAAAGAAGGCAGGCCAAGCATTTTCCTTATAGAATATACAGTGCAAAGAGAGGTAAAACAAGAACAAAAGCAATTCATAAGTATCTTGAAGCAGTTTTCTAATCAACAGCTTTAATGTGTACTGCATTCAAAATATTTTTACCATTACTACAGAAAAGTGTTGTTACCAAACAACACTGAGGAATAAAAAGCCCTGGGAAATGCAGACGTAAGCAATCATTTGCTAGAGTTTGTAGCTGAGGGGAAAGAAAAAGAAAAAAAAAAAAAAAAAAGAGTTGGACAGAAAAGAGAGGATATGTTTAATGCTATGCTATGTTCCCATTCTTCATGATTTTAAGCATTTGAGCAAGTTTGTGTAAATCTTTGACTATCAGAACTACCAGCTAGCCTGTGTAAATGTTTGCAAGATCAGATCTTTTCTGTATAGCAAATGGTAGCATTTAAGAGTCACTCTGCTATGTCTAGAGCACTGAAGTAGTGCAACACCTAAGCATATGCCTAAAGCATATAACAGGATATCACTTTTTAGTTTGGTACTCACATGCCTAAATGAGGGATGTATCTTAGTGGTATTGTTTTGTAAGGCTACCAACCACTCAAAAGCCTCCTTTTCTGGCTGAAACTTGCCCATTTTTTTAATCTTTTATTTATATAAATGAAGAAAAACACTTCCGTGTTGTTTCTGAGTTTTAAGTTCTTCACTGAAAATGTTTGAAAGACAGTGACAGAATAATATCGCCTCAAGTAAAATATAAAATGGCAAGAGGGAGGTGAATAAGTAAGGCAAGGAATGATAAAGATGCTTCAGATCAGCCTATAAGAGAGGTGAAGAAAAGATGAAATGGAAAAATCAAAACAGGATGTCTTGGAAAGTAGCTGCCAATAGCAGCAATATTTTATTTTGGAATGGAGAAGTTCACATCTTTTCTTTGGTACTTTATTACTTCTGTTTTAGGTTTTGGGAGACTTGTGTATTTGTTTCTGCTTGAAAGCTTGGTGAGGATAGAAAACAGAGTTCAGTTTTCCTTCACTGTAAATTAAGTGTTTTTGGAATGTGTAATCATATAAAAAAAATTGGCAGTGATGGGTACCATGTAACAGCTTAAATAGTTTTGGATACTCGACTCTGTTGATGGACAGAAGTTGTTTATTATTCTGTGTGACAAAACAGCACAGTTCCTGATTCTTATTTATTTTATAAGGTCACTTATGTAGCGTTGGTTTCCTTAAAATGAGGCTCGTGTTCAGAGTACGTACAGTTAAAAATGGGACTAATTGCTGTACAATGGAGCATTAAAATTAGAGCAGATTACAACTGCTTGCCTAAGAGTCTTAAAGCAAACAACAACAACAACAAACAACAAATAAATCCTGACAAAGTGGAAATACATGGAAAATATCCTGTTTTTATACAATTCTGTGTTGAAAATTCTAACTGATATGAAGTGTGCACATATTTTACAATTAACATTTAGAGGTTTTACAATACTTTGCATTGAAATGACTTAAACTATTTTTGAGACAGTTCCAAATTCAAGATATGATTTCACAGTTTTATCTAAACATTTCAAATCTTTGAAATGAAATATAAGAGAAGAATTGATTTCAGTGATTTCTTTGAAATCTGAGAAATATCCTCATCTGGGCTGAAAAAAAAAAAAAAATCCAAGTATTGGAATTTCCTGGCATTCTTTTAATACATTTTTAATAAATTCAGAAAACTCAAAAAACATATCAAAAATAATATCAACCAACATTACAAAATATTATATGACAATACCCAAACAATATTAACTTTATGAGTAATAAAAATATATATGAAGATGAAAAATATTCTATTTAAAGTATAGCAAAAATAGTTGTTTTTCCTCCTAACGTTGCCCAAAAAAAGACAGATTACATTGTTTTTTGTTTAATTTCTTTTTGGATTAATTTTTTTGCTGAGCAGGAAATCTGATTTTGGCAGCACAAACAACTTCTTCCAAAGCAAACATTTTCTATATGCCTCACCTCTATTTTTCTCAATAAAAATGGTAGAAAACTAAGATAATTATGCCAAAGCTGGAGATAATCCCACTCTTTTAAATTTAGATAAATTCAAGTATTGCTATTCAATGCAAGTAATTTTATTTGACATGTTCCTATTACAATACTACTAGAGTGTTTCCCAGGCTAATTTTTACCGTACCCATTTTTTGCACAAGGTACTGAGAAACAGAGGATTCCTTCCTCTTCACTTTAGAAATTTAGCTCAGGGTGCTTACATTATGTATGCTTTAGGATCTATAGCCAAAGGAGATGGACAGGAATCATCTAAGGGAGGTTAAGCCCACAGAAGTACCATATAAAACAGAAGGTAGTTCTGGAAAGGAACAGAAAAGAGGGGAGGGGAAGAGGGGGAAGGAAAAAATAAAAATGATAATAAAAATAGAAAAAGTCATTATGTCTTGATATAAAACTTTGGTGCACATACAGCTTGAAAGTTGCATGCAGTTCTATTTACAAGTGTCCCTCAGAGAAGCTGAAATGGAAACATCTGATCCCATTCTCTCATTTTTATCAAGAGTGGAGGCCGTCAAATGAGATGGCAGTTTCCAAAGAACCATAAAGATTATTCAAAGGCTGCTTTCAGACTTGGAACTCTAGACTGTGTGGATGTTTGATATGACCCATGATGACCATTCTTATGCTCCTTGTTTTCTTCTTCTGAATGAGTTTCTGAGCAAACACTGAGGGACACAGGAAGACTGAACTCCTGACAGTCATGCCAGTAACATTTCTAAATGTGGTATGAAGGTCTTAAAGCACTGCTTAGTGTCATTCAGGAAATTTGTAGTGCAGCAGGGCAATCCAGCTCCAGTCTACAGCCAGCAACTGAAGACATTTGTCAGGTCTAACAAACATTTTTTTGACTTACACACCTTTCCCCCTGATTTCAAAAAATTATTTGCAGTCAAAAGCAGAAAGGGCATCTGCAGTCACTCATAGGATCTGGTCTCCTTGATGGCTATACAAGAGACGTCAGTTGACTTGTGGGCACAAATATAATTTCTGAATTGCATGTGTATATATCTATGTTATCATAGTCTTTCACTGTGAAAGCAGTAACTACTGTATGTGGTAAAATGATATACTGTTGTCCGCAAAATGTCTTTGGCAACAGGATGTTCACTAGCCTTGGAATTTTGCCTTGTATAAATATTTTTAATCTACTCCATGTAGGCATATTTTGGCTGCAAAATAAAGGGTTTTGGAGATTAATATATCCAGGCTAAGTTCTGCTTATACATCCTACATACATCAAGGTTTTATTGAACTCTGCATCTAGAAACTTTGTGTAGCAGCTGTTTTGGGGGCTTCCCCTCCGCCCCCCCTTTTTTTTTTGCCTGCTTTACTCAAAGGAGGATTATGACTATATCCTATTTTTATACTCTACAAATGTAGTAATTTAATCTACAGATATATTCTCATTCTTCAGATGTAACCTATATAAAGTATGTTCAAATTTATAGTCATTGCTTTTCCTGTAAAGAATATTATTGGCCTCTTTTCAAATGTCCACATTTTCCCAAGGAACGTCCAAATAGCTATTTATCAATGAATAATGAATATAACAATTATTTGACAGTATCAAGTACTTTTCAGCTGAGTATCTCAAAGCTTTTTCAACTATTTATTAATCCCCACTATGCCCTTGGGAGATATCTTTCACTAGTCTGTTTTATTGGCACAGCAACTGGGTCTCAAAGTTGCATGCCTTGTTTCAAGTCTGAGAGTCCATCAGTCACAAGCAAAAGCACAGCCTAGAGCTTCTGCTACACCACTGCTGTGTGGAAATGTATTGGGCTCTGTCACTTGTTAAAACTTCTGCCAGAGCAAGACGAAGTTTAAAGGAAGGCTGAGATGGTAATTCTGCCCAGGTGTACTTTACCAACTCTTTTCCAAAACCTGCTACTATCAGGGAAAAATATACATAAGTATATGCATATATATATACATATATGTGTATATATATATTATATATATATATCTCATGTAAGCATTCAGCAAAGTTCTGCATGTTATATTTCCGTTGCTCCAAGTGTGTGATGCTGGTTTTCCTCAACTGTCAATCACATTGTGGAGAAGGTGACAAGTAAAGAGGGGGTCCCCATACATCTCAGCCCTTGATACCCCACTGACAGCCCTAAAGAGGGGTTCAGTAGAGGAAAACAAAATTAAAAGTTTTTTAGGCTGGGGGGGGAGTGACATACTGGAGAGGGGGTGTTTGTCTAATTCAAATATCAACAGTTCTACTGTGAATACAGGAATGGCTTTCAGATGGACCACGGACATTCACATCTTTGTCCAATTTCTGCCTCAATCTGGATGTGATAAAATGCCTGCAAATGCCAATTCAGAATACAGTTTAGCAGCTGCCCAAAGCGCCTTTAGTTTAAGTCAAACCCCATTTTAGCAAGAAATGTGTTTCCAACTTCTTACAGAACTGGAAGTTGTTGCTTGCACCAGTTGTATGTTTTTCTTCATGTGGTACTGTATACATTTCATGTGTAATACAAGTTACATTAATTGAAAGAGACTGTGAGATGTTTTATTTATGCTCACTACCACCTGATTTTTTTCAGCACTTTGCTGGAACAATTAGTCTAGTATTCCTGTAAACTTATATCTCATTACAGAGGGCCAGACTATCCCCCTACAACACAGACATGCATATTACCTCTGTAACTGGAAATGAAAGGCTGACACCGGCCCCAGCCCCTGAACCTTGCAGGCCAGATCAATGGCCTTTGCGATGCGTGAGTGTGAGAATGCAGGGTTGGAGGCGTGGAGGCTATTCCTCCTCCATCCCATTCTCCTGCCCCAGAAATCAGTGGAGAAGTGAAAGAAACTCTACCATGCATTCAAAAACCGTTTGGCAGAGATCAGAAGAGATGGGGAAGTAGCAGTGGTGACTAGATGCAGATTTCTAGAAATGCAGTTCAATGCAGCAGACGGAATATGGAAGAGTCATTCAAATGGCACTGGTTGGAAAAGTAATGGGGACCTTTATGTTAAGTATGAGGATGTTGCCTTTCAGAGAGCTGAGATGGAACCTGTTCTCAGTTTGCCATTGCCATCATGCTGTTGTGAATTATTCAAAGGCTGTTAATGGCTACTGCCCCTTGATCTAATGTATCCTGGGAAAAGGATCAAGTAATACCCAAGTTACACCGAAGAATCAGAGGTAGTGGTTACACTGTTTCTGGAATGTCCAGTGAGAGGAGATAGGCAAATCATGAACAGTTGTACTGAATTGCTCATCGGTGCTGCAGGGGAAACTACTATTTTTTTCTTCTTTTTCTTCTTCTATTCTGCCTTAATGTCAAAAACAACTCCTAGCTTTTCCCCCTCCAAAACATATTACAGACAGGAAAACTGGATCATATGCTGTTTCTATTCTCCCTCTTAAGTGGAGAAATAAGCTCAATTCTTTCAACTTTTCTTCAGAAACCACATATATTAAATTTTCTATCACTCTGTTTACCTTGTTCCATCACCAGCATACCCGTGTCTTCCTTGAAACCTAGAACTTGTCACACTTTATCCATCACTTCTTTATCTGAGACCTCACCATTTCCAAGTAAATTACCTACCAGATCTTATATAAGACTTTCTCTTTAATTTCTCCCAGAGTGAGACTTGCAAAAGCATCAGGTTGTTGACTACTAAGGAGCAAGAGATTTCACCTAACCAGAGTTATCTTCTTCTGTACTTCTGTGATGCAGAATTATGGGGTTTCTCTGAATTTTGGACCCTACAACAGTCTTGCAGGTATACTGATTCTCAGGTTCAAACCAGCTGTTTGTTTATGGGCCAGAGAAATATTATCTCCCCTTAAGGAATGTTTTGAAAATTTTCCCATTCCCCAGAGACTCCCCCTTCTCTTCCTGCATGGTTTCCCACAAGAGAGGAATGATCTGGCCCGTGAAATGGATGCTATTTTATGAATAGTTAGCCTCATGTGTTTACGATGTGTTAATGATAGTAAAGCATAGGAAGTCTTTAACCTAATGCTATTGCAGACTGAGCCACTGTATACATAGAGATTTTTTTCTACTTGCCACTGTTTTTTTAAAAAGCATTTTTCTCTATAAGTCATTGCTACCTTAACTTCACCATCAGTAAGAGCAAACTACAGGCCTCTCCAACAGACATGGACTGTTTCCAAACACAGAGACCTGTCTCCAGCAAAAATAATTTTCAAATTTTGCCACAGAATAGCTTCTCTTCCCAAAAGAGAGTTTATAACAATATCATATAACCTCATGTGACCACTGTTGGGTTTTTAATGATGGCCACCATTATACAATGGAGACAAGAAAAGTGGTGGTGGTAGTTTTTCTCCTTGATCTCCATGTCACTCTTCCTACCCACCTCTGTTTTACCACCAGAGACCAAGAAACTAAGGCCCTCACACTTCCATGTTGGGCTAATCTGAACTGAAAATCCTTGGTCTTGCCTCACAGGCCTTTCTGGTAACATTCCTCCTAAGCTTGACCTCACTTACTGCACCCTTCAGGATGTTATAACATTTGATCTACCATAGTTTTATTTATTATGTGACAGTGCTGGCTTTGCTCCTTTGGCTGCACAGGATACACATTTTGCATCCCAGGAGTCACTAGGGATCGTGTGAATGTCCCAGTAATGAAGGATGTAAAAAGTCCAAGATTTAAGTACAAAAACAGGAATTAAACTCTTAAGAGCCTGTTTTATACTTAGAATCCTCCAGCTAACGTACCAGTGCGCCTGGCTAGACTCTAGTAATAAAATGTTCTTGTATTTTGTTCAACAAGAAAGATTCAGAATAACACTGTCTTTCTGGATATACGTGTGTAATTGAGTAGAGCATATTTCTGTGGTTTAAGTAGTCATGTTTGACATGATCTGTAATAATTAGCAAAGCCTCATTGACCTATAGCACTCTTAGCTGAAAAACAGAGTCTGTGAATTGCTCCTTGAGGAAAATTCACCCTTAATGTAATTCCATTAACTTAATACCCTTGAGATTTATACTGATATCTACCACTATCATCAAAGAATTTGGCTAATTAAACTGGGGAATAAAAATTACCCTTTTCCAACTTTTAAAATTCCACCCAGGCCAGAAGGGAAATCCCCTGTGGTTTTTATTGTCCCTTCCCATAAGGATAAACAGCCTTCTCTTAGAGCTCTTGTCTTTACCCACTGTGACAGTTAAATGGACACTGCTGGGTTGAAAGTAATGCTCCTAATATTGACTCTTATTTGCACTAGTATAAATCATTAGTATCTCCACTGTAGCAAAAAAATTACCATGGGGAAAAAAAAAAAAAAGAAAAAAAAAGTATAGGTGGGAAGCAAAACAGACCTTCATATTTACAGTAAATGAAACAGTACTATCTATAGCATATATATATCTATATAGCCTGTCAGACTCACAGAACTGTACTTGTTCTTCAAATTCAATTTACTTATCAGTCTTCATGATGTTAGCTCATTGTTTCTGTAAACTTACAGAGTTTATATGCTTCAATTGTATTTTGTTTTCACCACATATGATAAAAACTACTTTCCAATAGTCTTATAGGATAATTAAAAATGTTCTTGTAAACAGTAATAATAGGTAAGTCTTCTATTAGACCAAACAGTAGAATATCACTACATGTTCCAGTCCCAAATAACATATAAGTGTCAAAATCAGAGGAGCATATGTGAAATATTAGAAATTTCTTGTGTACCGCCTCAGTAACATTTTTATTCTATAAACTAACTAAGATAAATTTGAGGTTTCCCTTTCATGGACAAATACTTCTACTTAAAATAATTATAAAACTCAACACCATATTTTGGAAACAGAAATATCAAAAAGTTCCTCAGAAAAGGAAATTCATGTTAAAAAGTTGTTCAGTCATAGTCAAAATATTGTTTTGAAAGTTTCAGAATTAAGTAATTCTTGGAAGACCATTCTCAAAAGCTCCATAGCTAGGGTTTCCTCATTGTCCAGCAACACTAAGACTATGAAGGGTCAGGACCTGTGGAGGCTGGGGCCACCCTATTAACATGAAACCAAATAAGCAATTTCTGGTCCAATAACAACCTGTGAGTGGGGTGGCAGGAACATGGTAGACTTTCAGCAGGACGCTGTTTGTATTTCATCAAAACTTCATCACAGCTGACACATTCCTACAAATACTTCTGTTTCCCCAAACTGGCAGTTTCCAACAAAAGAAGTTTTTGATCACTGGCTCCCAACCAACCTTATTCTGAAGTGCTCTGTGCAACCTGGTCCATAAACAGTAACAGGTTATTTCCAGCAGTTTACACCTGACTGGCACATACTCAGCTCTATTTCACTATCCAAACTATTCCTCCAGGCACTTTTGTTTACACACATATCCTTTGGATAAGAGCATAATTTAGTCTCACTAAGAAAATATATCAGTGGTCACTGATCAATGTAATATACTTTAGAGACTAAACCAGATTAAAGTGAGCCTATTAATACCAGAAAATACCAATCAATATTTGAACTGTTTATCTATATATATGCTAAAAGTGCATTAGCAAAATAGCAGCCTATATACAAAGCAGCCCATTGTACCCATGTTGGTCCATTTTTCTTCAATCTACAGCTGTGCACGTAGCCCCACTGGTTGTAAAATGCCAAAACACTGCTCCTGACAGATCACACCTGCTTCAAATAACACGTCTCACCCCACACTAATCTGAAGCTATAGGCTGGTTTTAATGATTTAAAAATGCTGGTATTAACTCTTAATGCTCAACTGGTTTTATGGAAGCAGCGGAGTCCATTTTGTCTAGTTTTAATACAATCCCAGTAAAACAGCTGGGAAATTGCAGTGCCAGGGAAACGACATTCAAATCCACTATTTCCCCTATTGTAATAATAATCAGCTTGACAAAGTCAGATAGTAAAGCAGATTGTAGCACTTTGGGGCTTTTTATACATATATTTAATTATATTGTTAAGTTCCCCATTTGAAAGCAATTAAAAAAATACTTTCAGTTCAGGATTATAAAACTACCTACTTCTGATTTCAGCCTGACATTTTTATTGGTAATCTGAGTTATAACATGCTCAGGTTCATTCCTCATTGATTGGTTGCTGAGATTTCTGCCAGAGTTTTATAGCTTTATGGGAAAGTACAGTATTTAAAACTCCTTTAAATTCATGGGCTACTCCTGCTTCTGAAAAAGCTTCTCTTGACTTCTCAAAAATGCATAACAAAAGCCCATGTTTACTTAAAAACATCTGCTGCATCCTTTTTGGTGTAACATTAAAAAGTGGCTTGATGTTTTCCATGCTTTCCCTTTACCCTTGTGTCAAACTGCAAGAAAATACAATTTCTTACCAAACCGGGCTTCCCTTTTTCCCAACACAGCTGGTGGAGCTGCATGGTGGAACGGGGTACAAAATGGGCATCCCAAGGGAAGTGGTCACTTACCACATACACCATATATTACAGTCCTGTAGGACTTTGGCCTAGCTAAGAGCTGCAACTTGACGAGGACAGGAAGTAAGCAAACACTGGGCAGGAGATCTCATTGCCTGGGCCTGTTGTTGGCTTCCCAGCTGAGAACAAAAAGGATCTGAAAAACACCAGCAAAATCATAGAAATCAGAAGGTTTCTTTTTGCAGGTCATACAGGGAAACTCAGATCAGATTCTGGTAATGAGCTGCTTTTTACAGTAGAATCAGAGGCAAAAATATACATAGAAATGGCTCGATGTTTGTTATGCTTATTGTACTGTGATATTTCAGTTCTTCAGTTATTCTGTCCTGAAACATTTATGACTTATTTTTTCATTATTCAGCTTGTAGCCAGCTCCCTCTGTCTTGCTGGAGGCACAGATCAGCAAGATTGGAGGGGAAGGAGGATGAAGGATTACTGACACACCTCACCTGGGATGGGATGGTGGCCACAGGCTCTGGTGTCCAAGGAGCTCCCTGTGCTATACCCTGCTTGTCAAGCCTCCCTCAGCATCTGTAACGGCTCCCATCAAAAGTTTGAAACTATGGTAGGCAAAGGTTTTGCTTGAGACAGCACAGCCTATATCAGAGGATGCCCAAATAATGTTAAAGTCGTAATATCCTCGCTGAGACCATCTCAGTGTCATACGCTTGGCTCCATTTCTGGTAAACACATGAATGGATACTGATGATAAACATTGCTGCAGTTTTGTAGATGCTGAGCTGCTCTCAAAAAAATTAGGAGTCTCACACTGAACTTTCAAAACATGCTTTTGCTGTCTGTTAGCCCAAGACTGCTACTTCACACTCACCCACATTGATGCAGGCTAAACCTCAGCAGTGAATTTATGCCATGTAAATACAAGCTTGCTTTTCCAGAACCCTTTCTAAGAAAGCAATGCTTTGGAGCTAAATCTCTCTCAAACTTAACACTGTACTTACTGAAGGAACACAGGGAGTATGAAAGCATAACAGTAAGAAGCTGTTTATACCCTTTAATATTATAACTCAGCTTTTGTCATAAATCTCTCTCCTTGATTGCACATACCTCCAGCATGAACTCATGCTCCTTTTGATTTTCCTCTTTATTACCCTTAGCCAACTGAGTGATGTGTGAGTTCCTGTCATGGTGCTGACTCTATTACAAAGTGCAAAGGTAATTTACATCATGGGGCTGGCAGGGCAACCAATAGCACCATGCCTAGGAGGCATGCAGTTCCAACAAGCCTCTCTCTTTTATGGATGATAGAGGGCAATATTTTTTAAAAAAACAAACTATAAATTTCTGTGCATGTTCAGAGGCAAGTCCTTGAGGTGGGAAAGCAGATTTACACGCAGCATCATGATGAGTCAGAATCTTCTTTTTCCACTGAAGAGCCCCAAGAGCAGAGCCTGAGCCCCCACCTCCCTGCCGAAATTCCTCTGGCTCATCGTGGGGGAATCAGAGAAGTGGGGGAGCAGAAAATTCATGTTTCTTTGCTGAGGAGGTTCACTGTAAGCCAAGACTCCCTGGAGTCAGAGCTGCAGTTTTCACACAGCTCTATAGCCTGACCTATTTGGAAATAGTCATTCAGTTTGGATATAAACAAACCCTCACTCTATCTGAGTTCAGGCAGGGGCAAAAGCCCTCCCAGGAGCACAGCCTGAGTGAATGGGGTCAGTCTTTAGAGAGCTGGGAGGAAGCAAATCCTTTCCAGGTGGCCCTTGGTGGTACTTACAACACTGATGGAAGCAACTAATTTTGGAGGCCAGTCACCCTACACTGTCTTTATAATCATTAAAGAGAGAGAGACACCTCAAAAAGTGGTTCAGAGAAGCCTAGTTAGGCTCTTGGTGTGATCTGCGCTCTAAAGATGACTCGCCCTTTCCAGTGGTATATAACCTGTACTCCTACCTGAGATAAGAGCCCACAGTTAGCCTGGATGAATGCACCCACCTGTTGCTCGTGTGACTCTAGAACCAGAAATGCACAAACCTGTTTGTGGCTGGGGAGAGAGGCATAGCAACATCACCCCTCCTCTCTGACAAAGCTCTCCACCTGATGCTAACATTTGCAATCAAATATGCTATTGCTCTCTTTACACAGAGTAATGGGAAGGGAGAAATCTTCCTCGTCTTCACACACATTGCACATATGTACATTTAGACAGTGACGGTCTCATTTTACTTTTAAAGAGGTTCAGCAACGTGACAAACAGCAATGATCCATGGGAGCCCTCGTGTTCCTTCTGCACCACATAATGAAAAGGACTTTCTTGATCTTCCTCAGTGGGAATTCAGAAATATTCACTGTTTAGTGATAGTCCTTGTTAGCATTCTTTCTCTGGTGTTCAGCAGCATTTTTAATGTTAGAAATGTGTTTGTAAGATATGATGAGGTTTGATAGATACCAAATTTGCATCCATCTGATCAAAGCTATTCAAAGCAATCAGAGGTATCAGAGCTCGTATTTCAATTATACAGGAGTTAAGTATCCAGGTAACTTTGGGAAATGAATTTCAGCAGCTGGCAATCTCTAATTTTGATGCTTATTTAACTTCAGAAGAACTGCTTTCTGTAAATTGTGATGGTGGTTATGGATCTTCACTCACTTGCACATGGATGTGTTACACAGCTTTGCCAGCTACATTTTCTGATAGCTTGCACTATACGCTCCAGATGATTCAATATAAAGTTTCTTCTCCTGGCTTTTAGTGCACAGTTTAATTCAAGTCCTTTCATAAAGGGGTTTAGCGTAAGCCAGGGATATTAGGATTATGGACCAGTCCATAAAAGCATAACTTTTCAACCACCTCCCTTAGCAGAAATGGAAAAGAATTATGCTCTGCATAACCTTAAGAGAGTCTCAGCATTAGTACAAAAGGTACCGATGTAGCCTCTGTAAATAATCTCACACCAAACATTTCTACGGAACTTTTTTTTTTTTTTTTTTTTTTTTTTTTGAGCAGTAGCTTAATTCCAAAGCCATATAAATCTACCTTGTTTGTAAAACTACTGTAGGGCAATACAACACAGGCCAAATCTTCATTCCACTGACATCCATGAGACCAATAGCAGCAGAAGAAAGCAACTCTCCCATATGTTTATTATACAGTATTTTATCCGGCTGTCATGCTCCACTGGCTTTTCACTGAGCTGAAGTCTGACCTTCAGCTTAGTACGTATATGCAGGGCAAAGTGACTGTGTGTAGATTGCTTTATTTACCAGCAATCCCTGGGTGTTGCATTATCTCCCCCTGGGGCATGTTCTACATCTGCTTTAAGGGTGTGTTTACACTGGAGTGAGTGTAGTTTGAGCAGACATTCCTCAGCAAGCTTTTTAAGGAATATCTGAGTACTCCTTGCAGCACAGCTGTGATAGCATGGACTTTAGCACAGGCTGGCTACCCCCATATTTACTCAGTTTTGGGGCTAGACTGAGCCCAAAACTGCTGACCAGAACACTCTCCAAAATCCAGGAGACTCAAAGACTTTGTAGATCCATCCATGCTCTGGTTCCCTGATACTGTGCAAAGCACAACCCGGTGAGATTGCAGAAACCAGAGCAATGCCCGACCAGCACATCCAGCATCCCACTGTCATCAGACACCGTGCACTAAACATATTTATTAAATATATCATGCCTTAGACAGCTAGGAGAAAAATGTATAAACACACTTATCCCTAGGCTGCCTGGACTAAGACAATGATCTGTTTGCCTTCAGCAATGAGGCCAGTCTGAACCCTTAAATGTGGTTTTTGGGAACATTGTAATGGTAAAGTACCAAAAGATCATACTTTAAAAATGTGTAGCTCAGCACGTATATCTAATGATCTAATACTCTAATACTCTACTACCAATATCTATATCTAATACTCAGCATGTATATGTAATTGATCAAGTTATGGTTGCTTTAACTGTTGTGCGTTTACCTGTACTCCCTTGGCACCTGCTGTATCCCTCAATTAACATGGGCCGGCAGAGCAAAGCGAATGAAGCCAAACTTAGATGCTAAGTTGACAGGAGGAAGGAGTGCAAGAACACTTCTCTGCATTGTGCTTCTGCTTTCCTCTTTCTTGTCATTGCTGTTCTGGTAAAATTACATTTTGTGCCCTCCTCTTCATAATCCATCCATCTCTGTATTTGATCAGTGTCTGTTAAGTCACTGAACTGTGACTGTGAATGAATCTGTGACTTACAGATTGCATAATTTTATCTGTCTTTCTTATCCATGGTTAAGTAACCATAGGAAGGATGAGCATTTTCTTTATGTGATAAGTTCTCCCTTTTCTCCTACAACTTTCTCGAAGGCCCAGCCAGGCCTCCCAGGTCGTCTTAATTGTTGTAGAAGACCTATTTGAAGTGATGTTGGTTATTCTGAGAAAAACTGCAATCAGTGCTATCATGATCCTGTAAACACAGAATTGAATTTGGACCTGAGACATCTGGGATTTATTCCCATGTCTGATACTGGTTTATTGGGTGGTGGTGAACAAGTTGTTTTACTTCTGAATGCCTCAGTTTCTTCATCAGGGAAAAAGGAATACCATTCACTTCCCCTTTAAGTCTTTTGAGATCCATTAATGAGCAAAGATATCCAGAGAAGCAAAGTTTTTCAAGTGACTATATTTAATGTAATTATATTTTTTTCAGCAAGTCCACTTGTGTTCAAGAGCTGCTATACTGCTGGAAATTAAAATAGGTTGGGGTCAAATGTTTGTACAGATATTACAAATGTGAGTATTCATATTTTTCAAAGTTTATGTCTCCATTTTCCTAACAATGTTAGAATTTGTATCTGAATTCTTATCTGAATTCACTGTGCAACCCTTTAATAACTATTTGAATTATTGACAGTGAAGCTTGCACAGAAGACAATTCTGGCTATACATTTAATACGCCAAATTACTTTTTAAATGTATCATAATAACTCCAAACTGTAAGCAGCATATTGCTATAACTGGCTATTTATTACATCCACAGTAGAAAAGGAAAGCAAGTCTCTATTACTTTTTTGTTCATATAGATGTTCCTATAAACCAGATAGTTAAGTGATGTATTTATTTTGGTAGCAAGCCAAGCAGAAATATTTAAATCCTACTTTTGGAAGCAAGAATTATCTAATCACTCACTGGCTTTTATAATAAAACATTTATCATGGAACATTAATCCATTAGTACTTATTTTCCATCCCATCCTTTCACTAGCACCTTGCTTTGAACAAGGTTGAGTTTGGCTGTGATTTTTCCTTTTATCATATATCATAGTTACATGATGGGACACACCAACACTGAATTCTGAAAAAAAAACCTTGCACTTTGGTTGAACTTGGCACCCAGATGTTCTGCTTGTGCTTCCACTGCTAACAAAATAGTGCATGTGTGAGTTCTGAAATTAGTCTTTCATCGTTATGTACCAGGGCTTCATGGTTGCAAGGAGGCATGTGGAAACAGCTAAGAATAATTACCTGTTAAAGAAAAACTAGTGTTTAACTAGCTTTGTTTTTTCATGGCTTTAATTTGCATAGCACATCAGCAAACTGCCACGCTTAAGCTCTCTGGCATTAAAGTCAAAAATGAAACACTTCAGAGGGATTTCTGCTTTGTTTTGTTTTGTTTTGCCAAATTAGAGATTAAAGGTAACCCCTGACTAAAAAGTGCAGTCCCTGACTCTGTGATGCCACATCACCTATGGTGTCAAGTAACTGATCAAAGGTTTGACTTCCTCAGGCTCTTGCTGGACCCAGATTTGCAAAGCCACAGCTCAAGCCAATGTCAGTTGAGGATCAGAGGGTAACATGTCCTCCTATGGTGCAAAACCTACAAGAGGAAGGGGAGCACTCAGGGAATTCCACAGTCTCACTGCATTTTCTTCAGCTTCCTCTGAAATTAAAAAAAAAAAAAAAAAAAAAAAAAAAAAAAAAAGGCCAAGCAAACAGAGAAAAGGTCCTTAAGGAACCAAAACTTCCCACAGGACATCTGTGTAACTGAGAAGTCTCAGCTGATCTAGGGTTCTTGTGTGCTGCTCTGCCCAGTAGCAGTTGCATGTCCTGGTTGGTATGCTTGGAGACATTGTCACAGCTGGATCTGTCCTTCGTCCTCTGCTGTGTGCTGGGACTGGGAGCAGGGGCTCAGGCTGCAAGTCTGTGACTTTGGGTCCCAGGTGAAAAGCAACCCTTCACACATCCCAAACGCTGCAAAAGACCAATGACATGTTCCTCCAAATGGGGTCCTGCAGCCCAGTGTCAAAGAGAGGTTGGTACATTTGTTTTCCATTTCTGTGCAGACTTCTCTGAGCCAAATAAACATCCCTTTTGTAACATATATTACAGAAGGTATGAAACATCAGAGCCAAATCCTGCAAACTTGGGGTGTAACATTTGCTGCTAGAGTAGAACCTTTGTAATCCATAGGTGTAATAAATACAATGTTCATTTTGTACAGAACAAGAGCCAAAGTGTTATTAATTTTAAAACTGGAAAAGCCTGATTTATCCCACCTCTTTTTTACAGATTTAATTGAACTGCTTCTGTCAAGTGCCTGCTCAGGTAGACTGCAGCTCAGGAATTTTGGTGACTTTAGTCACTGCAGTGACTGGTGAGGCTAGGGTAAGGCTAATAAAATGCATGCAAAGACAAAACTGACCACTAAAGCAAATTACTTCTGGGAAATAAAAGAGGAGATCATTTCAAAACCTATGTGTTGTTTCCATGCTCAAACATTTTTTCCCTGTTGCCTTTTAATAGATTGGTAATAGCTTAGTGGTCTTTGTGCGTTCACCAGAGGAAAGCCTCTATTGCTCCATTGGGTGCCTTACCTGGCAGAGAGCAGCTGGATGCAGAGACAGGAGTAGTCCTTTATATGTTTTAGATTTGATGCTTAATCAGAACTCTCCCATATGATTTTTGGGAGTGAAATACTTTCTGTCTTTTCCTGACTGTAGATTTTTAACCCTCAGACAATTATTCTGTATTGTACACATGCACTTCTTACAGAGCTTCTTAGGATGTCAGCAGAAATGTTATGTGCAAAGAAAGATGCAGTGCAGATGCAAATAAACAGAGCTATTCAGTAAGAAAAATCCCTTTAAAAATCAGTTTTAAAATTATTTGTACTGTCCAAACATTTAAAAGAAGACCACTATATGTTTGTTGTCCAAAAGGAACATAAAAAGTAGATTCCTTAACTTCACTGCATTTTCTTTAGTTATTTGACTAATTCCTTTCTACTAATTTATGTGAAGGTTTTATCTTTGTAAGATAGGCCACATATATGCACAAGACTGTATTACAATATTTTTAAAAATAATACTATTCTTTCAGATGACTTTTATTTTCAGTAGACTAATCTAATGTTTATACTTAGACACCCTTCCTAATTTCTCATGCATGTTTCACTTTTTTATTAGAATAGTTCTTAAGAATTTTTTAAACAAAAGTAATTTAAAGTTATATTAAAAAAATAATATGGATTGAAGATACAGACATTGCAGTCAATGGAAGAATACTATTTTATTTCTTCTCATTAGGAAATCATTAGCTGCATTCTGAGGAAGAAGTTATTAGCACAGGAATCTGAGGATTTCTTGTCACTGAAATAGTACTACCTCATCCTTTAATTACACTGAGCTGTCAGTGCAGGTGTGTTTAAGGGATCGGATCAGATAGAATTCCCTCAGCACCTACTGAGCCAAAGATTCATTCAGCACTTGTGTCAAAGCAGAGTACCATCAAGGCCACTCTAATTTTTGAAGCCAAAACTGTCCCAATGGACTGCTCCTGCAGCAATAAATAAGTAATAGAGAATCACATTCATATCACCTTCCCTATTCTGGAGTCAGATTTATCTGTGTAAATAATAAGTAATATAATAACATGGAGCATAATATAATATAACACAGTACAATAGAGTACAATGTAATATAATAATAAATAACTATAGAATTGTTGAGTTATGAAATTGAACACTGAATTTTCCACCATTTTTTGGTATTAGAGGATTATTAGGACAACTTCTTATGAGAGGATTTTCATACCTTCCTCTTCTGATCCATCCCTTCTCTCTGCGCTGATGGGGGACATTCCTACATGATACAACACTATGTCTCATCCAGTCTGGTAGGTTGCACAGTTGTCCTACAAGAGGGAGGTTTATATCTATACACTGGAGAAAGATACCTCTCCACCAAGTAGAAAGGTGAGATTTATGGCCACACAAGACAGGTCTTCTGCTAATTCTCTTATAACAGAGAAAATAAATTTTCTAGAATATACGAGCATACCCACAGTCCTCAGAGTTCTCTGAATTATAATTCAAATGCATATGTTCTACTATCCTTTGCACTGATTAATTAAATATTTAAAGAAAAGCTCTGCATGAGAAATTTTACAGCTAAACATGTTTGTGGAAAAAAAAAAAAAACAAACTTTTCATGTCTTCTGGTAGATAAGGTAGCTCTCTATCTTTTAGGTGTATTTTAGATACATTTTAATTCTGTGATTTCTCACCAACAAGAAAGTCAACTCTTTCAGTACTTATCCTTTGTTAGACTACATAGTATGGCCAAAATGGCAGAGAATGTTAAACACTTGTGACAGTAAATGCATGAAGACATTATAGGATTTCTTATATGGGGATTGTACTGGCACTGTTAAAAGAAAAAAAAAAGTCACTTAGAAAAAAAGCTGCATGGAAAAAAGAAACAATCAAAATTGTCTAAGTAACACTATCATATAATTAGATTGCTTGGCATAATTTAGTACATGAAATGTCCTCAGTTCTCATACTATTCTCTGTCTTGATTGAAGAAGGAACTAAAAGACCAGACTTTTTCCATTGCTAAATTTTCCATTGTGAAATTTGATGTATTCATGACTACAGAACCTCTGTTAATCAATAAATCACTTGACAACTTTGATTAATTAGCTAGTCAACAGCTCATAAGACAGTTCAGTCAGACCATCTGCATTTTCTTTTGTCCTATGTGATTTTTCAGTGAAGTAAAACATGGCTGTTCCCGTCCCCAGACTGTTTGCTTTAAATGTTCTATGGAAGAATTATGTATTATTTTTATTTGTACTTCAGTAGCAACTAACGGTCTCCTCTAAGTTCCAAGCTCAATTTGTGCTAGGTTTTATATGATCCCATTTAAACAGACAAGGCTGGGGGGAAAAAAGATGTCAATACTGCCCCACAAGCCTGGAGGCAAAGCCAATACCAGAGGTCAGATGCGTGGAGTTCTAACCCAGAGCCTCGCCAGTCACACTGCCTCTGCTGCGAGAAAATACAGAATGCTCTTGTCTAAGCAAACAGCATTGTTTTCAAAGACAATTTACCAGCATGAGCTTTCCTGTAAAAGGAATCATTTTATTAGCGTTCTGGGTGGGATGTCATCCTACAATGGGATGTCTCCCACAGAGCCATCTAACCTACCCTTACTTAAACTTTAGGTGCTGCACGCTACTGACCTTCCAAAGAAAGTCCCTTCAGCAGGGGAGATGGAGATGGTGGAGGCTGGTAGTAAGCAATGCAGAGGCACATGTGGTAGATGAGAGCATCTTTCCCTCTGGAGAAAAATAAGATTTGCATGTGTCTTAGTCAACACACAAAAAAATTATGACTGTGAACACGGCTGGGCTGTAAATTCAGTCATGTTGGTACCCTTTGGATATGTGTCACAGGAAATGGATCCTGTGTAATAAGACAAATATAAAATTAATCTAACTTCTCACCTTGATGTTCCTATTAAGTTTCATGCATATCTCTTCAAGAATGTATCAAGGAAATGTGGTATTTGCTACAACTCACATTTATTGTTTACTGTGCTGATGAGGGTTAGGCTCATCAGTTACTTAGTATTTCTTGCTCAACTTCAGATTTAATGTTCCCTCTGGCTTTGCTGACGCCTTTTCCAAACTCTCCTGACTGAGGGGGAGTTCATAACATCCCTTCTGCTCTCAAGCCCAACAGATGTCTTTGAGTCACCCCCAGCTGCCCATGCTTGGAGCTTGCATGGTTCCACAATCTCGGTACTGATCTTAAGACTGCACCTTGCAACCTTCTTCTGGTTTATTTAAACATGGAAGTTATTGTCTCTACTCTTATTTCCTCCCAGTGTTTCTAGTTCATTTATATACCTCCCACTATTTTCATCCCTGTTGCTTGTGATAAGCCCTCTCTGTGATTTTTGTCATTCCCCCTCACAAACTTTTGTTACAAAATAAGATAAGGAAAATATCAAATGTTGGGATTACCTACTAGTCAGAAGTTTCAGTATCTGCGACAATGATGCTGGTCTTTTCAATTTTGACACAAGTAGGTGTGAGTTTTCCTATCATTTGCCAGAACAAATATGAAATAAGGTGGAGACCAGGGTATCTTTCCCTGGGTCACATGTAGTAACAAGATTTAGTAGTCATTAACCAGAGCACCATTTGAGACTTGTATTTCAAACACATGATGGCTGAGTTTCCATCTCAAGCAGCCAACAAGCAAGCAAACAAGAAAACATTACCCACAATGCTTTAAATGTTTTATCTTAATGCTTTTTTTTTTTTTTTACTTGCTTCAGAAATAAAAAACAGAGGCCACTGAGCAATATATTGAAAAAAATTGAACCATACCAACCTTTGAAGAATCACATACAAAATAGTATTTAAACTAAAAAGTATGTGTGTTGTACTTTGGACCAGGTTGCCAGCTGATGTAAAACAGTTCAGCTCCTTTAATCATATGGGGCTATGCCAATTTACATCAGCTGAGGATCTGTCTAATAATAATACGTGAAGCAGGGCTTCACCACATACTGTACTGAATGTTGGAAAACATCCTGTACTTAAATGCATGCAGCTCTTTAACTCAGAGTATGAGACTGGCCACATTGTTTGACATAAGGGTTAGTTTTCAGATAGTGAAATTTCAGTTGCCAGGTGCCAGAGGCAATTTATCAGACACTCATAAAATAAAGATCAAAAAGCCCATCAGTCTCCCACTGCATCTGGGATCTAGGAAGGAACACTTACAGCCCCCTATCCTTTAAACAGCTCTCACTTAAAGAGCTCACTGTTTATAATAACAAGAAAAGGAGAAAGGGGTCAGGTCAAAACCAGCAGAACAGCAGGTGGTGTTATAAAGTTTTTTTTTTTTTTTTTTTTTTTTCCTCCGCAGTTAAAACTTTTGTGAAATAGCAGTTCAAATGTACTCATACAAACCTGTTTCACATTTTTAATTTGTATTTTTAGATAATTTTGGTTATTAGAATACAAGTCACAAATGACTTTAACTTTTTTCTCTTCTGTTTACTCCAATACATTACAAAAATAGTACCGAATGATTTCCTTTTATGCTTCCCTTTTGACTGCAAGCCCTTGTTACATGCTACTGAACTCACGTTTTAAATCCACAACCAAAATTCCTCCAAAGTTCAAAGGGTTTTCTGAGCAGTGTTGCTGTTCATAACCAGCTTAGCTGGAATGGTGCAAGACGAGAAGTTTGGACTCAGATCTGAAGTGTACTATTATTTAATATTTAATGAGGAATCACAGTCAGTCTTTGCTGAAGTCATGGTTGTGAACCTTGCCTTCTGAAAGGTTGCAATGACAAGGCCCTGGTTCTGCCCTCTGGTCTCCCTGGTAGAAGAAGGATCTCCCCACATCCAGGCAATGTGTCATGCTCTTGCCCATCTCTCATGACACCCATCCTCAGAGACAAAATAATCTATCTCCATGAGGTAAGAACTGGCCACACATGTTGAGAGTTGTCATCAAAAACTCACATAAGAACATCCCTCAGATGAGATGGAGATAAGGCATATTGCTATTCCAGAGGAGTTGGTGAGTGTACCATGAAAGCCTCATCTCTGGTCTGCAACTGACAGTGACAAGTCGATAAATTTGATCTATTAATATATAACATTACCACTGAGAACACTAGATCAAAGATCTCCACCAATGTACTAAACACATCCTGTGAAGAACTGAGTACATGCAGCTTTCAGAAATGTTAGCGTTGCATGGAATTGAACACACACACACTGCAGTAGAAGGAATGGAATTTCTCTTGATTTGATTAATTTAATTTAGGTATCTACCCAGGCTATAGCAAATAGTAAATAGTATATAGTAAATGGAAAGAAGAAAGTATCTAAATTAATATCCTGACCACAGTCCAACTCAGAAATTCTGCATCATCCTCTAGAGGTGTTTGCCTCCACCAGTCAGCCTCAAGAGCTCTAGCTCCAACATGATGCATCAAATTTATCCTTACTACACGCAATGTAAATGACCCTCCCTGATACAAACATGATCTTCTGTAGTCCATGCTGGTTTTTCATGAATTATTTCAGAAGTGTTCTCTATTGTTACCTCCACTGAATCTAGCTGTTTCTTTACCACTGCATTGATTAATAGCCAACTGTTGGGAACAGAAATGCCTCCCAGTTCACAAACACAGTGCTCATCATTTTTCAAAAATGTAAACGTTTGTCAACAGTTACTGCACAGAGGTATTAGAAATCCATGGGAAAGAAGTCGTGTGTCTTGGATGCAAAAGTAAAAATACTATTTGCTGGGGAATGGGGAATGTGACCTTTTTTAATTGTGACCACAATATTGTTACTACACACATCAACATCCATTGAGGCTAGTACCCCTTAATTTTCTGACTGCTATCAAGCTTCCCAAACACCTTGTCCAAGAAATCATTTTTCTACTCCAAAGCATGAGTCAGGTCTCCCATCTGCTTTGGACACCCATTCAAAAAAGCTTATTTGGCCTTAATCCCAGTCACTGAATTCTGTGTGGTATCCAGTACAGTGTATGCATTATTTTGAAATGCTGTAATATTGACTATGTTATCTTTGCTTTATAACTGTGATCCCATAGAGCTTTCCTTTGTATTTCCAGCATTCATTTCCCAGGCAGTTTTATAAAAATGTAATGAGGTGCTATTATTAAAGCCTATTAACTTATACAGGCTTGTTTCCTGATGAGAATTCAATTTTATTTTCCTTAAGCAGCAGGCCAGATTGCAATCAAGTAGTTTCTCCAGTGAGTATCCCAACAAATTCATCACCCAATTTCTTAGAGTGAGATAATGCCACAGTAGACACAAGGACAAAACTTTCCTTTTTCGAAGTTCCAAGAGTGACATATTTACTCTTTTCATAATAATTGGCCATAGAAAGGTAATTTTTTTCCTTCATTCCATTGTTTCTTGTCTTCTCTCTCTCTCTCTCTCTCTTTTTTTTTTTCCCCCCCTAATTTTACTCCCAGAAATAATGCTGAGATATTTATGGATAGTGCTGAGCTCATGGGTTTTGATTAAGATTTCTATATGACTGAACAATATCTTTAATTCATCTCTTCTAGCAGGACTAGCATTAGGCTTGTGCAGCATGTATAGGCACAAGACCACACAAAAGAGGAGGCTTTGCATTCCAGGTCACCATCTCCAGAGGCCGGCGCAGAGCAAGGGTTGCCAAATTGGTTAGATGGGCCCCAGCTTCACCCTGCAGCTGTCAAAGCCCTCCCACGCACTGACAAAGTGAGATTTTCCCACCCTTCTCTGAACTCCAGAGATGTGCTGAGCATGGAAACGTGCCCGAAGCACCAAGGTGTTAGGCATTTTTGCTAAAAAGGGCTGGAGGAGGAGAAAGGCCTTGCAATGAAAGTACAAGGTTGTCTGGCTTCACTTTCAAGTCCTGTTGCAGATTGCTTGTGTGACCTTGCGTTTTACTCCCTCTATTTCTAGTCTGTTTTGACTTTGTGTTTCATAAAGCATCAGAAGGGAATGAGGACTTCTATCAGTGATTGATGGAGATACACAGCAATCAAACCAGGTTCGGTCACCCGCACACTTTGCAAAAATAGTGCAAAATCAAAAAAAAAGAAAGAAAAAAAAAAGAGTAGCTTTTCAGTATAGACTAGGGAATGCAAACAGCATATTCATTATAATTCTGTATGTTTTACAAATACTAATAGGTCAGCAGCTGAGATATGCAATTCTGCTCCTACCAAAAAATGATATTTCAAACATACTGAGCTCCTGAGAAAATATTTTCAGCCTGAATCGCAAAGAACATCTTCTGGCACTGCAAATGTCTCATGAGATTATTTAATTGATATACTTGTGAGTGTCCAAAACATACAGATTTTTGGAAAGCTACTTCCATCGAACTGGGATTCATCCTAAATTTCTTTGGCACTGATTTAATGATATCTGAGGTGATTTAACAAGTATTTCACAAATACCAGACCTAAGAGAAAAGTGCTACTTCAAGTTGTCTCAGTGGATAAGACACTAACAGGATGGTTGAGCAACCCTTTCATGTCAGCCCTTTCAACCAAAGACCCAGTGAACTTAACGTGTCTACATTAAGTCTAGTCTACACCGTTATATTCCTAACGTGGCAGTCACTCTGAAGGAGGTTTTTAAATTTCCCATGCCATCTATGCGGAAAACTCAATGCTTAAGAAAGACTCTGTTTAGATACTTAATTTCCCTAATTTTAGGCACAATAGAATGCCAGATGGGATTCCCCCTACAGGAGGCATAGTTTACCCAGGCAGATGAGAACCACCTTCCATTACCAAATGAAAGCCCACCTAGTTTTATATAAGACGTTTTTATGATATTGAAGACTACCACACCACATAAATTCTCTAAAATCTGTTTTTAACTTGGCTTTACTCACACATCTCTTTAAGCAGGTAGGAAGCCAATCCTAAGCATAGCAGAAAAGCCTTAAAAATATCAAAATTAGATGTCTATTTATGATTTTCATGCATGCTAAAGCCAAAAGAGAATATTATGATCACCTGATCTGCTGTGTAACATACTACCTACATTTTGTCTCATATTTTATGATAATGTACTAGATTTAAATCAATTCATTTCTAATTAAACACTTGAGAACTCCAAATTTCCTTAACTAAGCTGCTTCGAAGTTTCATTAATTACAGTGCAGATCAAGTTTCGTTTCTCATTAAATTGAAGGAGAATGATTTAAAACAGAACTTGTGAGATTACCACTTCTATGGGTATGCGTGTACAGTTATATAGCAAAGCATATGCCTACATATAAAAATTGACATATATATTCCTGATGTGAACACAGTCATTAAATAGAGCCAATTATTCCTTTATGCTATTCAAAACTCTACCAATTGCTTCCAGCACAAACCAGATTCAGATCTTGGCTGTTTCTTTCCACTGGCTCTGTGATTTTCTCATCTCTAGCTTTTCCATTCATTAAAGTCATAATGAACTTCTCCTTTCCCCCTATCCTTCTCAGCCCCCAAATCCCTTCATTAGCATGCCTGACAAGTCTTATCATGTCAGATGTGAGCTCCCTACTCACGTCTACTAACGCTACTGTTCCCACCTACCTCTGAAGCCTTCCCTCTGCCCATTCCCACGCTCTCCCTCCAAGCACCTCCCAGCCCTTAGGTCTATCTGCTCCAGTTGGCTCTTTTCCTGCTCCCTGTGGTCCTCAGGATCTGCCAGCTGGCCTGCTTCTCTTCTTCCTCAGAAAATTAGATACTTTTGCTGTCCCCACTACCTAATGTGGAGTCAGGTTCATGTAACCCCATCTCAGCAGGAGAGCTCTAAACTCATCTTTTTGCTCTTACATTGCTGTTCACACCATTTTTGGGGCCAGACTCCGGTAAAAGAGAATCCAAAAGTTGTGCACAGTTGTGATTAAAGGCATAATAAACTGGCTTACAGACATCAGCTGCTGGATGGACTCTAAATTCCTTGATGGTTTTATGAACACATCACCAAACATTGATTTGCCTTTAGCTTTAAGCCTTCAGTTTCTTGTTTTGACAGCAGATGTTTTGCAGTTTTATACAGAACTATTAAAAAAACAGAACAAAAACAAACAAACAAAAAAACACTTGAGTTGTTATAAAAACAAATATAAAAAGAATTAGAAAAGAATTTTCTGAAATCCTTGTCAGAAAAACATTTAATAAAAAAAAAAAAAAAAAAAAAAAAAAGAGAAAGAAAACATGTCTTTGTCTCTCCATAGTATGTGAAAGTTCAAACTGACCATGCAGTTTGGTTTTAATGTCTTAAGTAGCCATTGATTTTTTTGTTGTTGTTGTTTGTTTCAGAGTGCTAATATCTAGTCTAAAAATTGCCTAGAGTTGAGCTTCTAATGGTAAGGTTACTTGATGCTTCTAGACAAAAGGAATTACTTTTCTCATATGTTATGAGAACTAATCATCATGGGAACAAAAGGAAAAGTTGGCTACTGAACTAGAGGAACTAACACATCCATTACTTTCCTGGAAATGTTTCCTTTTCACTGGCTAATGTGCATTATGAGCTAATGATAATGCTGCACATGCCTATATGGAAGGGATGACCTCTTTCTATCCATTCTCTGAGCAGACAGACAAAATCTATCTCAATTTCAGACACCACACAGCACATTACTATGTTTTAGTGTATATTTACACTAGAACTGGGTGCTAGGACAGCTCTGTAATTTCCAAATTGCAGATGGTTCATGTCTGGGCCATTCAGTGCACAAGCCTGCCCCCATTTATATGGACTTACCCACACGTAAAAAGCTCTGTTCTTTGAACATCTTTCTCATCCTTTTTGATTATCTACACAGAAATTTGTCCTCTTAGAAGAATTATTTTCAAGCCTTCTTCTGGCAGTGAACTTCATCTCATTTGGCAGATGTAAATGAAAAGCAATTTAATATCCAGTAACCGTGGTGCCTTTCTCCCAGATGGTGTTCTGAATCTGTTCTAACCTACATTTATTTCCCCTGTTCTGACAGAGGCAACTTATTCTTACCCATACCAACATCACCTTATTTTTGACATGCATGACAAATTAGAAGGTTCAAAGTACTCTGTTCGGTCTTTTTTGTTCCGGATCCGCAGTGAAAATTTATCTAATTCTAGAAGCGGTTCCTCATCCTTCTTTCGCTCCCTCCTTCCACGAGCATAAATGGAGGATAGGAGAAATATCTGGTAGCAAAGGAAATGGCAAAAGTCAGGATGGGGAAATTACTGAATAATTATTACCATGTTCTGCAAGGCTTAAATGGCACTACATATCCCGCAGAGGAAAGTACACCAGATAAAGTCAGACTTTTTTTTTTTAAATCTTTTAAACATGCTTAAAAGTTATTTCAGGGCTGAATTTCCTCCCTTATTACCAAATCACACAAATAAGCTGTGGTGCAGAACTGGGTCATTATCTGAAACTTTGTTGTGTCCTTAAGGCTACTATCAATGGGCTCTGAGGTTAAAATGACATCACAACTTTTGGTAAAAGAATGCATATTAAGGAAAGTATTATGGAGGGAGGCAGTTAAATGTGGGTTTATGAATTTCTCTGTGCACTTGTTTTTGTATGCAACAGATGAAACATGGGATAGTCAGTTTCTTGGTTGTGCCAAATTCTGTATAGAAACAATGGATTAGGGTTAAGGAACTATGTGAAAAGCTGCAGGCTTTACTTTCTGGTTTGATTGCTGGTTTAAAGTACTTGTGAGTCTATTTTTTTTTTTCTGGAAGATGCAGAAAGAAATTTTTATTCTGCTTGTTGATTGACCACCTCTAGTCCAAGACAGTGAATGAAATACACTTGAACCACACCCAGTTACACCATCACTGGTTGATCTTCTGCTGAGAAATAAGCACAAAAGACCTGTCATCTGCTACTGCTTCGCAAGGAAAAGATAGCAGAGTGAAGGTGGGACAGACCATTGTGTCAGGAAGGCAAAAACAGACTTCTGAGAACAACTCAGATTTAAAGTTAGAATTGTAATTCATCCATGTTGCTATGTCCTTTATAGTTGGGAATGCTTTATTAAATACCATGCATTGTTTAATAAGCAGTTTGCCAACGTTTCCCCATTTTCTTTTAAATCTAAGGCCAGCAAAGAAACTGTTTTCTAGACAACACAGATAGTTTAACTTCAGCAAATGTACTAATGTTGATAGTGTCAAAGAAGAAACATATCTCTGACAAGAACTGAGCAGAGGCTGCACAGCAGATAAGGAAATTATTATTATTATTTTTTAAATGAAGCCAAAGGAAAATGGAATAAAGATAAAAGAGCAATCAAACACTTTATAGTCTTTTTATTTATTTTTCTTTTTTTTTTTTCTTTTCTTCAAAGTGACAGAAATCCACTGGATTAATAAAAAATCAACAGGACAGCCCCACTGAGGAACAAAGTTATCTGCAGCCTTCTTTATCAAATGAAACATTCTAAGAATCTGTTTTAATTAAGAGCATTACTTCTATCTTTTACCAAATACAATCTTCTATTTGGCACAGCTTTAATAACAAATGGCAGGTATTTAAACAAATGGGATTTTAGCCATGGAAGAAGGACGATATCTATCCATTTGTTTTGTTTAGAGTCGATTCACACCTTGACTGATGTCCATGGGTCTTGCACAGATGTAGCAAGGGAACTGCATGTTTTGTTTTGTGTTGTTTGTTCTCTCCTACATAGTAGTGACCTGATATCTTACTGCACCAGCTAAAACCTGCTTACACAAAGCCACTCTCTCCCCCTTCTGGTAGGTAGAGCAAGGCTGGATGCAACCCAGCAGTGATGAACAGCTACAGAATTGCCCCTTCTTATATGACACCAACCACACATACTGTGTTAAAGAGGAGTTCCTTTTAATTCTTCCTTCTTTTTCTCCTCCACCTTCCTCCCCCTCACTGGCAAGTTTGTGCCAGCCAGGCACACCTGGGCAGTCCCATGTTTCTTACCACCTTTGTGCTGTGAAAGCAAAACTGTCCTTGGGGTTCTCTACTTCAGAAAGATGCAAGTTTAGCTATACATTCAAAACGTACATCCTGACTTTAAGTAGCTGCCTCGTTACTTCAGTAGTTAAACTTCAAGTACTATTTTGGAGAAAAGCGTGGGAATTGAGATTTGCTAGATGTGCCCCAAAGGAGAATTTGTCTAGTTTTAGATTGTGAAATACTCCAGCTTCTGGTGTTGTTGTTCCTTTTTATTTCTCAGAGTAAACACATACTGCTACTCTGACATGCCTGGTCCTTCAAATGTTAACACATGAGAATAAACTTTTATGGTTACATGGATCAAAGGGTTGCACAAAATTAAGAACATGCATTAAGTGTTTGCAAGATCAGGAATGTAATCTACTGTGCCCAAAATAAAATTTCAGTGAACCTAGAGAACACTTTGCAGATATTTTCTTCATCTTGAATTCAGATGAATATTTCAGAAAAGAATGAACCTGAATATGATATCTCTTAGCTTCATTCTGCTTCATGAAAATTGTGTCTAAGGCAAAGAACAAGCAACTTATGGAAAGTAAAATTTTGGTTCTGACTCTACAAAGTGAATGTCTGTGCTTAACTTTATGAAAAAGACTCTTGGCATCTTTGGGTTTACTGTATAATGGTTTGTCACACACTGGGTCTGTGTGACTCTCTTGTGGCTTGGCTTACTTTAATGCACATTTTTGCAGAGCACTAAAAGCAGTCACTGGTCTTATAAGTGTAAGTTAGCTTTCATTCTAAGGGATTTTTTAAATACCCGGATTTGTTAAGCAATCCATAATATAACTGTTCCCTCTAGCAGTTAAAAATCATGGCTTCTCCAACACTAGCTGCTGTACCTCACATAAACATAATATTGCTATCAGCTGCCTATTGACTTAACGTTTGATTTCTTTCTCTCTCTCCTACTTAGAAAGATTAAAGGCTTAAATGGTCTGCTATACCATATCATACCATATGTTAAGAGGAAAGACTAATTTTGGCTGCCTACAACATTCCAAGCCCTATTTAAATAATATTAACTAAAGCTCAACTTGTATAAATGCTTAAATCTGCAGACGTAAGGCTTTGACTAACTAAGACCTTTAAGGACAAAAATCTATGATTTACTGCTTTTGAAAGGTCTGCCATGCTCCAAGGAGATGTACTATTTCTTGGTGGAGTCCTGGCAGGGCTCAGAGATGCATTCACAGGATCCATTCACACCCACTGAACTTCACTTAGGAAGAGATCATCCCTTAACCACATCATTCTGATGGTTGAAAAGCTCTTGCACAGCACTCACTTAAAGACAGTTTTTGCTTTTCACTTGCTTAGCTATCCACTCACAGACAACTATAAGCAAATGCTTTCATTCCTTCTGCATTTTGTTTCTCTCACTAACAAACAAGGCCTTCGTGAAGGTTTTCAGTGTATTGTGTGAGCCATCATGCCATGGAAACATATAGGTGAGAGAAGAGCAGAACTGCCAACATAAGCTTGCTGTCAGATGCTTATGGGTATCCAGAGCTGGAAGGTCAAATTTGACAAATTGGCCCTAAAATAAGAGGAGGCATTATTTGTGTGAGGACAATTAGACAACATAGATGCTAAGGAGAAATGACTTCATCCTCATCAGTTGGAACAGCTTAGCACTTTTTTACAATGTATTTTAAGGCAGCTCCTGGGAATAAGATTATAGGCGTTAAATGAGATGCTTATGGTTCTCTTCTGGGGGTAGATTCAATAAATCTCCATTCTTATGGAATTGGGGGTGCATGGGCTGCTGCAGCAGACAAAGAGTATCAGCAGCTCTGAACTCAGACAGTGTCTGCATTTCAATCTCATGCTTCAGTGTGTTGCCTGAAGAAATCAGAAAATATTTTTTTCCATTCTTATGAACAACTTCAAGAGCTGTTCTCTTTATTTGCTTATTTTCTGTTTAGCTAGTGAGTTGTTATTTTGGGTTGTTTGGTTTGGTACATTTCTCTTCCCTTTGCAACATTACACATTGGCTGCTGCTGGAGATGTAGCAGCCTCAGGACAGAGAAGCAGAGGATTCCCTCAGCCATCTGGGTTTTCTGCATGAAATTTGATGAACTGAAATATGTCAAGTTAGACTGTGTGATACCATCATCCTATCTAACATTAAGCTTTTTGTAATTTATTTATATATTCACATCTATATTTGTATTGTAAATTATAAATGTCATCGAACTATGATATTTGAATTATATTTTAAAACAAGAAGGAAAATATAATTGTTATAAACTTTATAGTACATCTTTTTCCTGACCCAGTGAAGTTATTATGCTTATTTAAGTACTCTTCTTTCTACACAGACTCACTTGCCACTCCTTCTGTATCTTAACTAGATGCTCTATCTGCCATTCTGGATGACTGATCCATGTGACTGATCCATATCACATGGGCATGCAAATTACCATCATAAGTTAAGGATGAAATTACGCCAATGACCACAGGAAAACAATTAATTACTCTGAAATTAAATCTAGTTTTTCACTAGAAGTTCTTCTAGTTCTTCTAGTTTCTTCCTGTTCTAGTTCTAGTTTTTCCCCAAAAGTCAATCTAAATCTCTATTTTGGAGCATAAACATATCCTTATGGATTTTCTCTTAAAACTTATGTCTTGCTTACAATGAAATTCTGAAGGTAAGCAGCAGACAACTGAGTTTTAATGTGGCACTGCAAATGTATGTTTCATTATTCCTTGTAAACACAAAGGAAGCACTCCAGCTGATGATCTACATCAGACCGTACATATGGCAAACATCAAGAAAGTATCAAACTTGCTGCCTTGAAGAAAACAACATCAGCAAACTGTGATTGTATTAGGTGTTGCATATAGATACCTATTTCCATTTTTATATAGGAATTACACAGTATATTGACTCTCCTCTAAAATCTGGGTTTCTTGGCCATTAAATAGCAAACCTTCCATCCTAGGCCCAGCCACATCTGGTGGTTCACCCTTTAAATCCCACCTACCTGGTCCGATTCATTTGTGTGCTTTATTGTATAGCCAGAAAGATACTATCAGGCATTTTTTTAGGCTGCCAATGAGGTTCCCATGAAGATGAGAGATGTTTTGATCAGATAAGACATTCTCAAGAATCTTCTTTACAATTAGCAGACACAATCATAAAGTCTATTTTTTCAAGGCAACAACATTACAGTTTACTGCAAAACAGAGAGATACAATCCTGCTTACATTAGACATTGCTGTTATACCATGCATTGAAAAATTCTACCCAGCCAGATTGTGTTCAACATTTCTGTATGTAGTACTTTCCAGCTTTCTTACAAGTACTGAAACAGATCTCGGTATTTACTGTATTACTATTTTTATTTAATTAATTGGTTATGGTTTTTTTTTTTTTTAATGATCCGCCAAAAGAACAATGACTTTACTTTCTATTTCAATTTATGATTTTAAAAGGCCATATTCGTACTTGAACCTGCACCTAAACTGTACTTTATGGGATATCCTGTCAATTGTTTACTTGTTTTTCTGGATTTTCTACAAATCCCTTATCTCTGGTCCTCTAAATATGTAGTACTTGCCCTAGTAACAAATTATTTTACTTGATTAAAATAAATGAATAAATAAACCTGTGATTATTTGATGGTCACCATGCTTGAATAACATTGCCAAACGAAAAAATACAACTGGAATTTAAAACTTCTCTAATATTTGAAATATCTGGAGGTATTATATTCCCAAAATAATTAGGAATTCAAGGGGATAAAAATCCCTGTCTAGTGACTCAGCTAGGCATGATATACACAACAGAGATCGACCAGAACATATTTAAAATTGCTGCAGCAGAAGTCATTTTCGGAAGAGAAAAGATGAAAAGGGAAAAGAAAGCTGATTAGTAACATTTATTGTGCAAACTTTTGATGCTCTTCCTTCCAAAGACCAAATGTGTATGCCCTATGGAGCCTCAGAAGGACATTTCTACACTGCTCAAATACACTGATGTTCAATCGGAAGGTTCTAAACTGGGCTTGCTTACTTTCTACCTAGGGAGAAGCTTCACCCTGAAGGAAGAAACACCAAAACCATAAGTTTATTTTATGCTGAGCTCTTTCTTTACATATGGCAAAGATATAAGTTTATCCGACAATGATCTATTACGATATGGCAAAGTCATGGGATAATCTTAGGCTGGGCTGTTAGGATATGCTATGCTGATCTATGTCAGTATCGTGTTAACTTGGTGCCAATTTTAGAGGTGTTTTGGACTCCGATAGTGAGATACAGGATGAGGGATAGAAAAACAAAATGAGAACAAAGAGATTTTTTTCAAGGGATTAAAAGGCAATCAATAGCAAAACAGATATTCCCGGTGATAAAAAAAGTCTTTGGAAAACAGCCATTTTTCTGTAACGTATGTGTAAGAAGGAGAACCTTAAAGTGCTTCCACTTCATCTATATACCTCCCACTGTTTTCATCACTGTTGCTCGTGATAAGCCCTCTCCTCCATTTCTGTCACTCTCCCTCGCAAACCCTTGTGATCTTTCCTCCTTTTATGGCTTTATGCTTTTAAATTGCTCTAAGTCTGCTGGTAAAAGAGAATGCCTAAATATATAACAGATACACCCGTTCACCTTGGGATGAATGTTTTATCGGTTCAGATGTCATCATACTCTTCACAATCACATGTTCCTTTCTCCAACACATATGGCAAGCAGCTGTATCATACTGGCATTACACTTACTTACAGTTTATACCTGGGAGATCCAGAGGTTCAAAATTAAAACACCAGCAAAAAAAAAACCATTGCTGACCTGTTCTTAGAGAATGCTACTTTTAATCAATGAAGAAACAAAGATCAATGAGGAAATAAATTAAGCAAGGAATATTATTTCCTTTGTCTTCAGAAGATGTTATTCGAAAGGAGAAAGGGTGCTATTAGCCCCAGATCTGTGTACAAAGGTGATCAAGAAATGGCCCAAGTTTCTGATCTTGTTTCTCTTCTCCAATTTTTATTAAAGAGAGGGGAGTAAATATTTGCATCTGGCATAGCCAGAGAGCTGAGTGCTCTAAAAATAATGTCCAGTGTTTAAGTAGCATGGTTCTTTCAGATATCTTGAAGCCCTTTTACGGGAGTGGAGAAGATATATAATCTCTATTTTCCAAGACAGAAAGATCAAGATGCTATTGAGTTAATTCACCTGTCCAAAGATAACCAACACTTAATTTCTCATAAGGGACAGGACCAGATTCATGGCAACCCAAGCAGCTGAATTCTGTTTCCCCATTCACTCATTCTCTAGCATTTCCCTACTGTTTCATGGTACATAGCAAGGGAGAGGCCGCATGAGTGTCTACAGCACCCCTCTGCCATTCACACCACAGTTGCATCTGTCTCTCTACACTAATAATGCCCACAAGCTGGGGCACTGGTGAATAAATGCAGAACTGCTGAAAACTTAATCTGCAGAAAAGTTTTACATCACTAAGTCAGATGTCCACTTCAACTTTCTCCTTTAAAAACCATGATCAGAAATTGCTGGGACTGCAGCGATTGCAGAGATGGAAACAAAGCTTTTACTTATTGCAAGCTGTTGGCACAAATTATTTAGTACAACCGGAAATCCTATCACACAGCAATGCATAACAGCGCAGCGCCTGGTTGCAAAGAGCTTGCCTCCCACTCACATGGTCATCAGGGCAGAAATCTTTCAGCACAACTGCACAGCACAGAGCAATCAGCCTATGTTATACTTAGACTAAGAAGTTTTCTTTCACTCTTGCTGTATGGACAGACTGGGAATCACATTGCATACAAAACCAGAATTAGTTCCTTGACTTCATTCCCTCTGCTAACATACCGCTTGCTTTCTCCTTCCCTCCTCATATCCTGACATTTGTCAACCACAGCATACAAGTTTTCCTCTATTTAAGATGGCAATATGATGGGTACCTATTTTATTGACACATCTATCCATTCATGTTGGAGCATTATTGATACATTCACATTGACTGACAGTCCCCCCCCCCCCCCCCTTTTTTTTTCTGTCTCCTTTTTAAATTTTAAACATCTGATATTTCCAAGGTATTTCACCTTTTTCTATTTACAGCAAAGTCCTAACTGTGGAAATGCAAACTTCATTTATTTTTTTTCTCACTAAAAATAGGTATTTCATGTCTTTCCACTATTTTATTACTGTTAATATGAAAACAAACAAACAAAACAAAACAAAACAAAAACAAACAAACAAACAAAAAGTTACCAAAGAGTAGTGAGCATCATTCATAGCCAGTCAGGACCACCACTTTTCAGGATAAGTTCAGAAATGGATTCAATCAGCTCTTCCTAAAGCTCCCCTGCTACCATTTACAATGGGACTATTCATGGTGGTGAACAGCAAGCTTTATTACAAAAATAACTCATTCTATCCCAGCTCATAGTACCACAGGATATATTGTAGCTAAGTTGCTTGCTCTGCTGCTCACACTGGTGCTGTCTATCATTTTATATTATTTGTCTTGCTATAGCTCCAGTAATTGCCTGGTGTCAAAAGCTCTTTGGAGATTGCTAAACAGACCTTCACTTATGAATTTTGCTTGAAAGTTTTCATCCCTGGAAATGGAAATGCTGTGAAGCTACACTGATGATTTCACACATGTAGCCTCCCTAATATAATAACCATCTTCTAAGTAGGGCTGAGGTGAAGAGATGTCAGGTGGTGGTGGCCAGAATCTTTTCTTCCCCATATCAATCACCAGGAGATCATCCCAGCACGTGGCAGGAGGCTTCTTGGTGAATGCCAGCATAGGAAAAGGAATCAAAATCCAAAACAGTTGTGAACCAGTAGGATATCCAGCACAAGTGCTCAAATTGGGAAGTGGCCAGGACATGGAGACTAACAAGATAAATGTGCAGAATATGCTTGCTTTATTGCTAACTCATCTCTGTATTTCCCTTTCTCCCTCTGCACGTTTATTGCTGTTTGATGGTGTTTTCCAATAGCACTGTAACTTTTCATTGTGCAGGCCAATGGGCCACAGTGTACAAATAAGAGACCAGTGAAGCCTGTTTTCTGAATACTTCCAGATTTCTGGGTGTATCCTTTCATTGTTCATCTTAATAACTATATCCTGGGATTACAAAGTGGATCAAAGGCTACGATATGCCGAAGGCAAGTGTAGCCACCCGGTGGTCATTCAGAGCTATGGTACACTGCAAGTACTCCATGGAGCCCAAACGGTTCACTGTTACTGCTCCTTCAAGCTATTCAAGAGCCCATCTACATAGAGAGGAGGATGCAAAATCACATTAAACTTTAGTTACTATATTTTGCTTTCCAAACTCTAACATAAATAATCCTACTAGTCAATTTATCTGTGATCAGGAAAATTACTGTACAACAGAATATATAATACTCTTACCATGTTATTTCAAATTTGCATTCTGACAGCACAGACAAACCCAAACTGAGATTAAACCCTCAGTATCAGTGACAGTACACTGATTTCTATTAAGTGACAGCTTTTTCCTCAAAGATTTTATAATCACACAGACAAGAAATGAAAAATCAGAAGTGCTACAAAACCAGTTGGGAAATCAACCCACAAAGGGTTTCTGGGGCTTTCAAGGTGAACCCAGGAAACCATGGCTAATTTATGAAATTAATCTGTCTCCTATGTTTTAATCTAGTGCCATCATCACATAGATTTATTTCCTACACTGAGCATTCTATGTTGATAACATCACTGATATAAATTCACACTGCCTTTCATTTTCTAAGTGGCTTTTAAGGAAGTCACAGAAGCTTGAAAAACTGTAGGGAAAACAAAACAAAACAAAAGCAACCACCATTAGTATTTCAGATATTTTGAAACAACTTTTTTTTTCCTTTTTTTTTTTTTTTTCTGGTCATGGAAGAAGGATGGCTAGATTTCAGGAATTTTTCTTAAGCTTTGGACACAGAACTGTCCCAGAAGAATAAAATATTACTTATGTATTTCACAGATATGTCATAAGTGATTTTTGTAAAGTGTTTTTAGAGGATTACAAAAGAGATATCATAAGACCTGAAAATTAGCATTATATTAGGACATTTGGCCTCAAAGAACTATGACAGACAAAAAAAATATTCATTGTGATAATGAAAGTATATTTTTTATTATACACGGGCCAGTAGCATCCAGAGATAGGTTAGAGTTGTAACTGAAGTTTGAGGGCAAATTGGACAAATGCTTGGACATATTAAAAGCAATATCCTGAGGCTGTTTTCATGAGATTCAGGAACGTCTGGAACAAAAAATAGGCCCCTTCCAGTATTGGATCCATCTGCCAATTTGATACTAAACATAGCTATGTAAAAGAAAGTACAAAGTGGTAGGATTCAAAATTCTATTTAGGTCATCTTTACTTTCAGCTTTATTTAAAAAAAAAAAAAAAAAAAAAAAAAAAAGAACAAACAAAACACTTGCAGTTAATTGGAGGATGCATGTTCTGCAGTGTTTGCAACAAATCCCAAACCCCTAATGAAATCTCACTAGTGAGCAATAAGCAGATGCATTGAGCATCAGACTATATAAGGTGGAGTCTTCTTTTTTTTTAAAAAAAAAAAAAAAAAAAAGATTTGTCTTACTGTTATTCTGCTGTTGCTAAATGATAAAATAAATAACACTGACTCAAGTGGAATAATCATCATCCTAACATTAAGCCTTTCAAAAATCCCTGTTTCCTGTCTTCCTTTGCATAGAGTTGGTATGTATAACTGACTACATTTTAAACCTCATTATTCTGAGCACAAACCCACCTCCTTATTATTATGTTCAAACAGGCCTACATTGTGGGACCTTGAGGAAGAAGAGTTGAACCTCAACTTCCCTTGAAACATCTTATTCCGGTCACTGGTCGTTGTAGGATACTGACTGCTGGACTATAGAGAATGACAGGTTATATAGCCTTCTTCACAAAGGACGTCAAACAGAATTTTCAAATTGAAAAATCTCCTCTGAGAAGGCAGAAACAAACAATGCTTACAATTATTTGAAATACACTGCCTTTATGTTTTTCTTCTATGGTGTTCCCAATAGATAAGAAAGCCCTAGTTGTTTCACAGAACTCAATGTGTTCCTCTCCCATGTTGAATTCCTTTCCCCATTCACAACTGAAACTCCTTCCCCAAACAGCTGAATGAATTAAAGCAGATGTTCTTGAAAAAGTTGATCTTTTAAGTTCATTAACATCAATCTTATAACTTCATTTACATCATTAACGATTTAACAAATGAAGAGGAGGCATCATTCTTAAGAACAAGTTCAGATTAGTAGAAACCTGTTCATTATGATTTATCTTTTTTTGCAGAATCATAGAATAACAGAATGGCCAAGGTTGGAAGGGACCTCTGAAGATCATCTAGTCCAACCCCCTGCCGAACAGGATCACGTAGAGCACATTGCAAAGGATGGCATCCAAGTAGGTTGTGAATATCTCCAGAGAAGGAGACTCCACAACCTCTCTGGGCAACCTGTTCCAGTGCTCTGTCACCCTCACAGTAAAGAAGTGCCCCCTCATATTCAGCTGGAACCTCCTGTGCTTCAGTTTGTGCCCATTGCCTGTCATCCTCTCACTGAGCACAACTGAAAAGAGACTGGCTCCTTCCTCTCAACACCCTCCCCTCAGATATTTGTATACTTTGATGAGGTTTCCCCTCAGTCTTCTCTTTTCCAGGCTAAACAGGCCAAGCTCTCTCAGCCTGTCCTAGTAAAACAGGTGCTCCAGTCCTCAAATCATCTTAGTGGCTCTCCTCTAGGCTCTCTCCAGTAGTTCCACGTCCCTCTTGTACTGGGGAGCCCAGAACTGGACACAGTACTCCAGGTGTGGCCTCATCAGGGCTGAGTAGAGGGGGAGGATCACCTCCCTCTGCTTGCTGGCCACACTCTTCCAAATGCAGCCCAGGATACTGTTGGCCTTCTTGGCCACCTGGGCACATTCCTCATGGTCAGCCTGCTGTCTACCAGGACTCCCAGGTCCCTCAATACAGGTGTCCACAGCCTCCCCTCATAGGACTTGCCCTCCAGCCCTTTTACCACCTTTGTTGCCCTCCTCTGAATGAAGTGAAATTTCACATTCTGACACAAAGATGAGACCTTGGTACAACAAAAAGGACATCCCTTTTACATAGCATGAGGAAACACTGTTTTCTTCATGTCTTTGGTGGGGCAGAAGTGAATTAAAACCTGCTAGGCCTCTGTGGTATTAGTATAAATCTGTGGATGTGAGCACTGAAGAAAGCTTGAATTTAAATTCTCTGCCCTTTGAAGAATTAGCCTCCTAGACAAGGTCATTTAAAAACAAACAAACAAAACCCCACAAATTTGCCACAGTTTTAATCTTCACCATATGTAAAGGCAAATATGTTAGAGATGCTTTGGATATTGTCGCCTATTAATTTTTGTCTCAGGACTTCATGTCCAAGACCTCTTTGTCTTCTTTGCTTTTTCTGTATACTGTCTCTGTTTCATGCACAGCAGCAATCACTGCTAACCTCTGTCCTTATGCACACTATTAATCCAAAATCCACCAGGACTCACAGGTCTTTCTCTGCAGAGATGCTCTCCAGCAGGTCACCCCCCAGTACCCTGTACTGGTGCTTGGGGTTATTCCTCCCTAGGTGCAGGACCCTGCACTTGCCCTTGTTGAACTTCATGATGTTGCTCTCGGCCCAGCCCTCCAGCCTGTCAAGGTCCCTGTGAATGGCAGCACAGCCCTCTGGGCTATCAGCCACTCCTCCCTATCTTTGTGTCATTGGCAAACTTGCTGAGTGTTCAATCTTTATTCAGTCAGCTCCTGATCTACTGTGAATCTTCCTAAGAAGTGGTATTTTTGGTTCAGCTGCACTTTATTGCTTTAGGGAAAACAAACAAACAAACAAACAAAAAACAATAGTCTTTAACAATAGTTAAATCTGATTTTGTAGGACTTAGGATTTCAGAGTTTGATTCTCCAGTGCCTCAGTAAGGGTTCACTCTGGCTGATGTTGTTTGACATTCATCATGTTTTTCCCCATAAAGTATATTTTTTGATAGTCACATTGCAGTCTTCTTCTTTGACACTGGGACTCTCAAACAGGCCCTACCTGAAATCTGTAGCAACTTGGTATCTTTTGCAGGTTTACCACTGTCACTTTTGGCTGAAATTAGCCAAGAATTTCGATACCTTTCAGGGATACAAAGAAAACATATTATAACTGTTGCTTCCATTGGAAACAAATAGAAAAACAATGCAAAATAATAATATAGCGACAACAACAACATTTCACACAATTTACTGAGTTTTTCATTGTTTTGTAATGATGTTTGCTGGAAAACAGACTCATAGCAGACTATTTTCTCATAGTCACAGAATCACAGAATCACAGAATCGTCTAGGTTGGAAGAGACCTCCAAGATCACCGAGTCCAACCTCTGACCTAACACTAACAAGACCTCCACTAAACCATATCACTAAGGACTACATCTAAATGTCTTTTAAAGACCTCCAGGGATGGTGACTCAACCACTTCCCTGGGCAGTCCATTCCAATGCCTAACAACCCTTTCAGTAAAGAAGTTCTTCCTAATATCCAACCTAAACCTCCCCTGGCGCAACTTTAGCCCATTCCCCCTAGTCCTGCCACCAGGCACCTGGGAGAATAGACCAATCCCCACCTCTCTACAGCCTCCTTTAAGGTACCTATAGAGAGCGATGAGGTCTCCCCTGAGCCTCCTCTTCTCCAGGCTAAACAACCCCAGCTCCCTCAGCTGCTCCTCGTAAGACTTGTTCTCCAGACCCCACACCAGCCTCGTCACCCTTCTCTGGACTCGCTTGAGCACCTCCATGTCCTTCTTGTAGCAAGGGGCCCAAAACTGAACACAGTACTTGAGGTGCGGCCTCACCAGAGCCGAGTACAGGGGGACAATCACCTCCCTAGACCTGCTGGCCACACTGTTTCTTATGCAAGCCAGGATGCTGTTGGCCTTCTTGGCCACCTGAGCACACTGCTGGCTCATATTCAGCTGCCTGTCAACCAGTATTCCCAGATCCTTCTCGGCCAGGCAGCTTTCCAACCAAAGTAATGGTAGTCAAAGTAATCCCAAAACAAGAGATGTCCTTTTGACTGCTTGAAGAAACCATAATCTGCTAACTTTTAAGATTCAGTTTTGTATTGTGTAGAGCCGTAGAAGTTTTTGCTTGTGGCCAAACCAGGTCTGGCTGCAAGCACTACATTTGCTTCCAATTGAGTAAAGTGAAACTTTTGCGCAAGTATACTTGTACTGAGTTCCTGAATGATGTGCATTAGCGATCAGTGCTTCCTCAGCTGGGACAATAATTAGAAGCGGGGTCTGAATCAAGATTCTTGAAAGCAAATACCCCCATTCTTTGCATTAGTTTCCAATCCGAAACCAGATGCAGCTCTGAATTTCACAAATGAGATCCCCTTCAATAATGAGCAGAACTAAAACTTCAGATCAGATCCCCCAAATTCAAGGATTTTAAAATCCAGCTCTCTACTTTGTGGTTTGGACCCCAGTCTCTTTCTAGAGATATTTTCAAAGTTAAATCCTAGTAATGGGCAAGCAGTTTCTAATGTTTTTCTCTTCAGAAAATATTCCTATATATCTTTCAGCTGGTCAAATTATCCTATTTGAAACGCATTTGTAATTTGCTGCGACTGAGTGACCTGCTTGTGAGGCTGTATCTGATCATTTGCAGACCCTGTTAAATAACAGCTTGTGCATGACTTTAGCAGATGGTTTAGCTAACATGTAATTTCTATAGGTATATAACATAACATTTGGAATAAGAAAGCATAATGGCCTCAAGATTCTCTCTTCATTTTTGCAAAGTCATTTGCTCCTAGCTGTTAGAGCACAGCAGCAAAAGACAGTACAGTGAAAATTACGATAGTGGTAAATTAAGCTGAATAATAATCACTTTTTAAATAATACTCCAGAAAATCTACTAATATGTGTATAAAACCAAGAATTTCACAGATAGATACAAAAAATGAGGTATTTTCAGATCAGGCAAAACAGTTTGATCATCACTGACTTGGTCATGGTTTTAAATATATGCAGTCTCCAGAGAAGGTTTATTTTGACCTAGTCATCATTAAATCTGGTATTAAAAAAGAATCAGTAAACAATTCCATAATTTCTTTTTGGGAGACAACATATTTTAAAGGATATGCACTGTCAAAATTAAGAGGTAAGATTTTGCTCAGTGCACTTGGATTTCATTCCAGATGTTAAAAAAACAATAATTGGTTTGTGGCTTATGTTTTTCAGACTCTGAAGGAAGAGATATTGCAGAGCTTAACTTCAGAAGTAGGTAGTTATTTTTCCTACACTGCCTCTGTCACTGATGAAGGGAGTTAGAGGTCCTGGGAAGCAAGATGTCACTATGCAATACCATGAGGGCACTCCATGGCTCCCCTTGCAATCCTGATACCAGCAGCATCCATAAAGCAGTAAAGATATGCTCTGCAGTTTGTCCCACAATTTTTTCCATCAGTGAACAAACTGGAATGCTATGTGATAGCCTCCCTATATATGAACCTAAGCATTTCCTTTGGAAAGAAATCCTGATGCACAAGCTAATGAAACATAACCCTGTCTTCTCGCCTCACAGAGTTAGAATGAGGTCACAGGGCCTCATGAACCAAGCCTGCAAGGTTTGCTGCAGGACCAGTCATTCCCATCATATTGGCTCAGCCCAGGAGCCTCTATGAGAAGTTGCTGCGTTGAGTCATCACCTATAAGAACCCACCACTATTTACTGACCATGGAAGAAACCTAAGAAGATCTGTTTGTTGTGCCCACAGTCAGCTTTTATCACATTTGTTAATCATTTATCCCTTATTAATTGCATGGCAGTTTGCTCAGCTAATATTAATTCTGCTGTGAACATCAGAGGATGTCTTGTGAACAGACCTATGGGTGTTCTGCACATGTATTAATGAGAGAATATGTCAACCTCCAGAGCTAAATGAATATAAATCAGTAATCTCTGCCAAAATATCTCTTCAGATGTGTTTTTCTTAAATGTTGTAAGACACACACCCCCACACAAAAAGGGGTGCATATGACTTTGCAAAACTGTTCAGAGTTTCCATTCCAGTTTTTATTTCCAACCTGCCCTACCTTCTCAAACTCCTTCTCTGAATATTTAGGATAACTTAATTGTCTAGTTCAAACCTAAAGTCATCATTAATCATAAAATCATCATTAAGTAATGGGAGTAGCTCTGCTGATTGATGTATGTGAATACAGCAGAAAGAATCACAGCACTGTCAGAAAATAAAAAGTAACCATCAATTCCAGTAAATGAAGACAGAGTATACAAAACTATCAAAACATATAAAACCATCACTGCCAGTCCTGCAGCACCCACATACGTGATTCTATTTTTTATGAATTGTTCCAAGCCTCATTTACAAAGGAAAATTGCTATCATTACAGTGAGGTGGTCAGGAACACTCTCATTCTACTTTTCAAATTAGAACACATTGATTACTTCATACAACATTTTTTAAGGGGAAACATTGGTCTCAAGAGTGGATTGAAAAGCATTTGTAAATGTCTTTTGAAGTAACTGAGACTTTGTCTCCAGAAATGACAATTCTATGATCCAAAATTACCTTTTATAGAGAAATTTAAGGAAATTAAATCACAAAATATATATTAAAAGCAACCAAAACATTTCCAAATTGCCAAAACAAAATGTTACAGCTGATCTGAACCAAAATCATATCTTCTGAATTTACAGCCCATGATGTTTTTAGGTTTTGACTTCTTTGTCCTGATGCAGGACATAAACATTTTTCCATACTGTTATATTTGGCCAGAATGTGAAATCTATTTCCTGCCTGTTTCTTTTTTACTACCATAGTGATGGCAGCTCTCCTAGCATAGTCACAGCTGTAAGATATTGGCTCTGCTGCAACTGTGAGAGTGCTTTTGCTGAGATATTTTATGTCAGTTCCACCGACCCAAAAGATAACTGTTCAGCAAACCAATGTTTTTACTTGCTAGGATAACTGTAGATATATAGTTTTACACAAAAGGGGGGGGGGGGGAAGACCCTCAGATCTAGCTTGTATTATGGTGTTAGCCATAAATTTAAGAGTAGATTTCCCTTATTTGCATCAATGAATCTAGTTCTCTGAAAGCATTCCTGTAATTCACCAAAGTGCAAAGGGTCTCTTGGGTCTCATGCAGGCAATTTTAGTGTTAGCTATAATCCATATTTTAATACTTGAATAAAGCGATGGGAGATGCACTTGGTCTTAAATATCCCCTGTTCCAAACAATGCCAGAATTATTAGATGTTAATAGACTTCCTGTATTCACTCTGCTAATTTTTTGTCCTGCTCCTAGTCCCTATGTGATCTCTCTGTTCCTGCCTTGGTTGCTGTCTCAGAGTACAGATAAGACTGCTTGAACTTCTCTGCTCCAGCTCCTGGAAGTGGGATAAACTGAAGAGGGCCCATGTACTGTATTCCTTTCCACCAGCCAGGTGTTTTCCTGTCTTTCCCAAGCACAACACTAAAACAGAGGAGACTAACCTTCAGTGGGATCTTGTGGCATATCTATAACAAAAAAAAAAAAAATTGTTTTAGACTGTCCTTTTTTTGGATAGTCTCAAAAAAAAGAAAAAAAAAAAAAAAAAAGAGAGACTATGGACTCTTGACTCTCCAACTCATTCCTACAAGGATAAAATCTCCTGTCTCCCAGAATAGAATGACTGTGTGGAAATAGCTTAGTGTGTGCCACATCTGCCACATTAAATCCCCACAGCAGGCTTGGGCACAGTTGGGAAGGGCCCTGCCTAGTGTTGTTCCATCATGCCCAGGAGCACACTGAAACTGACACACACTGCAGTCAACAGATGGTACCTGAGCCCTTCTCCCAGTATTAATTACTAGCTTAGTGTTACCTGTCTAGCCTAGCATCTTAGCAAGAGTGGTGCTGAAAAAGGCTTCCAAGAAACCCAGCCAGTATAGAAGATGCCAGCATGGATGTTAAGCCCAAGAGAAATGTCCCTGACTCCACAAAAGTGAGATCAGCTGGAGGGTGAGAGGTTAAGCCTTAGTGCCATCCTTCCTGAAAGCCCACTGAGCCCATGTTTATAATGGACAGCAAAGCTTGATGGTGTTGTCAACATGGAGTTGGAGCAGATGACCTTCAGAGGTCCCTTCCAAACCCAACCGTCTTGTGATTTGGTAATACTTTGTTGGCAATGGTATTGTAAAAGTGCTGGACAGGATTGTCATTTCACATACTCCCTAAAATATTAACACTGGAATGAGTTTGAATGAGCATTAGGATTTATTCTACTGGCTGAGACTTCTCCTTAAGCCTATAAATACCTAGAATCAAAAATCATTATTTATTTATTTATTGCAGTCAAAATGCTTATAAGGAGAGGGCAGGAAAGAGATGGAAGAGAGAGGTCAGCAGTTTTAATTTTGACCCTAACATTGCCCCTGGACAAACCACTAAACATTTGAGTTTGCCCATGAAACAAATTTCTTAGACCCATGCAGCTAATGAGAGCTGCAGAATAATGAATCATATCATCACTTCCAAAGATAATATGTACAACCCTAATGTTTTCAAATTTCATAAAGATGACACAAGGGCAGCTGGAAACCTGCCAAACTTCAGAACAGTTATTGAGTTATATGCACAGTATCAAGGCACAACGTGTATGGAGGAAAAAACAGTGTTTTGTAGAAAGAGACAGAAACTGGAAAATAATATGTTAATGGATAAACAGACATACAGAGGTCCATTTTTTTGTTCTGTGATGTTTCACAGGCTGGCCATGTCTTGTGCATGATTGATTAGTCTCCTCTGTGTTATGACCCCCACAGTGTTTCTAGGATGGCAGACAATTTAGTTCTATTTGCTTTTCCCGTGTGTATTTCAAAATTCTTGCAATTGCAATAATAATAATGAAAATAATAATAATAATAATAATGAAAATAATAATAAAAAATAATAATAATAATAGCCGTGAACTTACATATAAGATCAGTGGTTTCACACGTTTGTTAACAGCTAGCAGTTCTTTATAGCTCCCTGCATAAAGTAAGTGTATATGACCTAATAAAATTGTGTAAATATACTGTCATTAAATATATGTAATAATTATTCTAATTTGATATATTAGCTGTCAACAGGTTTTGGACTGGGTGTGGGGTGTTCCTACATGGCAGTTCAAGCAGAGGTGGCAGCCAGCAGATCCCTCAAAGGCACTCTGCCAGTTCCCTGAGTGCCGGCTGCTGATAAAAGAGGGAGCTTTTCGGAGGTAATGTGAGTGATGCCCAAGCATGCCTTCTAGGGATGCCAGCATCACTGCAAGAATGAATGAACTGCTGTGTTTGAACTTGTGTCATGTGGCGATATCTCTGCTTTGCTGTGTGGCCATTACCAACACCAAGGAGTCCAAAATGCCACCGGGGACAAACAAGGTAGTTACAAGGGATGCAAATGTATGAAGTGTTTTCTTTCTTTGACAAGTACTGAAAGACATGGATTCGTGGGTTTTGTATGTTTGTTTGTTTGTTTTGTATTAGGAGTGCACATTTCTACTTGTTATAATAATATTTTTGAACTTTATTTCAATTGAACCATGGGGAATGAGATTTGCCAACTCTACGGGCCAGGATGCGCCCCATTTCTATATATCCCAGCTTTGCCTTTTTACTTAGGAAGAAACTACAATGAGAGCCGGAAAATAAATCATTAGGTTTTAAGTGAAGAAAGGGACAGGCTTCTTTTTCAAAATTGGTGCCAGAATCACTTCCAGGTATGACCAGAAATTGGGAACTTACAGCTAAGTCCTGGGATTTCATTTCGTTCTTACTCATTTGCCTTCAAAATGATGAAGCGCTCAGAGAACGCTTTGCAGGCCTGGTGACAATGAGGATTGCAAGAAGTCTTTTAAATATAAAACACTTATAATAAGAAGCAAAAACAGGCAAAAAAAAATGATTGGCTTTTTTTTAATTATCACCACTTACTTCATCACCACTTTGAATGAGTGCTCACAATTACTGTTAGTGTGATATTTTAACCTAAATACTAAGGAAGAGAAATTTGGCCAAAACTCAGAACAAATTTTCTGTTTTGTCCGTGTGAAATACTTGATAATTTGTAATGCATTTAGCCATTAATCATTTTAAAGGGCTTTTAAATGGGCACGAAGTCCTTTGAGTCTTTTCCATATACAGACATTGGATCAGGGACCTTTGCTACAAATTACTTTTGTCTGGACTTCTAATACAAAATCAACTTGAGAACAAGGGAAATACATCACTGTTAAATTTTATTATAAGACAGAGCCATTATAACACATCATGGGAAACATTTTTGAGCTGTTCTATTAATAACAGCAGTGCCTGATTTCTTTGGTTTTAACTTACCTTTTTCACATTTTCTTGTGACATTTTCCAGATATAAATTGTTATGATGAAGAGTCATTCAAAGCAAGGGAAAAAGCTGTAATTATGTTTCTCTTTTCTAAAAGAAAGTGGGGCAGGAGGGAGATTATTTTACACAGATCAGTGAAGGACACCCTAATAAAGATTGGTCTGGAACATTTCTTTTTATGACAATTGACTTATCAGCAAGAGCCATTGTAGCAAATCTGGAAATTACATAATTGCCAGAAACTGTAGATATTTGACTTGGCAAGAAACTTAGGTGTCTCTGATTTATTATTGTAAGAATTTGGCTCTGCAAAGATGAAGAAATGTTTAATGAAAGAACAGTAGAATGCAAATGAAACAAGCAGAGATCCTGTTTTCAGAGGCTATATTTAACTACATTGTCACTACTAGTGTAACACAAATAAACTAAACTGAAAGCGTCCAGGATGGCAAACTGGCACAAACATCAATCTGCATGAAAATACTAATTTCAACAGCTAAACACTCATCTTTTCCACTCCATTTTGTTCTGCCCATTGGGCAAGTTATTTGTAGGTCATTCAGTTTATTAGATGTTATTCCTTTTAGCACAGGCACAATAATAAATGTAAAGCTGAAAGAAACTGGTTAATGAACACTGGCATTTTTTTAAATCTGTCTTTCAAAAGGCAGTGAAGTCCTTCTGAGTAACAACATCAAAAGACATTAGGCGTTACTAAATTTAAAAGAAATGTAGGTGACCAGGATCCAAGTGGTGAAGTGGGAACACTAAGTACTCATTTTAGATTTGGAGGATTTGCAGACCACAGCAATTCTGAAAACACCCATAATTATTCTTTGTATCAGAAGACCGGGTCACCACACAGTAGATTAAGGTGAATGTCTTTGCTTAAACCGTTTGCATCAAAGAGATTTACTTTGGCAAGTCCTCCAGGAGAAGTTTTCCCTTTGATAAAGTTCAGTCTCTTTTGCTGGAGAAAATGCTGTTTCCTGAAAATGGATTATAATCTACTCTTTAATATCTCCTTATGTTTCGTGTGTTTATCTAACTACCTCATAGAGGAGGTGCTAAGAACACCCTCAGTTTATCTGTCTTGGCGTGCAGCAGGGCGGCAACAGCTGGAATCAATGCCACTGCTGCCGCTCTGTGCAGCCGCTGTAAAGGGAAAGAAATCCTGACGCTGCGTGAGATCAACATTCCTATCTCCCAGAAGACACACATGCTGGCACCACCATCATTCATTAGGCCAGAAGTTTTGAGCCTGCTATCAGGTTGGAGCTTCCCTGCTGGCACTTGGACAGTCCACTGCCCTGCCAGAACTCTGATCATCTCCATGTTACGGAGGAGTAAAACACCCTGTTAGAAAAAATTGTTTCTGTTGAAGTGGAAAACTCAGATTATATATTTCATTGTCAGAAGATTAGGGAGAAATATGGCAAAAAGTCACATAAAACCACTTTGTTATCTCCATAATATTTTTCCAGGAGTAAATACTGAGTAGAAGTTACCGGACATGTTGGGAGAGGGAAGATATGTCAAAGAGTCTGAAGTTACTTTTGCTAAATGGAAGATGGAGATATCACTAACAATAAATTAACTTGCTCCATATTGATCGTGATATTATTAACAACTGAAGCCACATAGGCAAATGTGTTTCCAGAGACCAGAATGCAGAAGTCTTCTGCCCAAAAGCCTTGATTCCAGCATGCATAGATGAGTAGAGTCAAAGTCTTTTTTAGCAACTAACAGTAAATGGGTATTGCTGTGGCCATCAGTAGTAAAATATGTAATCATCAGAAAATAGAGCATGTCCAAACAGTTTGGCTTGGGCTTTACCACTCTGTCAATGTAAGCAGAAGCAGCATAGTTCGTGCAGTATGTCATGTGCTACAAGAGCATTTATTAATGGTTTATGAAGGTTTTTGTTTCCTCTCTCTTCCTGTAAGCACCAGCTGCAAGATCGTTCTCTCAAATTATTTCACGTGGCCATAGCCTTGCAGACTTGCATTCAGCTCTGCTCTTAGACTACTCTCATTAGCTTGCCTTCATTTCACAATTATTTTCCAACTATTTCATACATCTACATTTTTAAAAGAGTGGGTAGGAACATCCTCAAAGACAAAATTCTACTTTAGTGTTCCAGCATGTGCATTCCTTTTTTTTTTTTTTTCTTTTTTCTGAGTACAAGAAAACATTTTTAACCTTCCTTAATAGATTTATTTGTATTTTCTAAGACTACATTTTTTAATAGGAAAACAATCATCTTTCACCTCATCATCATGATTTATATCACACATTGCATCTTTTACACATTTATTGTATTATAATATAAATATTTTTGCTTATTTTTTTCCCCTAAATTATATTGTGACCTTTAAAAATAAATACAAGGTAAAAGGCCTCATAAGTCCTAGAACAATAGAAAAGTCACTGACAGGAAATTTGAAACAGAAAACATTATATAATTATTATTACAGCAGTGGCTGTTAAAAAAAAAAAAAAAAAAAAAAAAAAAAAAAAGCAACAACAACAGAAAAACCACCATACTACCATACTTTAAAAGGTCTTAGGTATCTTTTCACTCATTTTCCATAAGGTCATAATCCAAAGGCAAGAGTGAGGAAGAGCTTCATTCTCACCTGAACTGAGAAGGAGATTGAGCAACAGAAGTGTTCTTTGCTCATTGCAAACACATTAGCTGGAACACATCTGGCATCCTTAAAAACTGAGAGCAGCTACTACATTGCAATCAGAAAAGCTGGAATCGTGTGTCCTGGAAGTCCTGGAAGTCATCTTGGAGGCAATGCAGGATGAGGAGCTGCTAGCACATGGGTGCTTCAGAGTTGGAGTGCCCAAGGCAGCTGATGAGAGAAATGGAGACTTTGAGCACCTCTTGTGTTTTAGAGGAAAATTGAGAGGATCCTATGCAAGCAGATTATCAACATTTTGTGCTAAGTAAAGGACTTCATTCACAGACGCTCAAGAAAGTTATGAACTGTACGGGGCAGCCTATTTGCTAGGAAAAATAAAATTTGATGCTGACATGAGACCCTATTTCAAAAATTAAAAGCTGTTGTATCATTTCAGGTGCATCTGAGCTAGTTTTTTTTTTTTTCTTGTTTGTTTGTTAAAAACAAAACAAACAAATTAAAAATTGGAAAAGCCTATTATGATGCAAGGTGACTTTTTTTTTTTTTTTTTAAACTAGCTGAAGCTACTGATCACCTCAATATAATTATGTAGATTGAAATAGCAAGAGGTCTTTTGAACCTGGTAACAGGATTGGAACTTTACTGCTGCAGCATGCCATGAGACCATCTCACAAAATATGCCTCAGGTTGTCTTTTAGAAGAACTTGCACCTATTATAGTTTATTGGTTTTTGTAAGATATCAGAATGGTAGGTATACCAAAATTTATGGTTGTTGTTTTCCTACCTTTTCACAATGACATCTAAATTTACTGGCACATATTATGAAACTAGCATCCAAGCCTTCTGAAAAACTCATTTTATCTATGTTTTTGTGCTTCAATTTATTTGACTACTTACCTTCTTTAGGTTTTCATCAGAATCATATGCAGTGCATAGTCTGCTCTTTAGAGTCCTTTTCTTGGCACTACATAAAACCCAAGAATGTGGTTACCAGTTATTTCACAGCTTTTTACTCAACGGCACAGAGTTCTCCCATTTTGGAATGAATACAGTGTTGGCAGAGTATGTATTAAAATCTATAGCTTAAGCTGACTAATATTTTACACTTTGCCAAACATTAATTCTTTGCAACATTTTATTATTATTATTATTGTAAATTCAGCCTGGACTGAGAAAAGTTTTTTCAGCAATTTGTTCATCTGCCTCCTAGAATGCAGTTTGGGAATAATATGCTGTTTGGCTCAAATTAATATTTTCAAGTAACTTTTGCCATACTTCCGATAATAGTAATAAAATAAAATAAAATAAAATAAAATAAAATAAAATAAAATAAAATAAAATTACCAAGTTATGAGACTTTGGAAAATAAGTTTACACATGCTCAAGAGAGAGATACTTGAGTAAGCAAGAATTCACTGAAGATGTGATCTGTACTGACTGTATTCCATTCACACCCAAATTCCTCAAAACCTCCTGCTAACATGCTGCAAACCACAGAATAAATAAATAAATAAATAAATAAATAAATAAAAATAAATGAATAAAACAGGAAATCTATTCTAGAGTATCAAGGGACTTTTGACCAATGCTTTTTCACTATGTGGAAGCTATTATGGTGACAGAAACTACAACAAAACACAGTAGCGCTTTTTGCGTGTTTGTTTTACCCCTTCTTAGTGATACTTTTGTGATGTTCATGACTTATGAAAAGGAATAACTTGATGAAGTTCAGCTGAATTGGAGATCTGGGGGGCTTATACAGAGGTTTCTATCTTGGACAATTCTTACAGGACCAGAAGAAATCTATTGTTTGGATATACAACTTTTCCCTTTCAAAAGATTTTGTAGCCAACAGAACAAACACAGTTTTCCTGGGCCACTTTCCATTTCTTAAGCAGTCTATTAAGAGTTAAAGATTTCATTTCTTTGGGGGCTGTTTGCAAACCTTGTCACTGGCAGTCTGCTATGGCTCAGTTGAGCCTATTCCAGGACAGAGAAGCCAATTGCTGGAAGGGTGAAATTCTTCTGTTGAAGATATCTCACTACCAGCAGGAAGGACAGAATTTTGACCCTAGACTTTAATTTAAAGATGTCATGTGAAAGAAGTTCATGCATAAGGAGGAAAACTATAACACTGATTAGAGAAGGCAGAGAGAAATACCATATCCAAATATATGTGATATTATTAGAGATATAAATATCACTAGGAACTCTGTGATATGGCAGAAATGAATGGATAGACTGGAGAACAAATGGTACCAGTAACGATAAGTGCTAATTACTTCTGGATATGATAAACAACAGATTTCATCACACATCTGGATGGATAAGAAACAATGTTATTTTTACTTGATTGGTATAAATGGTGAGGATATTAAAGAAGCAATATCTACAGTGATAGATATAGATAGCTTTTTATCAGACAATTATTAATTGAGACAGCTGAAAATAAATTGAAGATCCTAAGTGGCATTCAAGGCTTTAAGTCAGAACTAGAAGGAAGGAAAAAATACATCCATGGAAACAGATGTAGAATAAAATGTGAAATAGTTTAACAGAGGCAGGTCATGCAAGAATAAATATTCTTTCATTAATATCTTATTTTTATACAGAGGAAGTACTTTAAAACTAATTTTCTTGAAGGTCTGTGGAAAAATTTATTTTGGTTATGTGATTTGACAATATATTTTATGAATTATTACTGAATCATTTTCTTATATTAGTGTGGAGAAGAAATAACTACATGGGACATAGAGAAACTCATTGGCTGCTGGTAATTACTCCTGAGTCATTCATTACTCTGATCTTATTTATTTTTTGTTAATGACCTCAGTCTTTTCTGGTTTTGAGAAGTCAGCAAAATGAGATGAAATTTAATGGTACAAGATCATTAAGTTAAGAAAGAAAGAAATCCGTCATCTCATTGGTTAACAAAGCTGTTAATAAAGAAATAAAGACAATTAGCAAAGGTGGCTGAAATGCAACGAGTATATACCAAGAGACACAGAAGTCAAGGCTTAGAAGGAGCTCAAATTTTTTATTCCTTTTTAATTGCTTAGTGACAGTTTTTTGAGACACAGTTCTTTCTCTAGTTGGAAAGTGGAGAAAATATGTCTGAATAAGTCTTTTTAACAGTTTTCTCACGTCAACAGAGAACAAAAGAAATCTAATTGGTTTTAAAATATACGTTGGTAGGCTCTTAGATAATGTGAATTCAAGGAAATAGTCTCAGGTAATCTGTTCTTTGCTTCTTTTTCTACTCTCCATGCACTATGTGACAATATTTTGTTACACAAACTTAAATTTAGACAGGCACCAGATTTTCAGCCTGAATTTTGTGACTAGTGCCTGGTAGTGGTTATTGCAGTAGTGCTGATGAGAGGTGAGTTCAGGACCAGCTCAGCCTTCTGACTTGGCAGTTGCACCCAACATCATGCATTATTTACAATAATTTTTTCAGCTTCTGCGAGCAGGTGGGACAGAGTGAAGGAACATGACTTCAGGTCACAAGGACACTCAATGTGATTTAATTAACACCAAATGCAGGCAGTGGTAGGCACTGTCACCAGGGAAGAGGTCATTGGGTACTGTCAGAGCTCTGGTCTCTGCACATGTACAGGCTATCAGTCTGAGTGTCTCCTAATGTACCTTTCATTCCTATTCCACAGTGATTCAACAAGCTTAAAAACACCAACAACCCTTCCTATCTTTCTGTATGAAAGAAAGGAGCATCTCCAGGGTGCAAGTGAAGCCTTCAGTGGAATGAACTGCCTTCTGCACATACCTCTCTCTCACAGAGGAAGCCCATAATGACTGCATCTAACCTGAAAACTTCTGTACCAGAAGGAAATTACAATGCAGGGAAGACAAGCAGTTTATGTGTTTTTTTCCAAAGTCAGGAGCTGAGGTTGATAATATAACTCAGATATAACCCAGTAATATGATGCAAGGCCTACTGAAAACCCTCTGAGTTTATCTTTTCGTTCTGTGATTTTATAGCAGCATGTAAAATGAGGGTTTGGTTTTCTGATGTTGACGCTTATGGTATTATATATTGTAAAATCCTCCTTCTGGAAACCTTGCTTTCATATTATTACTGTTGTTGCTATTCTTGTCATTACTTCTCTTATTGCTATCTTTCCATGCCCTCAAGAAAAATATTGAAAACAGAGAAATATAAACATGACTTTGATGTAAATAATACAACTTGAAAGGTGCATTCAAGGGAACTGAAAGCAGACTGCTGGAGTATTTCCTACCTTGATGCATGAATAGTGCTGTACTGGGTTGTGAACAGATGTACGTGTCTGAGGAACATTTTAAGCCACATGACAAATGGAGGAGCATAGTGCAAGGAGCTCTGAGTGTGGGTCTCACCTTTGGCTGCAGGTTAGTCCCACAAATTCACCAATGTCTGATGCCCCCCATGCCAGGCAATTCCCATTAGTGGCCACATTAACCAGGTCAACACAGTTTTCTTGGACATGCGTGGGCCACATGCAGAAGGATTGAGGCACTGCTTTGCAAATGCCTGAAACATCAGCCTGGCTATGGGAAGGCATGAGGAGAAGGGCAACTGTGCAAGCCTCACACTTGATGCTTGAGCTTGGAGATGTCTGCAAAAATCATCTTGCTTCTACTGAAACGACTCGAGAGGGGAGGAGGGATGTCATATGGGGAGCACCTTCCTGTGTGTTCCTACAGGATCAAACACAACAGCTCCCCAGTGCTTTCTGAGGCTCTTGGTAACTAGCATAACACAAACAATAACACATTATAATCACTTTTAGTCCTGATCCACTTTCTCCCAGATGCTTAACTTGCAAAAAGGAGGGAGGGGACCTGAACCGTAAATGGGATACACATTCCCTGCAAACGAGAGTCACACTGTAACTTAAGTAACAGGCACATCGTGTGCAGGTTGCTGACATGTTTGAAGCCATAACTTAGAGAAGCCCTAAATCTCCTCCTGTATGTATACCTCTGGCTCCTCTTTTCCCCTTAGGAGTGCTACACTAATCACTTGCAATCCTCTTCTTGGAACTGGATGGTAGCTCTCCACAGTCAAAAGCACACTAACTACAATTAAAGTTTGCCTCCCTTATTAATAGCTGTAACCACACCATTCCTTACCACTTGGAGCAATTTGTGCTTTTTTTCTGGCTATACTCCTACCCTTTGTTGCCCAAGAATGCTTAGAAAGTTTTCTTTTATTATTATTAATATATATATATATTTATTTTTATCCTCAAATGCAAGGCTTTGTCCTCAAAGGCAGTAAAAGGGGGGCTGGCTATGCACACAAAAATCTTGTCTCCCAGCCTGCTACGTAGATCCCATTATTTGTGAGTTACACCATGGGGGCAGAGCAGAGTGAGACTTTCTATATATGTAAAGAGGAAAGGCAGATGTTCTGTTTTAGCAAAGCAGTGGATCTGTTTTTCCCAACGTATTTATGAAAGACAGCCAGTGCCATAATGCAATCTGTGGGTGTTTTCGCTCTGATGGCTCTGTGTTTCCACTGCTACTGCTACACAAAGCCCGTGGTACCATTCAGTCATCACATCAGTGCAGTCTCCTCCATCTGAGGCACTCGAGCACGCACTTCATTTGAGACCTTGTTTTGTTCAGGAAATGGGTGGGAAACCACACTTTACTTGGATGGCTTTTCTATGTATGCCACCGAGGGGGCAGGAGAAACATTTCTAACAGTCCTGTTTGTTCTCTGTCTCGCTCTTTATTTTGGGGTTAAATATAATGAGCAAAACACAACAGGGATTGAGTGAGATATCTTTGGTGGTTTTGTACAAGCACATGAAAATATGAACTAGGAGTCTTTTACAATATGATTTTCTCATTAAATAATATAACCTAATTGAATACTTAACTTGAACTCTCATGGAAATTAATATGACTAAATAGCTAAATCATTGGGTCTTTAATGAAAAATAGAACATTTAATTACCTGAGTGAATCTCAGAATAGTTTAACTTGTTTTGTTATGGAAAAATGAATCGATAGGGTTTCAGCATTTAGGTCTCTGTCATGCCCAGACTTGTCCCTGTGTGGTGCTGTTTGCTTGGCTGGAGCCTCCATTTATTTCTCTTATCAAGGAGATAATTGGTGCATAATAGAAAACCATTTAAACAATTGTCAGAGCTGAAGACAGAGCTGAATTTAAATTTGGAGGGATATTCTACTTTTTACTCAGCAGGAACGAGGAACCCCATGGGATTTGCATGTATAACATATCCACCTTGTATGTAATTTATGGTTGTTTTGTAATGCAAAAATTCTTCTGTTTCAGCAGGAAACACAATCTTACTGTACTAAGTGCCTACAGAATAACTCCAGTAGTGCAAAGTCCATCAGTGCAAACTGACATATGTCAGTGCAAACTGACAATCTAAACCTGTTATTATTGCTGTTGTTGTCAGTGATGGTAGTTGTGTTGTTGTTTTTTAATACAGAAGTATAGTTTTATTAGTTTCTTTTCTAAGTTAGCTGAAAAACAAAACAAAACAAACAAACAAAAAACACTGATATAATTATTTTATGATAGCATATTCACCTTTTTTTGAGCATTTTCTGACCATGGACTTTCAGCAAGACTGTATTCTTGTCTTATTCCTCCTCCTTTTGGCAAGATGGCTAGGATTACTTGAAGCTGGGCTCCTGCCATATTGTAAGAAAAGTCACTGAATGCTTCTAAATTCTTCCTGTGACAAACAACTAGCCAGGGTAGGCATATTCAGTCCTGGAGCTAAGACACTCTTTTCTCACATTTTTATTTAACATCCTGGTAAGGATAATATTTTTCTGAATTTCAGAATTCTTCTTGATTCCTTTTCGAAACCTTGTAATTTTGTGATGAGCCTGCCTTGGGGGAAAGTAAGCTCATAATTTTTTTGTTCATCTCAGAAGAGTTAGGAAGTCAATTCAGTCATATAAATATATTATAGATTATCCTTTCCTAGAAAAATTTATACAAAACTCTGTACACAGAAGAAATGTCCAGAAAGCTAAAGACACTGCTTGGCTGCTGATTCATCCCTACAAAAATAAGGAATAGAAAATGTCAGTAATAGGAGAAATGAAACTCCCATTGCAATAATTAAACAGGATTGCTTAGAGAAAAGAGATCATGGGTCAGTGAGTCTTATGCATCCCCTTAGCAAACCTCTGTACTTGTGCTGGATTGAGCTTTGGTTGTCATCCAACCTGTCACATGGAACGAGTGATGGAGATGGAATAGATCACCTTAGAATAATATAAGATCTCTATCTCTACGCGATTTATGTTGCTGTTGCAAATGAATGGATTAGTACAGAAAGGCCAGCAGTAAAGCAAAGCCAGGAAGACAGATGGCAGCTGCCATAGCTTACAGTGTGATGCCATATATTTCTGCATTCCTGTTTCACTTCATGAACCTAGAGAAATGGAAAGGTAGGAGAAGAGAGAAAATGGAAACCACTGCTGAAATGGCCTGCACAACTGCTAGATGCACCAGAAAACATCATGAGATGAAAAAGGAAAGTAAGTATTTTGATGGAATGGGAAGATTTCTTCGGTGTACACAAATAAATGTCTCCAAGGCATGATGCAGCTTTGCCATACAAATCTTTGACACAGACCAACTGCTTTTTGTCATTTCTGCCTGTGTTAGACTAAGTTTGATCAACATGAGGCAGGCAGTCTGACATCCATACTGAGAATTTGTAGGAAACAGAAAACAACTAATTGTTAATATGAAGGGATAACTTTCATAAAATTAGGTTGTGAATTCTACAATTACATTAAAAGTAATTATATTATCTACGAGCAGAAGGATTTTCCAAATTATTTATCTGGCAGGTCAGACGTAATGTGACAGTGTTGCCACACATTTTACCACGGTAGGCTGACCTAGATCAAAGCCCTCCCCATGTCCTTTCCTTCTGGGAACACCGTACACGCAGGTCTTGGGGTCTGAGCATGAAAAACCAGAATGCATACATGAAGGAAAGGTCAGTGCAATCACAGCTTGAAGTGACCCTGACATGACTGTGGATTAGGCCCCAGAGACCAAATGTCTACGATATAATCATGCACAATACACGTTAGCATCTATATATCTAAAGGGAGAAAAAATCCTTCTATTGTGAGTACTTTCTTGACTTTTGATCTCAGTCTTTTAACTATTTGGAAATTTTTCACATTCTTCCAGATATAAGTAGGTATAAAACAAATAAATACAAAACAGCAACAACAAAAACCACAAACAAACAACAACAACAACAAAACAACCAAACAACAACAACAAAACACATACTTTTCATTAATTATGCACTTCGAGCTCCTTCTTGAAATCTTACTCAGTGGTTGATCTTAATATTGGAAAGGTATACACTGCTCAGGCAGGAAAACTTTTAAAAATGCTGCTATTTATAACAGACCAGGGTATATACATGGCTTACATTTGCTGTACAGTTCTTGGGGGGGGAAAAAAAAAAAAAAAGTGCATACAAAGACAGCACCAGACATTCTTTTTTGTTTGTTTTAATACAAATGCCCTACAACTTTACAAATTAATGGGTGATAGCAAAAAATTCTTTCCCTTTCTAGTTTAGCTCAGAAACCACAAAGTCATTCAATTTTGGATCCATTCCTATTCTCAGACTCCCCAGGAGATTTAGTAAAAACAACACATAACTCTTTACTGGAACTCCATGGGCATTACCACATTTTTTAGATGTAGATAAGGCTGCTACATTCTGCATTTGGAAAGTCAAGACTTCATTTATAAGGTGCTGAAGCTGGAAGGCTTTCATGTTGGGCCTTAAATTCACAATCTCCAGCAGAAGAGGAAATGGAGGGTATGTCAGCAGCAAGCAGCAGAGAACAGAACAGAGCCATCTCAGTTCAGTGCATATGTTCACACAGTTGAGTGCTATGTAGAGATACCGTGTGGGTCCGGAGAGCAAAATATTTATGTTAGCATAGCATTGCTTTCAGCAGCAGCACTTCAACAGCACTGCTTGGGCCCAGAACCAAGTTATCATCTTTTACATTTTCAGATGTATTGCAAAGGAGTCTTCATTGCTTGAGTGATGACTTTTTTTTTTTTTTTTTTTTTTTTTTTTCCCTTGGCAGGGGGAGCAAAAATAAACCAAAGAATGTGTTTGAGGAGCCCCGATCTTGCTCCTGAGTATGTGCAGGGAACTGGGGAACACAGCATAAGCATTCAGCCTGGGCGCTGCTCTGGGAAATGCACTGCCACGGGTTGAAGCAGAGATGACAGTGCTGCTTTGTACCCAGCAGAGAACTGTTTCTGATTCCTCCTGTTCTCTTCCCCCAAGCAATTTACCCACATGCAGTATTAAACCAGTAATAAATGCATGGATAGAATTTTCCTAGAGATCATCTTAGGTGAAATGTTTGAGCAGGGCAGTGGTGGTGACTGAGGCCAGCCTGTGTATTGAATCCCTTTTTTTAGCTTCTCTCCTAGCTACTCAGCCTGATCACAGGCTTGCAGCTGCTCATGTAAGCATTGCAAGCAGGGAAATGTCTGTCTTGACTGCAGGAAGGGGAGCAGGTGTTTTCAGCAGCGTATGTCACACTACAGCTCTGAGTACAGATACAAGAGTGAAGCATCCAGGATCAAAATTCAATGAAAACAATCTATCTATCTATCAATAGCAGAGCCACTAAAACCAGATTCGTTCAGATTTGTTATGCCTTTTACATTGTGCCATGACAATAGCCACTTAAAATAATCCTAACTCCTCTCTTCACATCTGTCCTCCTAATGTGTTACTCTCAGGTACTGTCCATGCACCTCACATGTTTAGCCCCCCTTTCACCACTTTGGTCAAGTCCCATTTCCCATCTTACATCCAGAGCTCAGCACTTCCCTGCTTCCAGAACCCTCCCTGCTCAGCAGGGCAATGATTTGGAGAAGGCAGACAAACAGTATTAATTTAATTAAAGAGTATTAATTTGCTATTATATAGTAGAAGAACAAGGAGATAAATATGTTGCCTTTGCAGTACAGCCTTTTCCAACAGTAGGGCAACAAATCACATGATGCTGTTGATGGTCATTAAATGTTTTAGGAATTTAAATCTGAGATCTTAATCCTTCCATCAAATTCATTTGGAACTGGACATCACTAGGGAATGACGGACAGATGGTATAATCACATAAGCCTCCTTTCACTGGGAAACCACATTAAAAAAAAAAAAAAAAAAAGTATCAGAAATAATTATGCCTTTTGGAGAATGCATGGAGGCAGAAGGACGTGATGTAATTTTCTGAAGATTATGCAACAGTCAGGGTCGGAAGCAATATTTAGGGTCTTCCTTCAAAATATTACAAGTCCTCCAAATAGTGCTTACATGTGCTGTGGGATGTACAGACACCGAGTCACTGGCTACAAGCAGCAGCAAAGACTGTGGGTGTCCTGAGCCAGACCCCATACAAACCCAGGAGAAAAACCGCTTCCTTCCTCGTTTCCCATTATCACCTTCAGCTCCTCAGTTTGGGGGATTTAGCTGTGGTTCAGACAAGCCAGAAACATTTTAGAGGTATGTATTAGATAAGCAGCCCATATTATGTAAGTACCCTTGTGTGGGATTCTGGTTTTTAGGACCACCCAATCCACCTGCCAGAATAGCAGTTCATTGTGCACACTGAATTTGACCTAAACACTAAAAAAAAATAAAATTACTGTTTTTAAGAGAAATTTTCAGCCTCGTTGTATGTAACAGATGACCCCAGGCCATCGCCAACCACCCCATTTTGAAGCCCAGCAACATTGTTGTTATGTTTTTTAAGAAATCTAGAAATTTCCTGCTGATGATGTTAAAGCAATTAAACCACCGCATCGAAATAATAAATCTGAGAGCACTGTGGGTATTGGAGGCTGGCTCCTAACAGCATCTTGCAGCGTGGGCAGGGAGGGCGCGATGAGGCGAGATGTCGTGGCCCTGCTGACCCACGGGGCGGGTGCTGCGGGGCCGTGCCGTGCCGGGCCGTGCCGGGGGAGGGCCGGGCCGTGCCCGACACAGAGCGAAAGGGAAAGCCACAGCCCGGCCTCCTTCCCCCTGCCCGAGCGGGGCGGAGCGGCCTCCGCCGCTTCCCGGTCCTGGGCTCCGGCCGCGCCCGCTCGGCGCTGCCCCGACCCCGGGAGCCATGAGCGGCTCCGGGCCAGAGGAGGAGGAGGCCGGGCTGCAGGAGGCCCGGCTGCAGGAGGCCGAGAGGGACTGGGCGGCGGCCAAGGCGTTCTACGACAACCTGGTCTCCAAAAGACCCCGGCCGGTGAGCGCGGGAGGGATGGGGACTGGGGAGGGGGTAGGGCTGGGGGTAGGGCTGGAGAGGGCTTGGACGGGACTGGAAGGGGGGGAGGACGAGGCTTAGGGTGGGGAGGACGGGGCTTAGGTGGGGTATGACGGGGCTGGAGGGGTGATGAAGGGTTTTTTTTTTTTGGTGGGAGGGATGCCAGGACTTGGAGGGGGATGCCGGGGCTGGAAGGGGGGATGCCGGGCCTTGGAGGGAGGAGGACGGGGCTTGGGGAGGGGACACGGGAGCTCTGGGGGGCACACGGGGCTAGAGGGGTGCCGGGGCTTTAGGGGGGTGCCTGGGCTTTTAGGGAGCTGCCGGGGCTTGGGGGGGATGCCAGTGCTTGGGGGGGTGCCAGGGCTGTGGGGTGGTGATGCCAGGATTTAGGGGGGGTGCCGGGGCTTGTGGGGGTGCCGGGGTTTGGAGGGAGGACGAAGCTGGGGTGCCGGGTCTGGGGGTGCCGGTGCTACCCTCTTCTCGCTCGGCAGCCCAAGCCCCAGCACGCCATCACCGTGGCCGTGTCGTCCCGAGCTCTCTTCGACCTGGTGGAGGAGCGTCGGATCTACGAGGAGCAAGGGGTGGAGAAGTACGTGGAGTACCAGCAGCAAAACGAGAACGTCACCCTCAAGCCCGGACCGGCTTTCCACTTCGTCAAGGTACGCCGGCAGGCTCGGGAGGAGCGCTGAGGATGCTGCGAGGCCGAATTTCGGGAAGAGGAGGAGCCCAGAGCCTTCCTAGGACGGGGATAATCCCTGCCCCTGGGAAACGTTCCCCTAGCGGTGAATTTGCCTTGGCCGGGGAGCCCGAAATCAGCATCCTCAACGCAGCGTAGCAGCCGGACACTGCGGGCGCCCGTAGCACTGCTCACTGCCCTCCTCCCGCAGCATCCCCCGGCGTGTCCCCTCCCTTTTAAGATCATTTTCAGTTAAGACAGGCCCCAAAATGGTTTTAAGGATGTTGCAACCTTTTCCCCTAAAAAGGAAAGAAAAAAACAAAACAAAAAACAAAACAAAACAAAACAAAAACCACCACAACCCCCTTACTTCCTAATTTCAATTTCACTTTTTTGTCCCACTTACAGCTATGATTAAAGACAGTGTTGGCTCAAACAGGAAACAATTTACTATATTCAGAAATGATTGATTTTTTTTTTGTCAGCTTTAATTTTTTCCTTGCTTTCTTCTCGTGAGACCCCACCTAGGGCACTGCATTTTGGTCTGGGGCCCCCAACATAAGAAGGATATTGAACTGTTGGAGTGAGTCCAGAGGAGGCCGCATGATCAGAGGGCTGGAGCACCTCTCCTAGGAAGACAGGCTGAGGGAGTTGGGGTTGTTCAGCCTGGACGACAGAAGCCTCCAGAGAGACCTTGTAGCAGCCTTCCTCTACCTAAAGGGAGCCTATAGGAAAGCTGGGGTGGAACTCTGTCAGGGGGTGTAGTGATAGAACAAGGGGGAATCGTTTTAAACTAAAAGAAGGTAGGTTTAGATTAGGTATAAGGAAGAAATTCTTTACTGTGAGGGTGGTGAGGCACTGGCACAGGTTGCCCAGAGAAGCTGTGGATGACCCATCCCTGGATGTGTTCAAGGCCAGACTGGATGGGGCTTTGAGCACCCTGGTCTGGTGGGAGGTGTCCCTGCCCATGGAAGGGGGGTTGGAACTAGTCTTTAAGGTCCTTTCCAACCCAAACCATTCTATTATTCTTTCTCATTCTGGAAATTTTTCTTGAGGACCAGCAAAAGCAATAGACCCCCAGTTGGGAGTCGAGGTTTAAGCACAGGTGAAATAGAATATTTTGCTTTCATTGCACAAGATAAGAGAAATGTCCAAGGCAAACAGCTTCCAGCATGGAAAGCAAGTTGGCTTAGCAAAAATGAAAAAAAATCAAAATATGTATGATTTTGAGAAATATGTTTATGTTTTTAGTGGGGCTGATTTGAAAAAAAAAAAAAGAGAAGTGCAAGTTTGTTGGATGCTTCTTTCTACTTGGAGACAAAGAAAACCTACAGAAATAGTATCTTTTCTGTTTGGATTCCTTTGCTGAGATCTTTAAGATACTAACTTAAAGACATTATATCTCAAGTTGTAGCACTTAAGAACCCTTATCACAGGCCAGGATCTCCTTGGGCTGGGAACTGTACAGGCACTTGGACAAAAAATGGCATTCCTCTCTTCCACTCCCCCTTAATCTGTAATATTTGAATAAATTCTTAGTGTGCTAGAGTATTAGAAGAGAGTAACAAAAGGAAAAAAAAGTGATGCAAAGGGTTTGTGACCAGATACTGAGATTTTTTCCTAGGCTTTATACCAGGCTATCACTCAGGGTTCTCCTAAGCCAAGTCCCACATGACATAGCCTTGCTTTTTACAGTGAGATTCCCAGAATTTAATTATAAAATCTACATTTTAATTCTTAACAACTGGTCTGGCTTTTTAAAGCACCTTAATGAAAAACAGCCTGTCTTGGATTCATTTGATGATTCATTGTTGACTTTATTGCCGTAATCCCAAGGAATTCCATTCAAGGGCCAGCTCCCAAAGTAGAGGTCTGTAAACCTAGAGCAAAAAGCAATTCTTACTCCAAAAGGATACGATTCTAAATATAAGTTGAGACAAGATGGATACAGAGAGACGACCGGGTGGAAGGTCAAGGAAATAAGAAGAATGCCAGACTGTGAATATGGCGTGTTGGTCTATTAGCTTAAAAGAGATCTCGAATGAATCAAAACCTGTCTCATTCAGTAATTCAGTAAGAAATCTCCAAGGAAATCATGCTTGACAGGATATGATTTGGTACTTGTTTGTTAAGGACAGTCTGACACCTGAGCTGTGTCAGTGAAATCTTTGCATAAGTATGTGTCCCAAATTCACATTTGTTCATGAGAAACAAGCAGTTGCACATACAAATCCCTTTGTACCTTCTCCTCGATTTCACAGCAACAATCTTTAAGTGGACAAGAAAATCTCTGGATACAACCATTCACCAGCAATGTTTTATTAAATTTATTAAGCAACATGAGTAGGAAACATGAACATTTCTGAAAAAGAGACCTTTTCTGGTCCTGGGAAAAAAATATTTGGTATCCAAAACAAAACAAAAACAATTCAAAGGGAGATTAGATAGAACAAGTTTAAGTCCAACATTTTAAGCTTAAAAAAAATAAAAATTACACAAATATTAATCTGTATTCTGAAAAATGTTCAACAGTGCATAAATATATTCCAGATTATCATGGTGTCCCAAGAAAAAGGATTTCTGTTATAAAGTTAAATTCTGTGACTTTCAGCAAAAGAAACTTAGTTGCTTCCCTTCAAATAAGCCCAGGCAAACAGTTGCTGGGAGCAGAAAGAAATAAAACAAGTTCAGCAAGTTAAACATTCAGATATTTCTCATTCTCCTTCAAGACAGTCCTATCACTAAACCCACAGCGATTAAGAAGGAAGGCACATTCCACTTGTCTATTGACTTCCACATTTCTACCCTGCAGGCACTGGAGCATGTCAATGCCCGGCTTCTTGAGCTATACCCTGATGATGAAGAAAGATTTGATATTGTTCTGATGACTAATAACCATGCCCAAGTGGGAGTGAGGCTTATAAACAGCATTAATCACTACGGTAAGTAAAATAAATACGTAGAACTGCCTGTGGTTATATAATGAAATGCAGTGATTTTGTTTATCCTGTTCTGACTTTAGTAAAAGCAACTTCTTTGATATAGACACCCATTCCTTAGGAGATTATATTTATTTTTGTGTGTCATAGTAAGTGAGATATCCCCTCTGCTGTCATAGAAGTGAATCCCCTCTGCTGTCACAGGGGGATTTTGTATGAAATTCTCAGGGAGGAAGGACTAATCTATTGTAGTCAGTTTAAGTTGTGTAACTTGTTGAAATTGCAGTGAACAAGATTGTCTTTTTTAAGCTTACTGTCAGTTGTAGGCTAGTGTTGTTCTTTACATCTTCATTTTCCAGGTTTATAGTGTCAAGGTGGAGTCACACCTTGTTGTGCTGTTCTTGTTTCAGGCTTAACAATTGAACGCTTCTGCATGACAGGAGGAAAAAGCCCTATTGGTTACCTGACTGCGTATCTTACCAATCTATACCTCTCAGCAGACTCTGAAAAAGTGCAAGAAGCTATAGAAGCAGGTTTGAATTGTCCTTTTTTTGTTCTCTTTCAGCTGGGCTTGTTAAAAACAAATCTAGTCATGGTGTGTCTTTCACAGAAAGTAGTGCTGCTTCATCAAATCAGAATTTCACTGCTGTGCATGCCACAAACTTTGTACCTAATCAGATAACATCAGGTTATTTCTCTGCAGTTTTCCCCTCTGGCCTTTCAGCTTGCCGATAATGATAACTTGATCAGCCTCTACCTCTGTCACACCTTTCTGTCTCCTCCCATGCTGCCATCATACAGGAAGTGAATTCCTCTGTGCACCGGCTTGCCGCTCCCTTTTCAACATCTGTTTGAGTTGAGTCATCTGTTTGATAGGAGTTACAAAAGCTAAGTTCTGTGTTCTACAAGCAAAAAACAAAATAGTTTGACTTTACAGTCTCATTGGAATTTCATGCTTTGTCTCATTTGTAGTACACCTTGGGGACCAGGTTTGTGTGTTACACGGAACTGGAAATAAGCATGTCTAAGAAGCTATGCCAATAGGACAGCTTCCATGCAGATGTGTTAGAGAAAAGCCATTACAAAGTAATTTCAGGGATGGTTTCTGCTCCCTGTGTTAAAAGGTCACCACAAATAAACTGTTAGAACTAAACTACTGGTCACTTTATGAATGACTTTGCAGGACATGCCAACTGAAGTTCTCTGATACACTTTCAGGCATCGCATCAGCTACCATGTTCACTGCCAACAAGGATGTTGCTTATTCGGATACACAGCTGAGGGTGGCATTCGACGGGGATGCAGTTCTCTTTTCTGATGAATCGGAACAGATTGTCAAAGAACAAGGATTAGATAAATTTTTTGAACACGAACAGCTGAATGAGAATAAGCCTCTTGCACAGGTTTGTACTTCTTAAATCAAAGAGTTTTCAAAACATTTTTTTAAATTCTCATTACTGCTGTCTTTCTCCAGTTTCCCCAGTGTGTATGCATTAATCATTGTGGAAACTGAATTGTCATTTCATTGCCCTATTTACTTCCTTTTTCAAGGATAATCTTTAAAATGCGTGTTTGACACAAAAGAGGCCAGTAAGGCAGTCCTTTCACCAGATCTCTCACTTCACTGAGAAAAACTGCATATATGAGACAGTGGCTTACAGTTATATTCTAATTATATTCATTATAAAAAGGAAAGATTGCTACTGATTTCCTTGATTTTTTTAATCACGTTGCATAGGTAATGTTAATTTCAAAAACTGGAATACTCAGGTTGCTGAAGCGGGGTGATATTTTGCTTATTCTTAAGTAGAACTATGACATTTGTCTAAAAACCAAAAATATTTTTAAATTAGCTTCAAATAAAATGCCATCACTACTATTGTTAACAATGGTATAAATCAAAAATAAAAGCTTGATCTATTGAAAGTACTGGACAGTGCAATATATTGCAAGTTGAAACTAAATATTATTTACTACTTTTAATCAGGGTGTAATGTTGTCATTAATCTGACGTGACGTGTAATTAGGTCTGCTGTTGGGTTTTGTACAGGCAAGTGATTGCACCTTGTGGATCATAGGAAAATGAGTTCAGTGCTTTCAAAGAACATAGTATTAACGACTGTAATTTTAACTTTATAATGTAAGAGATCTTGTAAGCTTTATATTATAGAGATCTTGTAAGTAATGAGAATCAGTTTCCTACTGATCACACCATGTAGGATTATAGCTTTAACTTTTTTCCAATTCCTAGTGTGTGTAGATCCACTTAGAAATAGTTCATACAGAGATTGCTATATTTACAATAGCATTAAGGAAGGAATTTTGTTTGTAACTGGCAATCTGGAAGAAAGCACAGGGATGACTTTGAGAACTGTGGGAAAATATTTACTATGCTTCTGGTATTTTGTACTCAGGGTCCTTTGAAAGGCTTTCTGGAAGACCTAGGGAAACTCCAGAAGAAGTTCTACGCAAAAAATGAACGATTAAATTGTCCAATAAGGACCTTTCTGGTCACAGCCAGAAGTGCAGCAAGTTCTGGAGCCCGAGTCCTGAAGACTCTTCGTAGCTGGGGTCTGGAGATTGATGAGGCGCTGTTCTTAGCAGGAGCTCCTAAAGGACCGATCCTGGTGAAAATACGTCCTCACATTTTCTTTGATGACCAGATGTTTCACATAGAAGGAGCACAGAAATTAGGCACCATAGCTGCACACGTTCCCTATGGCATTGCTCAGAAATACCAAAAATCTGCGTGACTGGATGGCACCATCAAAGATAAGGTTCTTAACTCAGCCAGCCTCTAATATACCAATAGCTCTTTCTGAAAACCTCTATTTGTGTACTATAAGCACTTTGTTGAAAGATTTGACTTCTGGCTAGAACAACCTTTAGAGGAAATATTTTTAATATTGTTCAGTTTTTAACAGAGTTATTTTAATAGCACTCTAAAGCAGTTTAGTTTTTTGTTTGTTTGTTTGTTTGTTTACCTGTTTGGATACAACACTGTGTTTTTGATATTAGGGAAAGATTTGTACTGGTTTTATAGTTTGAAACAGAGACAGAGCAGTTATATTTTTTCTAAAAAGTTGCTAATGGGCTATTTAAAAGAAAAAAAACATACTGCATATATAGCCCTTACTGTTTATTTCTGAAATTACCAAAACCACAGTTTGCCTATATGTTGTTACGTGTTGGTGTTTCCTTGGTAGGTATGTATTCAGTAGTTTTGTTACCGTGAAGTTTCAGCTTCTACGGGTCTCCAGTGAAATGTTAGCTTATTTGATATTGTGTTTACAGGAACACTTTATTTTTCTATATTGTTTTCCTACTATAATAAAGCTGGCTTTACAGAACATTGTCATTTGTCTGTGTAGAGATTTGAGTATAATTTCCTATGCAAAATGAAGTTACGTGATCAGTATCTCTCTGCCTCTTCCCTCTCTGAGATAGGTAGAACCAGAACTGACTGCTTTCAGCCCATAAGATAAGAGTGAGAGGTCTTGAAGACATTTAAATTCTAACAGATTTTATGTAAATATAGAGCTGGGAAGAAGTCAGAGATGCTATGAGTATCTTGACTGAGGCAAAGAACGAAGCATTAGAGCATACCTTTACAACAACAGAGGATCTATACTGAAATACCGCTGTTGATGGAACTACTTGTTTCTTAACTAGATTCAGTTAGGTTTTACAGCTGTTCTGCGATCTGCATCGACTGAGTTCGGCAACCTTGGATGAATTTCCAGGGGACAGGTTTCTGTTGCGACATGAATTCGGGTAAAATTACACCATATGTCTATTCTGCCTCTTTTGTGCTGAGTTCTTGTATCTCAGTGTCATCCATGTATTTGAGTGCCTTCCAAATGACACAGCTAACATCTGTCAGGTGGTGTTTGTTCTCTTTCCCTCCCCAGTGGAACAAGTGTCCTGCTTTATTTTCATTGTTGCTGTGTATTTATACCAGAAGAGACAAAACCAAAAGAATGCGCTTTGCAGTGGGAGTAGCTGATGGTGAAGGCTTTGTGATGATCTGTGGTGCCTGAGGGAATTCACTCCAGAATCTCATGTTAGCCTCTGAGAAAGTGTGGTGTCTTCTGTCCAGATGAACTGTCCTGTTATTACGGAGAGCTTCATTTCATTCATTGTGGTTTCCCTCCCAGAAACCTAAGCAATCTTTTAAATGCTTTTTTCTTTGAAAAGTTCTTTGAAAGAAGAACTGTTTCCAAAGTTCTTTGAAAACAAAGATGAAAGCCTTGATCCCATATGAAACTTGAATAGGGAGCATTGGAAAGGTTTTTATGTATTCACACTAGCCTGTCTTCTTGATGGGATGTACTGCAGAGTTCTGGTGTACTTGGAATTTCATAAGTGTTAAAGGCTTTGTGCCCAAAATATATCACATTTCTATAACCCAGCCAGGAGGTGAGGAAGAAATGAATAACTGCAGCCTGGTCATTGTCTGCCAGGATGGGATAGAGTTACTTCGCCAAATGGAGATTATAAAAAAGTTATTAACAGATGTTTTTGTATGAGAGCTCAGAATCAGCTCTCCAAGACATCCAAAAATATTCCTTAGCTGTGCAGTATAAATTACATGTGTATTTCACCACAAAAGCATGGCTACAAACTTCAGGAAGACTGGTCCTGCCTTGTTGAAGCAAAGCATGATCAGCCATTCTTCACCCATGCATTGTTAGAGCTACAGATGTGATGGTTGGGTGCAAAAAAAAAACAACCATGAAGGATGTATGCCGTGCACATATTGCTGGCACTTGACTTTCTTTTAGCATAGGAACTGAAGTCTGATACTGAAAAGGGCTAATGGTATCCTTGATCCCTGTGGGACTCCAGAGGTCAGTGTCTTACACCTCACAGGATGAGCATGTAAATCAGTGAATAAATAGGAATCGGAGTCATCTAGTCTATTCTGCTTAAATTTATTTCCAATCAACAACCCACCTACAGCAAAAAATGAAACATGCCGGCCCGGACATAGGAGCTTCCAGTTCTTTCATCTTTTTTTGATCTGTACATAGCGATAGAGGGCTATCTCTTGCTGTGTCAGTCCTGACAGCGCTGAAGCATGTGTGAAGAGAAATAAAGAGAGAAAAGGTTCATATATTAAATTCATATAGTAGGTTTCTTAGTCATAGAATTCAAAACAACATTAAAGCCCAGAAGCTCACATGAAGGTCCACAGTCACTTCTCCTAAGTTTAGTTATCCAAAATGCACTTAGATGTGTATTCAAATTACATACTGTCTTTTAATTGTGAGGTAACTCTCCCAAGCATGGTGGCTGCTTCTTTGCATATCCAGCTGGCAGCATTTTGGGTTAATGGTGTCTCATTCGTTCATGCAAGTGCCCCTTTAGGCTCACCAGGGTGTTCGGGGATACTCAGATCTACTAGGTGGTCTCTGCCCATTTTACTCATTGTCTCCAGCTCCAAGGCACAACTTTGGCTAGTGGGCCAAAATAATCATTTTTCAAGAAAGTTCTCTGAAGGGGGATGGGATGGGATGGGATGGGATGGGATGGGAACTGAAGGAAAGGGATTTCTAGTTTTGCAGATGTAGACTAGAAGAAAGCACACACCTCAGGGACTTGTCCAGAATTGCACTCCAAACCACAACAAAACAAAACAAAGCAGAACAAAATACTTGCTTCTCATGCTTATGAGGATACCATGAATTTATGCCCCAGCATTTCATTACTCTAAGCCAGTCACAGTTAAAAGAACAGCAGTTTTCAATAGGGGAATAGAGAAGAGTCTTATGGTTCTGGACTGTACTGCCTCAGTTTGTTTATAACACTGGATGATAGACACATGAAAAAGAAACTGGCAACTGGTACTTCAGGTACCTCCACATGGGCTCCTCTGCCTCTGCCAGAACCTGTAACCTGCACTGACTTGAAGTATTACTGAAAAGAACACATCCATCTCCTTAAACGCAATGGATGGGCAGAGAAAGCAGTGAAGCAGATGGATGTTTTACCAGAAAAATAACTTTCAGTTACCAAGCTCAGTAGTTTCTGGGACCAATAATATCTGAATGTGTATGTCATCCCTGCCTTGATGAGCAGCTTCTGATCACTGTGACCAGTGAGCTTCCACGTAGAATGATCCTTGCACTGAAGGCTGAATTGGCCATTGGTAGACCCAGGCAGGATCCTTGAGATCCATGAGGATTTCTTACAAGATGAATCTCTTCCTCTAACAGAGAATTTTCTGGTTCTTTTATTTTGCCATCTCATTGAGAACCACCATCCCTTTCTCACAGTCCTTGGCTGTAAGGTCACTAGGCTGTATCACTAGTATGGCTCCAATGCCTCCAAAGATATAATTTACTCTGAGCAGTGCATATGGAAGAACATCTCACTGGGAAACAAGATTCATTCATCTCTGAAAGCATATTAAGGATATGAATGTCATCTATCCTTTAATGTTTAAATTTGATAGGCCAGCCACTCAATTTGCCAGCTTTATAATGCTCCAGAGACTACTGAGAACAGCCTAGCTAAAAGAATGTTACTACGAGTGACATTTTACATTTCCAGAAGAAAGTAATGACCATGTTTGTAACACCTAATTGCGAAGCAACAAGGAAGCAGTTCAAATATCAGTGCTCTGAGGCTTTTCAACAGCAGCCTTTGTCTTCCTCAGAGCTTAATTGCATTTGAGGAACCTGTATCCTAACCTTATGTCACCTGCAATCTGCTTCAGCTCCTCAGAAGGGCTCTGTTAGGTTATCTAACATCTAATCAAATTAAATCCAGCAAGGATCAGAGGAACAATGATTGGCCAAGGAACCCAAGTAAACTAATCACAGAAAAAAAGAGAACACACAGCTCCTCCTGAGGTCATCAAAGGTGAATGATTCGACCATTATTCCTGGTGTGAAACCTGCTAGTATGAACCAAGCAAATAATTTTTCGCTGGAATGCCGTGCAGACTAAGGGGAATCATTGTCTAAAAGAGTACAGGGTTTATTATGGGATGTAGGTGGAAAGAAAATTGTGGGTCAGAGTAGAGAGAATGTGGGGCCTGCACAAATTTTATTATAAGATATTAAGTGCAAGTGGGAACAATAAGTGAGGGAGAGGAAGCAAGGTGGACTGAGGAGACAAAATGGAAAAATAGAAGGAGAGAGGGGTAAAAAGGGCTGGTCACAGGTAATCCAGGTGTCTGGTTAATATGTTTGACCAAAGTTTGTACCTCATCACTGCAGTCTGACATATCTTCTTCACAAATACTGTTTCTATTTTCTTTATGGGTAATTCTTTATTCTGAGCATGTGTGTGTGGACCATGAAGGAACTTCCAGTTGGATCAGCAGGTAAATAGGGCAAGAGATCTGAGTGCCAGCCATCAGAGAGCAAAGTCACAGGTCTGAGGGGCCCAAGGGTCTGGTGCCAAATGGATAGAGACAGTCTGGACACAGCTACCGGACAGACCAGCTGTTTGAGGGCCCCTCATGATGTGTATGTGAACCATTAGTACACTTCTAGTTGGACAAGCCACCACGCAGGAAGAGACCAGCATCTGGGAAAACCCAGCATCAGAGCTGGTGCCTGAGTCTCTAGGTATAGAAACTGGATGGACTTAGAACCTGTGCTAGTATTTAAGAGACCAGTGAATGTGAGCATGGTTGTGAAGTGAGTGTATGTACTCATACCTTCTGCAAGCAGCATCTCTTCCACCAGACTGGGATGGGACAAACCGCTTTGGTCCTGAAGTCCACAAAAGTTGGTTACCTCTCATAGGCTACCTCCAAGGTGATATTACTCAGCTGAAGCTGGTCCTAGAACCAAGTGTTCAGCAGGTCAGCCTGTCAGCTCGCTGGCATGTTTAGAGCCTAGGCTAGCTGCCAGAGCAGCTACCACCACAAAGAATTGTGTAACACTTCCCCACCCAGTCCATCCCTTCTGCTTGCAACACAGACGTTGCAAGACATGCTTGGCCGTGTACTAACATCTGTCTTATGCTCGGACACAAAACCTGATTTGATCCAGAGCCACAGCACCTAAGAAAGAAATCTGATCTCGAAGGCAGCATGGGATGGGGCTCAGCACGCCGTCCTGACACACTCACTGCACTTGGGTGACTAAATTGAACTTGCACAAAACATTTCACTAGCACAGAGGCCAGGTGGCATGTGAAGTCCGGCATGGTCACTCTCCAGAAGATGGTGGCTGCTTTGTGGGCACTTGTGAGTGGTGGGAGAGTGTGCTTGGGGCTTGGGCCAAAAACTTGCACAGGCTGCTGCTGCCCTACAGGAGGTGGTGGCATTGCTGCTCCTGGGAGCCCTCTCAGAACTGTTTAACTCCCTGCGGGCAGCCGTGAGCTGGACTCAACTATCCTTCCATCGGGATATTCCGTCACAGTCCCGGGTGGTTTCGGGGCTCACCAAGCCCCTGCAGGCCTACAACCCCCACAATGCCCAGCGGCGCGGCCGGCCGAGCCTAACGCGAGGCCCGCTCCCATGGCCGCGGCGGTGGCGGCGGCAGCGGTGCTGGGCGGGGGCCTGCTGCTGGCAGCCTGGCGCTGGCTGCGGCCCGCGGCCCGGCCCGGCGCCGGCTCCGCGGCCTCCATGCGGGGCAAGACGGTGATCATCACCGGGGCCAACAGCGGGCTGGGCCGGGCGGTGGCCGCCGAGCTGCTGCGGATGAGGGCCCGGGTCATCATGGGTTGCCGGGACCGGGCGCGGGCGGAGCGGGCGGCCAGCGAGATCCGAGCCGAGTTAGCCGAGCGGGAGGCGGCCGAGGGCGGTGGGGAGCTGGTGGTCCGGCAGCTCGACCTGGCCTCGCTCAGCTCCGTGCGGGACTTCTGCCGACAGGTCCTCCAGGTACGGGCCCTGCCGGGGGTAGGGGGGTCGAAGGGGAACCCCCCCCCCCGCCTGACCGCACGCGGTCCGGGGCTGCGGGGTGGTTGCAGGGCTTGGGGGGTGTAAACAAGTGGGCAGTGTTGTCTGCTTGAAGCTTAAAGATCGTGGCTGGAGCAGCTCTGCTACGAAGAAAGGCAGAGAGAGCTGGGGATGTGCGGCCTGCAGAAGAGGAGGCTCCGGGGTGACCTCATTGCAGCTTTTCAGGACTTAAAGGGAGCTTATAAAAAAGATGGAGGGTGGCTCTGCTCAGTCAGGCAATGACAGGACAAGGAAAAATGGTATTAAACTAAAAGAGGGTCAGCTTAAATTAGACATTAGGAAGAAATTCTTTACTGTAAGGGTAGTAAAACACTGGAAGAGGTTGCCCAGGGAAGCTGTGGATGCCCCATCCCAGGAGGTGTTCAAGGGCAGGTTGGATGAGGCCCTGGGCATCCTGATCTAGTGGGTGGTGTCCCTGCCCATGGCAGGGGGTTAAAACTAGATGATCTTTGGGGTCCCTTCCAACCCGAGCCATTCTATGAGTCGTATTTGTTCAGGCTGTGCTAGTACTGAAAATGAAACTTTTTTTTTATGAGAAACATAAAACATTTCACTTGTCCCTGTTTTTCTGTTCTGAAGTAATTTGCCTTTAAGTTGACATTACAGCACAGCCTTGTGCCCATAGCAATAAAGGTTCATGAGTGAGCTGCTCGCAACTGCATCTGTCCTGCTGTCTTCTCCCTGACACCGGACTCCCACACATCTTGCATCTCTTGCCAGCAGTAGCTGAGTTTAGTGGTTAGATGTTTTGTAATATATACATTTTCTCCAAATTTCGTAGAAAAAAAAAAGTTTAAGGAGATCAGAGACATCCAGGCAATTCTCCTGATGGAAATGTTGCAATATGAATTCAGCAGTACAAGTAGACACCAGAGAGCACTGGGAGGCACCATTAGAGTCATTCCACTCCAATGAAAAGCTTCAGCTGGGACTCTCATCACATCTAGCAATGCAAACCATGAGACACAAGGTCATAGGAAACCAGGCATAATCAGTTATGCCACTTGGTGCGCTGCTCATTGAGTCCTTGAAAGATGCTCAAGTGCGGTTGTGAGAAACAAAAATGGAGAGAGACTATATTGTATTAACTTTCAAATAGCTGTTGTAAAATTTAAATATCTGAAAAAGTCAAAAGAGCCCTGGTGGAGCTCTGTGTAATCGTATATAATAGTATATGTGAATCTAGTTATAAGATCTAATGTTACTTCAGTGTTTTGTGAAAATAGACATATATACAAAACGATATAAAACACTAGACCAGAAACTTACTGTTTAACCTTTAAAGTCATATCTTCTGTAGCACAGAATATCCAAAAATGTAAATTTATTATCCATTCTTCATTGGTAAAGCCAGTAAAAACGACTGTAAATGAGAAATGGATGGTGAAAGAGAGAGTGAATGTATTTGCAGAGTGCTGTTCACAGGTGCATTTTAACTTTTATTTTCAAAATAATCCCCAAAGCATCTGAATAGCAAGGAACATGAGTTCAAGAAGCTGTTACATTCAAGTTCACGTTATTTGTCTTCTGTGAACCTGTAACTGCTTTTTGGACTTGTGTTGGTTGTGGTTGTTTTTTTTTTTTTTCCTTTGGTGGTTTGGTTGATGGAGATATTATTGTGTTGTTTGTGTGTTTGTGTGTGTTTTGAGATGAAGAATACTTAAAGATCATCAGGATGGGCGTGAATAAGGCTCAAATATTGTCAGGATGGGGAAACAATGCACTCTCACAGCCTAACTTTCTCTGTGGGAGCTTTCCATTCCAAAACTGCAAGTGATTACATCTTTCACTCCTTAGCCTCGTTGCAAAAAAATGACTTAGAGATGTTGGAGGGCTCCATGGAAAAATGCAGAAAATGGTAGCAAGCTCAGAAGCTACAAAGAATAGCACTGCCTGTCAAAGCAATGTTTTGTACTCTGATGCTCTTGGTCATAGTAGCTGCCTGCTTGGTGTTGATCACATTACTCTAGATTATTAAATGTAGGAGTCTCAGAAAATAGCGCAAGTGGAAGTCCTTCTTGCAGCATTAATTCTTGTGAAATGAATCCTCTGGTCAGATGCTGTGAAAAGTTCCTAAAACAATGTTCTCTAAAGGAAGGAATAACACTTCAGTCAGCAGATCTGCAGTAAGGCACTTGTTCAGTGCTGTTCTTGCTTAGTGATAGAAACCATTATGTCCCTTTGGGTGAGGAGAATTGAGTTTGATGCTCTTTGGATCATGCCTTTGTAATTATGTGAAATACCGAGAAACGTCAAGTCCTGCAGAAACCAGAGGCTGAATTACTTGATGTTTTGTGGGGTCAGATGCCAGCCATCATTAATTGAATGCCAAGTGCAAATTTGTGTTTTGCTCTCTGTATCTGTGCCGTCAACGGTAGTCAAATAAAAGTCAAATGGTATAAAATTTGTCTTGAGATTCTCTATCATCAAAATGACCTGAAGTGATCTGTGCTTGCTGACATGAGTTTGAGCGAGTCCAGAGAAGGGCGACGAAGCTGGTGAGGGGTCTGGAGAACAAGTCATACGAGGAGCAGCTGAGGGAGCTGGGATTGTTCAGCCTGGAGAAGAGGAGGCTCAGGGGTGACCTTATCGCTCTCTACAGGTACCTTAAAGGAGGCTGTTGCGAGGTGGGGGTTGGTCTATTCTCCGACATGCCTGGTGACAGGACAAGGGGGAATGGGCTGAAGTTGCGCCAGGGGAGGTTTAGGTTGGATATTAGGAAGAACTTCTTTACTGAAAGGGTTGTTAGGCATTGGAATGGGCTGCCCAGGGAAGTGGTTGAGTCACCATCCCTGGAGGTCTTTAAAAGATGTTTAGATGTTGAGCTTAGTGATATGGTTTAGTGGAGGACTTGTTAGTGTTAGGTCAGAGGTTGGACTCGGTGATCTTGGAGGTCTCTTCCAACCTAGATGATTCTGTGATTCTGTGAGTTTTAAAGAATTAGCAGCAAAGAAAACTCACACTGCTTTTTGTGTTAAGCGAATGAATACTTTTGCATCTGAGTCATGTAAGCATAAGTTTCCAGTGATACTTCAGACATGGGAGAAATCGCTGAATTCAGAGGCTATTTGCGCAGCTTAGTTTAATCTATGTTTTTTGAAGAATTCATTGTTTCGGTTAAATTGGAAAGCCTTTAGTTTTTGGGTGGATCCTGGAGCATGAAGTATATAATGTACATTTGAATTATCCTCACCACTTTCTGTGTTAATTACTTATATTTCATGATGTGACTGATTTCCTGATTGACTTCTCTCAGTCTGAACCAGAATACTGATCCATCAAATAGCATGTGCTGAGCATATCATAAAAATTTTAAGCCTCAGTCTCATAGACACATCTAAGTTCTTGAGTTTACCTATTAGATAAATTGTAGTATGAAACCTGCTCAGTTAGAATCATGAATGTTACTTTTCTATCATGAGTTTTGCTCTGTACTTTGCACCAAGCAGCGCAATGAAATGTAGTGATATTAGAATGAGATAGTGTTTAAAATCATGAGAACATTGTTCTTCAAATTTTTTCATTACATCTTCTCAGTGAGATGATGGGCTTGCAATATGACAGGTTCTCTTCAACAGTGACGTTCTTTGAGATAATGCTTTTTGTTCTGTATCTTTATAACTTTTGTGGTAGAACCCTTGCCTGTGGCTGAGGTTTGTCATAAACAATTATCATGCATGAATGTGTCTGCTTTTCCAAGTATAATAAAGAGGTTACTTTTTTAGAGGAAAACAAAATGCATCACAAAGATAAATTACCACTGAATTCCTGTAGAAAGCTGTTCCCAGAGAAACAGATGTTGTGTTGTCTGCACACATTAAAAGTCGATACAGACCTGCTTTCATGTACCTGCATCGTGCTGGAGTCAAATGTTCAGTTCAGTAGTAGATCATTTTTGTCAGTAACAATTTAGGGACTATTGGAAAGTTACAATTTAGAAAACTAGAAATTAAGTTATTTCCCTCTAACAGTGTCTAATGAGAAATATTAAGCATAATAGTATGCTTTGCATTATAAAACTGAATTATGTTTCTCTTTCCTATTTAAAGGAAGAGCCAAGGCTGGATGTTCTGATAAATAATGCGGGGATATTCCAGTGTCCGTACATGAAGACAGAGGATGGTTTTGAGATGCAATTCGGCGTAAACCACTTGGGTCACTTCTTACTCACCAACCTTCTTCTGGGCCTCCTCAAAAATTCTGCTCCAAGCAGGATTGTGGTAGTATCCTCAAAGCTTTACAAATATGGAGAGATCAACTTTGAAGACTTGAACAGTGAAATAAGTTACAATAAAAGCTTTTGTTATAGCCGGAGTAAACTGGCTAATATATTATTTGCAAGGGAGCTAGCACGTCGATTGGAAGGGACGGGAGTCACTGTCAATTCACTTCATCCTGGGATTGTCAGAACAAATTTAGGCAGGCATGTGAATATTCCTTTGCTGGTAAAACCCCTATTCAATTTGGTGTCATGGGCTTTCTTCAAAACACCTCTGGAAGGAGCCCAAACTTCTATTTATTTGGCCTCTTCTCCTGAGGTTGAAGGTGTGTCAGGGAAATATTTTGGGGACTGCAAAGAGGAGGAACTCCTACCCAAAGCCATGGATGACTTGGTTGCAAGAAAGTTATGGGATATCAGTGAAGTGATGGTTGGATTATTGAAATGAGTGCTGGGGTATCTGCTAAAAAGGAATGCAGATAACTATGCAATGTGTATTTGAAACAGTCTAATTCTCACTTTGAGTGCTGTGGGAACACAGGTTAATGCTCAGAATTATTTAATAGAGGAGTGATTTATGCTGGAACTGTTTTGAAACAAAGGATAATCTTTATTTAATGGGTGCAGACTTTCAAGAAAAATCTGAAATAAAGTTTGAGGGTGTGAATATTTCTGATTAAATCTGTTCAGAAACTCATGTTCTACAAATAAATATTAAACAAAACTGTGTTTTGCAGTGTATATGCCTATTTGTCACGTTCTACTACTTCGTAGTCAGACTGGACAATGCAGGGTGTTGATAGTGAAATGCTTTTCATGTAAAACAGTTTTAAGAAGAGATCCTAACACTAAGATTTTTGTCTTTGAGCCATCACAACGAAAGCTGGAGTAAACAGTTTTACTGGTATCTTGCACTGTAATCATTAGGCCTGAGTGCCATTCAAAGACTTGTCATTAGCCAAATGCTTCAGTGAACAAAATTATTGGGAGATATACAGTTTAGCTGTGAAGCACAAAGTTGGCTTTTTTTTCGAGTACTGTAACTGCCATTCACTGAGTGTATACACTCTGTTGTGCAAGCTGTATTTTTATTTTCACATATGCTGAACTGGCTATTTCTTGATACGTGTACTGTTTACGTTTCATTAAAAATGTAGTTGACATGTCTTGTGGTCTCGATAGGGCTTTGCATGTCATGAGTTGTGTCCATGCAAAGTTCACAAGACTTCAACCAGATTAAACTGAAGTGAATATGTTTCTTGGTGTGTGTTTGGCTTTACTGATGGCACTTTAACTTGGTAATGAGATTAGAAAAAACTGTCTGATACAGTTTAATGAATCTTTAATAAAAATCTTTTAAAATAAAAGACTTAGCACTCATTCTTTCACTGTGGAAGATACAACCAGTGGTCTTCACGCAGTAGCTTTGTTTCAAAGGTAGAAGATTCACCTGTGTCAATTTAGGGAGCCTCTGCTGCATAGAGTTAAAAATAAAATGAGCTTCAAATAAATTAAAAAAAAAGATATTACCTGAAGGTATAATGATTTTTTTTTTGGGGGGGGAGGAGGAAATTCATACAATTAATGAGTTCATATTGACATTTATGACATTTTTGTCTCTAAATAAACTGGTCTAGCAGTTAATTCAGAGTATATAGAATATGGAAGAATGAACTGGAGTGATTTATTTTGATAAATATTATTCAAGGGAACCAATATTAATAATACATGACATATTTAATAGACCCTTTTTACCTACCTGTAAATACACATCACGTCAGCCCTTCAGGTAGCAACCCAGTTGTTGAGATCGTATCTCTGTTTGTTTACTCAGGCTCTAAGCCTGCTGGAGCTTCTGCACAGGGCAGTGGCCTTACCATGCCCTTTGCCAGCATGATCCTGCTCTGGGCCAGTGGCTTGGGTGGGGAAGGAAGGTGGCATTCCAGAAAACCACAACACACGCTACGAAACTGAGCACGTTTCTAAGATCCTGTAACATGTTGAGCTTTGTACTGCCCACTGTAAGGCAAGGTGAAGAGATGGGTGTGCTGTCAAAACGTTTTCTTGAGTGTTGATCAAAGTTCTCTAAGTAATGCCAGAGGGAGACGTGTAATGTGCATAGAGAAAGTTCTGCTCTGGACTTTGCATTTCAGAAAAGGAGGCTCAGGACACACCTTATCATATTTTACAATTACCTTAAAGGAGGTTGTAGTGAGGTGGGGATTGGGCTCTTCTCCCAAGCACCAAGTGATAAGGCAAGGAGAAATGGCCTCAAGTTGAGCCAGGGGTGATTTAGGTTGGGTATTTGTTTAGTTGGGTTTTTAGGTTTTCTTCACTGAAAGGGTTGTGCAGTGTTGGAACAGGCTGCCCAGGGAAGTGGTTGAGTCACCATCCCTGGAGGTCTTAAGAAATGTGTAGATGTAGAACTTAGTAGCATGGTTTAGTGGTGGGCTTGTCAGTGCTAGGTTAAAGGTTGGATTAGGTAATCTTAGAGGTCTTTTCCAACCTGAATGATATGATTCTATGAAATAGCTGTATGCAGAGAACTTGAAACAGCTGAAGAATTAAAAGTTCATTAATACTTCTAGTATGCAGGATAACAGTAAAATGAGGAAATGTTTTCATGAACTGCAGGTTATCTTAATCAAAACAACATGGTGTACTTCACCTGCCAAAGAACAAGAGTGAAGATACAGAAGAGCTGAGCCAAACTTGGGTTTCTGTTTTCAGTACTACTGTTCAGCAATACTGAATTAATACTACTGCATTGTTTCAGTGCTGAAGCCCGCGTATACTTCTTGAGAGGAAAACCTTAGGTGCAAAGGTGGAGAATGGAGAAGATGACAAGTCTGGAAGTGCTGTGGTAAAGAACTGCCCTGAGGAGAAGATTATATATTTTTCAGACTGAATGATCAGCATATGATATACACTGGCCTTCAAAACAGCAAAGGTGCATGTGTACAGAAATAAGAGATGTGGAATAATAAATACCAGCTGTGTAGTACAACTCTATAATAATGCCTCATACATCTACTAGGTGTTTTTTTCTTTTGAAACATTGCAGAAATAAGAGCCTTTGTCAGAAAGTGATTACATTCCTGTAATCATATCTAGATTAAAGTCCTTGTTCCAGAGCAGGAGAGTAATCACGTGATACTCTTAATGGAATATAATATGGCTGAAAATATTGCCTGAATACATTTTGAAAGGATGGATTGTTAAAACCTCTGGCACCAAAACATAAATTTTATTTTTTTTCAACATCAGTAACATTTGTCACCTTCAAGGTTGAGTTTAATTTAGTTGCTGTGGACCAGAAAGCTGATTACTCTCTTGAGACTGCTGTTACTGTTTATTTACGCGATGCTTTTGTTATTCTGTTGGCATCGAGGAATTTGAGACCTCATAGGTCAACAGGTCTTGTAAAATGTAAGTGCAAAACGAAAGAAGACTTTATTTCAATGTGTGGTTAGCACTGCTGATTCAATCTAGATTAGCATTTTGGCTGAGAAAGTATACAATACAATACTACGTAGGATCTTAGTAAGCTCAAATATATATCTGTGATGTGATGATTGTCTGCTGAATGGCTTTTCTTAGAGTTGGTAGAGGGATCAGTGTCTTGTTCCAACAACTTCACGCTTCACCCCAGTATTACAGTGCCTCCAGAAAGGTGTGGCAAGCTCTGCATGTTACTGTTCTGTAAAGTATTTAATCCAGAGCTGTCCGGTGTGGTAAAGCCAAAACCAGGACACATTTCAGTTGTCTCCCTCCACTGCCACCACCATATGAACACCACCATGTGAACACCGCCATCCTCAAATTAAGCTTGTTTCCATTAAGAATTAAACTTGGAAAAAATAAGGGGTGAAGGAGACAGACAGTAAACAGGGACAACATGTAAAGACCAGGGAGATGCAAAACAACAGCTTTCACAGGTAGGTATCGAGGCTGATCACACTGCTAGTAAGTACATTACAGATATGCATGGAGGCGACATCTGAGGTTAAGATTTTGTTGAGGTCTCTGATAAACATAATATGTCGTGAGTCAACTCTTTCAAAGGCCAAAATGTACCTTCATCTATCTTGCATAAATTATTAGAATTTGAACATTTGATTTTTGATCCACCATCAGTGCTGGACTAGCACCTGTGCCCTAGTGGTTTAAAAGCTGGCTGGGATGTGTTCAGGACACAATCACTCCTGAGAAAGCAGCCCTTGTCCTTTTGCTTTTTGCAGGTGAAATGCCTTTTTGGGGCCATAGCTGAGGTGTGGAGGGCCACAACAACACTTAACTTGTTTGCCTGTTTGCAAACTTTCCCCACTGCAGCCTGAGGCCCGTTGCAGCAATGAGTAGAAATGCTTGCACGTGGCCCCATTTCTCAGTGATCGAGTTTCATACTGCAACAACATTGTAGACCAACTCTACTGTAGATGGGTTATTTTAAAAGTGTACATGAGTATGTGTGTGGACACGTGCAGGTGCAATTTAATCCCTTGTTTTTAAAAGACTGACAGGAAGAGCTGTGAACAATTTACCAAGGAACTGAAGGGAGAGGAGAGGTGGCTGTTGGCGTGACAGGGGCTCCTGCCTCCCGCATGGACTTGGTGTGTGATGAGACGTGGGGCGTTGGGCTTGGTCCAAGCATTGAGCTCAGGTGCTGGAGTTTTATCCAGGTTGCCGTATCCATTATTTGCTTTTGCAGTTGGGAAACTTGCAGGCACAGCTGAAGGAAGGAAACATTTCCATGTAATAGTTGAGGGAAACAGGCATCAAGTGTGTTAAGAGGAACATTTTTAACTGCTTCAGCATAATTTATTCATCTTTAGAACAAGAGTTTGAGAAAAGAAACTTTTTTCCATTTTTCTTTTTTTTTTCTTTTTTTTTGATTCTCAGTCCCAGCCCCTAACTACAAGCTAGCTCTTATAAATGAGGTTTCTGAAAGCAAGCTAAATTGCAGTTGCATGTATTTAATTTATGTACCACATCTGTTTAAGTAAAGAGAGACTTATGTACATTAAAAAAATATATATATTCTGTCACTAATTTACTCTCTTTACCTTGCCACAAAGGCCAACATCTATCCCTAGGCAAAGGGACAATGCTCTTTCAGGCACTATAGCCAAAGCAGCAGGCAAGCTCATAAACCCAGCAGGAGTTCTACAGTAAAAATTCTCCATCTTAATGAGATAAATGATCAGTTTTTCCATGATGCAATAAAAACAGAAGTATTTAAGCTCTCTTCTCTTTCTTCAGTGGTTGCCTGGTTTGCCTAAGCTTCCTACTATGTGAATGCTTCACAGGCTTCAAAGCCTGAGCCCTGGGAGTGTTCAGTGTGATTATGCTTTTGCTTAAAAATGCGAATATTTCCCACTTCAAGCATACTTAATTTCTTTCCACCTAAGGCTATAAAGAAAATAAACAACTTGCAAGAGTAATACAAATAATTTTAAAACGGGAGGCCTGTTCCCTTTTTCACATAACTTTTTCCAAACTAATCACTTAGAAGGTAATTGACTTGCAAAAAGATCCAGGAGGCCTACACAGTTGAATTATTATTTTTGATCTGTCCCAGAACAGTGCTGCTATTTCTCATAACAGAAAATGACGACCTCCCTCTAGACTTCTTACTTACCGCTTTAGCTACCACTAGCAGCCTCACACCTGTTGTAGCTGGATTCAGATCAGAGACGTTAGATTTGAATATTTAATTGATTCCAAAAGACCTATGTAGCATGGAGAAAGGAATGCTTCCCTAATTGCTTATTTTGGGGAAGACTGGCACACAAACCGCCCAAAAGGTTGAAAGCCCTTTCTTTTTACATTTAACATTTAACATTTACATTTAACATTTACATTTACATTTACATTTACATTTACGTTTCTTCCCAAATAATGTAAAAGCAAAACAAAACAAAAAAGCGCCAAAACTTAATTAAACAAGATAGGGAAGAAACCGATAGCTTATTTGCCATGTGTCACATCCTTGAAGTCTATAGTATTCAGTTTAGCAAGGTACTGAGATCTTGCCATCGCTTCAAGGCCAAAGCAAGCAGTCTGAAATCCTATTCCCGCTAAAAGTGTTGGGAGTCAGACATCTGAATAGTTTTGCTGATTCTGATCTCCTGGCTTTAGCTTTGGGCAGCAGGGCTCTTATAGCCAGTTGGATGGTGACTCTTTCAAGCTTGATGAATGAAGCTTTATGCAGTTCTGTGTATGTGTGGCATTTTTATTTTTATTTGTTACTACTTTGCAAACTATGAGGTGGGGGCGGGAGGAAGGTTATGTGTATATTAAATATCCTGGAACATTCTCCATAAATATTTGTTTTTCTGTCCCAAAATGACATCCCATCTCTGCAGCTGTTGGGGCATGTGTCAGTTTGGCACCTGGACTGCTATATGGTGATGAGTGATATTATTTCAGTTTATCAGAGTCTTGTTGCAACCTTACTTAACATTAGGCCATTATCCTGGGCCCCTCCTAAGCCACAGCATGACCATCCACTCAACAAATCCCATCTACTCCTGAGACAAGCGATGTCAGGGTCTTTCTAGGGGCTTCAATACAGGAGTCATGAACTCCCAACTGCCAAAAGGCAAGTGTCATGCCTGGAGGCCCAGAACCTACTTACACTGCAATAAGTAGGTCTGATATCATTTTTTATACTCATTCATAGACAGGAACATCTTCTCCAGTGTATACAGATTAGTATTTTAGACTTCATCGAGCCCTAGAGACAGAGTTGTAGGTGTAGCCCATGGGTTAAACATAGCAAGTTGACACTCATTTGCTGTTCTGAAGGGCTGAGATCCTTTAACCACTTGAAGTCAATAGTGGTTTGAGTTGCTTGAGACTTCACCTGGTGTCGACAATATTTGAAGAGAAGGTGGAAGAGACACTTATTTGGTGTGGGATACCTTTTCATCAAATTAATTTTCTTTCTTTTCAGTCTGCCCTGGTGGAAATCTTCAGAGGCCTAAAGGTGTTTCAGATGCATCTCCATAGACATTGTAAAAGCATGTAAGTCTGCGTCATGGAGGTATTTGTCCATAAAATTTTGCAATAAGCAGAGACTTTCAAAAAACATAACTTCATATTTTATGCAGTGGCCAAATGATAATAAAAACTAATTCTATGTCAGAAGCAAAGCTATGACTAGGGTCCTGGGACATTAGAACTGAATAAAAGATAATGTGCTTACAGATTCAAGGGAGGCAACCCTAAAAATCAAAAAGAATAATTAGAAAGGTTTTATGACATTAATTTTTTTTTCAGTTTCTGAGGGTTTTGTTTGCTTGATTAATTCTGGATACCTGCTATCTGAGAGAAAAAAAAAAAGTTAAAACATCAGAAGAAAATGTGAAAACAGCCATGTTTCAACAAAGCAGCACAGTTCTTCTCTATGGAAAACCCATAAAATGACAGGAAATGGCTTAATGTGGTAGGTGTTCATTTTTAAGGGTTCTGTTGACAGAAGTTGATGAGTGAAAATACTGTATTTCATTTTTGCCTTTTGTTCAGTAAGTAGCCTGGAATTTTGATGCTGCCTAGAGGGACGGCTTTGTACTATGGTGGTCTAAATTGGGATTTTTCATTAATGTAACCAATCAGATTTTTTTTTTTTTAAAGAAAAAGGCTGAAGTCAAAGAGAAGACCAACAAAAAGCACCACAACGTTTATCTTTTACTCATCTGGAAGAGTTTATTTTAAACATGGAACATTGTTTGCTGCTGTGGAAATGAAAGTGAGAGAGTTGCAGCTTTCTTCCAATGCCATCTGGCAGATGATTTACTAGTGTATAGTATTCACTAATCCAAATAACCCTGTGTGTGGTAGTATTGTCTCTTTACTGATCATGCAGCTGAGTTGGCTGAACCTTATATGGCTCACACAAGGCTATCAACAGTACAGTACAATAGACTGTTTAAAATTAGAACAGTGTTTAGGAGACGGATATGCCAAATTCATCATATCTTTACATTTTTAAAGCATTTTCCTTACCTGAGTTGAGCTTGATGTTTCCTTTTCAGCCTCTTCATGGTTTCATTCAACTGTACTCAGGCTTCAGCCCACTGAATTCAACACTTGTAGCCTCAATGCTCAGGGATCAGAGCATTGGGAATCCATTCCTAGGTTAGTATCCTTACCCTGATGATAACCGTATTTGCTCCTGTAAGGTCTCTTCCTGACCTCATGAAACTTATATTCCTGCTGAATCTAGCTCTAGCTATTTCATTATTATATTAGTGCTAAATACTGCCTTCTCTTGCTGGAATATGGAAGAAAAAGCTATGAATGCTCATTTGGGGAATCAAAATAATTAGAAGAGTATGCCTTGAGGAGCTGATCACAATGTATGAGTAGATGGGTGTGTTCACTTGTTTATTTTTATTTATATTCTATGGAGAGATTGGTATTCAGATATTCTTCTACGCTCAAGATTATGTAATTTCTCCCTTCTCAATTTGTTTGTTTTGAGTGATTTTTTCCATAATACCTAACCGTGTGCCTGAAAGCTCTCTAATTTTGGCTTTGGATTCCACTCTTAGGTCTAAAGACCTAAAAATTAAGTGTTGACTGTGCCTTATTTGTAGGCATTTCTGTTTTTCAGTTGGATCTGACCCTGGTAGGTCACTTCAGAAAGTTAATTTTATGGTTCAATTTGCAATTGTCTTTTTGGAAGATACCTTTTTGATTTTAAGGAGAGTTGAGATATTTTGAAAGATAGACCAATATAACTCATATGTGAAATTAAAATACACACACTAGATAATTTAGTAGCAGAGATGGGGAAGGAATGGAAAACACAGTTGTTTTCCTGAAGACCAGGTGATTCTTTGAATTCACTGGCCATGTCAGTTTTGCTTAGCATAAAACCTATTTCCTGATCCACAAGCTAAATAGGATAGTAGGGCAATTTTCATGCTACCATAGTCTGTTCTACCACAGAAGAGGCATGGGTACATCCAAACTTTTGTCCATGAGTGTTCTTGGCCCATGCTGACTCCTGAATGATGCAAAAAGCTGTTTTGGAAAGTGCTAGTTGGCTGGAGCCAAAACTGTGCCAAGAACTACCCTAAGTATTAAACAGTGTAGATGATCAAATTTCAGTGCCTAAGCTGGCGCCCCATCACTCCTTAATTGAGTGGAACGAGTGTAGCCAAAAAATGCCCCCTTCCTCCCCCAAGTGTTAACAGAATAGATGTGATTTTTCAATTTAATCCATGACATCCAGAGACTGTTCTGGAAAACTGAAGCATATTTTCTCTTACTAATTTTATAGTGCTAAAATTCCACTGACTTTGCTGCAATTTCTATTGACTAACCCTGTAAACACATGGAGAATCAGTATTGTTATTAATATCACCATGTCGTCATGCTTTATTCATTTTCAATTTTATAACTATAGTCTGATCACTTGGAATTTTGTCCACTAACCTAGCACTGGACTATGGAAATCTTATTTTATCAAAACGTGTTATTCTTGGACTAGAATTCACAGTTACACAGTTGCACTTTATAGATCCATAGATTTTTTAAAGCCAGAAAAGGCCCTTAGATTATTTAGTCTGACTTCCTGAATGACACAAGCCATTTAATTTAAACCAGTTAGCCTTGCGTCAAGTCCAGCAATTTGTGTTTGGCTAAGTCTTATCTTCTAGCAAGACGTCCAGTCTACATCTGAAGCCATCAGTAGTTGGAGAATCCATCACTTCCTTTGGCAGCGTAGTCCAATGGTTATCACCCTCTCTCTTAAAAATGTGTGTTTTGATTCTTCCCTAAGTTTGTCTGGCTTTCACTTCCAGCTATCACCTCTCATTATGCCTTTTGTTGTAAGATGAGAGCGTTGCTGTTACTGCTTTGTGTTTTCTCCCTGTGGTGATACTCACACATTGTAATCACTGAAATCATCGCTAGATGTTTTTATTAAACTCAACAGACTGAACCCCTTTAATCTCTTTCTGCAAGGTCCTTTTCCAAGTTTTCGGATAATTTCTGTAGCTCTTCTCCACATCCTATCCATTTTTTTACCTCTTTTGTGAAATGAGGAAACAAGAACTGGATGTCATACTTAAGCACGTGTCCATTTATAGGCAATCCTAGTCCTTCTCAATGCTTTCCCTCTGTTGCTCTAAGGCGATCAGTAATTTAAACGTGCCTGGGGCTGTTCCCTGGCACTAAGGCCAGCTGGAATATCACAATCTGCATCTGTGCTCTTGAACACTCTTTATCTTCCTGAACAGGGTGTCTGCATGCAAACTGCTTTCTCGGAATGTTTCCTGGCAAGTCATAACACTTCAGTTGCACTTGGGAATTGTCTGGGAAAATGCTGGCAAAGGCCAAAACCATGCCAGGGACCAAAATAACTGCCTTGTGGTACTGATGAATAGAATGAAGGAATAATGACCAGGGACATTTCCTGACACTTTGAAATTCAGTAGTATTGTCAAAGAGTTCCCAGTTCCTCTCAGAGCAACATCTTGATATTTTTAGCTGCAGTGAAAGTATTAAAGGCATGTTTCTCTTAATTGCTTTACGACACCTAGAAGTCAGGTGTGTGGGCTCATCTGGTCACCTAGGTTAGGTGAAGTCATACTCAAGTAAGAGATGAGCATCTCCTGATTTTCATTTGCCCCATTTCTCATAGATTCCTACTTTTGAACTAATGCTCTGCCTGGTAAGATTTATCTCTTCGCACCTCACCCCTGACAATAAAGGGCACTTGGATGATTTATAGCCCAAGTCCAACTTTTCATGACTAGGCTTAGGTGAAATGACTCCTCAGCTTTTATGACATGACTCCACTTTTTTGGGATGACTTCTACTAGTGGCACTTATGTATCTAAATCTCAGAAGTATTTTTTGTGAAAATATTACCCATAAATGTAATTTACTTGTACAGATACAATACAGGTTTTTAATTATTATTATTATTATTATTATTTTATTTTTATTGTTGGTATTGGACAGGAAACAAAACCTCCTATCCTGAATTTTGAAAAATCTCTTTTTAATTTGCTTTCCTTGATACAGCAGCGCAAGAAATAATTAACAGATTCTACATTCGCTGGTCTCCAGGCAGGAGGGTGGACAAGACTTGGAGGCTGGCTAATGCAGCCTTCTAACACAATTCCAGCCAGCTGTGTATCCTTAAATTCCTCTATATGCTCCCATTCTGCATCTTAGAGTTTGTAACTAAGTTTAAAGCTGTAAAAGCACACTGGAATACCGCAACAGGGATCTCATTTTGGTCACACGGATCTGAAAATCACGTACAAAATGACATTTGTATATTTTTGCCATAAGGTCATCACATGGAGCTGTGCAAGTGCTATGAAACACGGAGACATCCCAGCTAGAGAGAGCTAGGCATAACCAACGTAGATGCAAATTAGTCTGTGGTGTTTGGTCGGAAGGCCAGGACTGACCCTTTTATTTAACAGTGTGGACGTGCCTTTTGAAATATAGCTGTAATGAGTTTCTTGTCAAATGGAGGCAACAAAAAGGACTCTGATTGATGCATGCTTTTGGGTTAGGCAAGGGCTAAAGGTGAGTGTTATGACTTCTTTTCACCTTCTCCAAGAGACTGGTGCTGGTGAAGCAAAGAGTGCTGAGTATGTCATATTCAAGTTGTGCTTCACAGGTGAGCTTGTTAGTAGATACTGTCACAGGTTTCTGCTGTAGATGGGGCTGTGAATTCTGATAGGTTTGGACTGGATTCCTGTTCTATTCAGCCATAATTGCTACAGGGCAGTAACTTCAGAAAGAGTGGAAATGATGACAGGTGTAACTGCTTCAGTCACCCAAGCTAAATCTACCTGCAAACATGAACAAGAGCATTTCTTCTCACTTATAAACCATCTTTAATGTCAACTTGAATGAATGTAAAAAAAAAAAAAAAAAAAGTTTAAATTGCTATCTTCACCTCAAAAAGCATCTGTGTTTAGGAATAATTTGAAATGGTAGCTGATGCTGGGATGAGCCAGAGCAAGAACTGTTACTCACATACAGTGGGGATTTATTATTACTCTCGTTAGCTTTAATTATCATCACCTCCATTGACACATACAGTGTTTCTTTCATCACTGTGCAAGGGGTTCAGACACTACAGCAGCACTCTAATATTTCTCAGTATCTGCCCATCTGGCAAGCCTTTGTTCTCTAAAGTTTGTTCTGCCACCGTCGATTTTAGTTCAGCAATCTTGCGTCTCGTCAAGGTGGTGAGATCGCTTAAAACAAATATTTCCTGGGCAAATACATCCCTGTTGGTTTGCTTCTTCAGAACCTCGACAATGAATCTGGGTAGATTGGGTTAGCAAAAGCAAATGTGCAGGCAGACATTTATGATGCTGTTCAGTTATTTTTAGTGCACCATACATTCAGCATTTTCTTCCCTTTTTAGAGGAAGATCATTTAGATGTTTCTTTGAAGACTAATTTAGGAACATTGGCAAAGGCCAGTTAGTGTAACATGTGCAATTTATTATGTTAACAATGTCTGATGAAACAACAAATCTGAATAATCCTGCCGAGCACACAGAAAACATGCACTCTTTTTTATGCTGTAGTTTGATTTGGTCTTGGTAGACTACAGTTAATATATTTTGAAACAAAATATGCATGGCAAACTGTTTTCATAAGACTCTAATAAAATTCTTTCTCTTTTTCATTTTTTACTTTTTCCTCTCTCTCAATCTTCCCTTCATTTTGTTCAAACAAACAAACCAAAAAAACACCACATATTTTACCATCTGTAAAAAAAATAAATAAATTATTGTCAGCTGCTGCTGTTAAAATTCTGAAACTCTGTTTCAGTAGGTTCCTATGCACAATAAATAATACAGCATGGAAGACAGCAGAAAAGCAAAGTCATTCACGGAGTTATTAATAAACTCTGTGCTTTTTTTTTTTTTTTTTTTTTTTTTTTTTTTTTTTTTTCCCTTAGGGAAACCAAGCAGCTAAGCAAGTTGGAACTTCATTGCCTGAAAATGATTGAAATAGAATAAAGTAGGGCACAGTTAATAGTCAGGCATTTAATATAGTAAGAAATCCATTTACATTGTTGACTCAGTAACTTATTTGCTGTACTATTGATTTGATCTCTGCCAAGAGAGAGCTAAGGGCTTTGTCATGACTTTGTTGAATGTGTTGTAAGAGCTTATATAGAATGACTGGAAGAAAATGGTAATGGGCAGGTTTGGACTGGCTTGGAAGAAGCCTGAGAATTTGTGACTGTAAAAGTCAAACTCCTCCTCATTGATTTTCAGCTCTGCAATATTGTGCCAGATGTACCCCAAAGCACTGAGCATACTTCACTGATAAACCCCAAATGTCCATGTGGTGTTGCACTAGGCAAGCCATACTAGAGCACTGCAGATTCATTTCCATCTGCCTTAGAGAAACGTTTTCTCAAGTTTCAGTCTTTCTGCTTAAAACTTTCCACTGCTCACTGTGGGGGATTCAGAAGTGTAAGTTCTATTGATTTTCCGAGAGTGTTTTTTTTTTTTTTTTTCTCCTTTTGTGTGTGTGTTCTTAATTCTGTTAGATTATGTTTTTAAAAACAAAAAACATAAACCTCCTTCCTGATTGCTAACTACCAACAGGGTAGCTAGTGCCATTGCACTGGAGGAAGTCAGCAAACAAACCCATGTGTAAATGAATGGCATTAACCATCAAATTAACTTCCTCAGCAGTGGGGAATACCGTACTTCATTAAAGTTCCACTTCTATTGTCTATTTGCATCTAATTTACAATTTTATTCTAGGAAAGTTCATCCCTGTTTTTTGTTAGCTAGATTAACTTTAAACACAGTACTTAAATTATGTTTTTTGGATCTTTCAGCAAGTCAAACTGGCTGCCAGTTCTCTAGAAATGAGCAAATTGACTGTTTCTTATGAAATGTACTGTTTGTTTGAAATTTGCACTGGGGCATGGCCATGTGTTTGTACATATGCTGTAAGGATGGATCTGCTCTCTGTTCATAAATTATAAAATTGCTTTTCAGTACTCCCTATGAATTCATCCTGAATTTGATGTTAGTTCAACATCCAGTGAGATTTCAGAGAAGAAATTAAATAATTTCTTATCTATTAGCCATGACTGCTGAACTCTTAAATAACGAGTCTCTGAAAGTAACCAGCAAAAGAAACCCACCTTGTAGGTGTTTGTTGTTTTGTTTTGCTAAATGTGTTTCACAGAATGTATTTTCATTTTTCTACACACTTTTGACTGGTAAAGTTTGACTCTGTTGCCTTAAAAACTTGATAAATGAATAAAGAGGTAATGAAATGAGGACTTGAGGAATAACTGAATGCTGGGAAGTTTTCAGGACATTAATCCAACAGCTTACAAAGTGGCATTATCAAAGACTCAAAAAATGATCATTTTGAGTAAAGTTTTTGTTTAACTTCTTGTTAAATAAGTATACTTAGCTTATTTTCCAGTAAAATCTTCTGGTATTTCTAAAGTTAAAGAGCAGAAGACAAAAGAATATATTCAAGTCTTCCTTTACAAATTTTCAGAGAGAAATTGAAAGTGTAATGTCCTGTATGCCTTGAAGAATTAATTATACATATTTTATAAAATACATTGGCAAACAGAAATATGAGTGTCAGAGGCCAGATACCACTGGTGCTTTCACATTTTAGAAGATGTTGCTCTATTTGTAAGCCAGTGTCTGAATTATTCTAGTGAAATACCCTCATTGACTAAATTTATTTTGTGAACATTCTGTCCATTCTAGAACCCAAATCTGAAAGCTACAGCTTTGGCAGTGCTGTTAAACTAGACAAAAATAAACAAACAACAACAACAACAACAAAATATCAAAAGCAAAAACCCATACAAGCAAACAAACAAACAAAAAAGTCTAGAGATTCAGAACATCAACCTTATTCAGCAGGGCACAGACGCAAAAGTCTAATTTGCTCTGAAGTAAAGCACTTAAGAGTTTATTGAATTAAGGCTCAGAATGCTTGGGACAGAGAGTTAGTTTCACCTTATGTCAGATGAAAATTTTCTTTTCATGTATCTTGAATATTTAATATCATATAAGATTTTTGACTTTTTCCAAAAGACAGTAGCTAATAAAAATAAAATTAAAAAGATCTTTAAAAAAAAAAATTCCTTCTCATCCACAGAAAATAGTTCTTCTTTTCCTGGGAAAATGAAGGCATTTAAATAGTAGCCCAGGAATGACACTTATTTTTTATCCCAGTTATACCAATTCTACTGAATACAGTATCGCAGTGGTGATGAAGAATGTGACATCTATAATAGTGTTCAGTATGTTACATATGGGGTGGACGTGAAACAGTGAAAACAAAGTGATCTGGTCAGACCATTTGAAATGTTTCTAGAACCTTCTTTCTGGTCACACATTATTTTGATTGAATACTTTCTTCAGTCAAAAATAATTTCTGGAACAAGTACTATAAAATATACAATTATTCAATTTATGTATGATATTTGAAACATTGCCTTTACTTTCTCAGGTAACTGGTGAAACAGGTCAGAGCTTGTAGTTCTGTCAGCACAAATTAATTTAAAGGGCTCCTGTGTAATAATAATAATAGCTTGAAATTGTTTATGGGGTTGATTTTAATAAACACTGCCTAACATAGACCAGTGCCCAGCATAACTAGTTGATTCACAGCCAACATGATATCATCTTTCACTGGTGCTCTGAAGAAATAACACAAACAATGAAGATGTCTGAGGTATGTCACAATACTGTGATCAAAAGGAATGTAATATTTAAATATTATAATAAACCCAGTGATGTTTTTTGAAATAGAATGATTTTAATTCAAAAACATCTGCTTGAAAGTCCAAAGAGATTAGAAATGTCCATTTATGAAAACATACTAATTAAAGGCTCTAAATACTTAGAATAGTTCTATGGCTATGTAAGTTAGTCCAACTGATAGCAAAACTCAACATGTTTCATATTATTTCAACTTCTTTTATTTGAACAAGGGAATAGATAAACAAAAGAAAATGATCCTGTTGGTTTTTAAATTTTGTGAAAATATAACCCGAACAAAGGTCAGTCTTCAAATGCATGGTCCATATGGCTTGGCTGACACAAGTAGCTGTAAGGATAATATCACTTTGCAGAAACAGTGGGACTCAGCTCTCCCAAGCTCTATGTAGTAGCAGAATGGAAAGAAAATGTAAACCAAACTGCTCCTTTATCCACCAGTTCTGATACCTCAGATATATCTGAATCATTGGAAGAATAAGCTACTGCAGCTTCTAGGTCTGTTAATAAAAAATCCCAAAATAATTTTATTCTGATTCATATTTAAAAAAATGGAATAACTATTTTTTGTTTGGCAGGCAAGTTTTCAGATGTCATCATAAATGGACTTCACAAACTGCTATATTGTAGAGGAATGGAGAAACTCTTTGAGTTAAATGTGGTGCCATTATTTAAAAGAAACTGCTATTAAGTTTGCTCCTTTACACTTTTACCAGTTCTTCCCACTGAGGAGACCACATTGTGAAATATCATTCTCCTTATTCCTTAGAATAAACAAAGTTTTGCAGTGTATATGCAGTAATCTAATGTTTTCTTGAAACATTAGGATTACAATATGTGTATATATGTGGATGTCTAGCTATTTCAGGTTTACTTCATGTCAAAAAACAGGTGGTCAGGACAAGATCACTGGGTGAGTGATTTGTCCAGATAACCACAAGCATTCAATAGTCTGCAGATTAGGCAACCTGAAAAATAAAATAAAATAGTACAACCCAACAAAGAATTCACCAGAGTTATATCTCAAGAGGCGTTTGAGAATCAGACTAGTAGACTAAAAAGGTAAGGTGCATAGATGTCCCAGTACTAGCTCACTCATGCTTTGATGTCTCTCAAGACACATTAATAGGGATAGTGTACCAATGCCAAGGATGCTGCTGCAGCCAGAGGCCTGCTTGACTTGGAGCTGGTGGTTTCTGAAGCTGCTTTACATCTGTAGCCAACTGTCTGAGCACTACACATCTGCTCTGGGGCAAAGGCAAACACGGGACCTTAAATGAGTTCCTAGAGGTGGATTAGATGTGCTTACAGGGCAGGTTTCTATACTCATTTGAGAGCCATGGATGGGTGAGAAACTTGCTAAGGTTGCTCTCATGTCTAAGTATTCTTCATGTACTTTCAGCTGTAAATTAACCGTACATTTTTGACCATTGCACTGAAACCACACCAGTTAAGAAGCAGTATGAGAAACTTCCCTGCTCATCAGTTAGCCACTGTGCTGATGGGAACCATGCTCTCCTTCATGGAGGCCATGAGTCCCTGAGGAAGCATGACTAGTCGTAGGAGAAAAATCGATGCCAATCCTCTGGCATGGAAGGGTATATTTCTGGTTACGCAGTAAATGCTCTCTAGACTGATTGCCTGTCACTGGAGGGTATAATACAGTGCTACTGTAGGCATCACAGGCAAACTCTCAGTGTTGTAAAGCTTTGTTTTCAGTTATTTCCCAGCTCACAAAATCACAAAACAAAAATGATCTGTCCAGACTCCATGCACAGTTCATAGAAATACTAAAGAACCAAAGAGGGGGATCTCAGAGCTCAGAGAACAAAATGGAAATCCTCCAGCAAAAGCCAGAAGCTGAAAAGGCAGGGCTCACTCTCAGCTGCTGCATGCAGAACAGAGTCTCTCCCATATAAGGTTTTAATTGATACTAACTAATTCCTGGAGTTAGATGACTAAAACCAAGGTATACTAATTTGAAAATGGTAAGCCTTTATGATACCCGTATGGTTAGATAGACTGAGGTTCAGCCTGTGTCAATGGTGACATATACAGGCAGATCTACTGAATTGTTCAAACTAAAAAGTGCTCATTGTGTTCTGTGATATTATGAGATGGAACACCACTTTTTTATTTTCTATTTTATTTTATTTATTTTTTTATTTTTTATTATTAAACCTCTGTATTGCATCCTGTGTACTATACCTAAGGATGAGTTGGAACAATATCTGAATTTTTCACAGAGATTGTCCCTGCAATTTTCATTCTGCTGTAGACTGGATGAATCTGGCTGGATTTTCCTTACTTGTAGAGTAAGGGAAATGGGAGAAGCCAGTCTCCTGTAGTGGCAGAAATGACAATAGTCTGTAGAATAATCTAAGGAAGTATCATCACTTCAGCCTTCACTCGCATAGTGCGAATTGCACATCTGACAGAGCTGACTGCAATTCTGAAGCAGATAATTTGATTTAAATAAATAAATCTATAGAATCTGGATCTCCCCCTTCTGCTCTCCCACTTGCAGCTGCTGATTCCTGCTCCCTGCTTTAGCTGTACATCAAAAGAACTTTTCAGAGACAAAGCTGACCACACATATGTTGTCTTCCAAACTGTTTTTGGAGACTCAGTTCCTGGTGTTTGACACATGAGACATCAGCAGTAAGAAGTGAAAAGCAGCCACATTTGTATAGCAGAAGAAACGAGGAACAACTGGGTGCTTTGGTGTCATTCTTTTATCATTATCTCTTTGTATCTAATTATCTTCCTTAGAAACCATCAGGTGCATTTCTGGGGATATTTTCCTTACCAGATTGCTCCCAGTCAGCAGAACGCGCTTGGATCTCTTTATGCTTCGTTGCCCTCTAACCCTCTTCAGGCAGGCTCAGCACCTTCAAGCCTTCCCATATGCTCTCACACAGTAAGATATACAACACATAAGGTCTGTCTCATACCATGAATGTATTTTTCTAGTAGAATCATAGAATCATTCGAGTTCGAAAAGACCTCCAAGATCATCTGGTCCAACAATCACCCCACCACCAATGTCACCCACTAAACCATGTCCCTAAGCACCACGTCCAACCTTTCCTTGAACACCCCCAGGGATGGTGACTCCACCACCTCCCTGGGCAACCCGTTCCAATGCCTGACTGCTCTTCCTGAGAATAAATGTCTCCTAATTTTCAACCTGAAAGTAGTAGGGCGCAGGACCCCCCACAAATTATTTTTAACACTATAAACTGATAAAAGTTTTCAAATAGTCATGGTTTCAGGACCACAGAAATACCATACAGGGACAAAGAAGACCTATTGCCAAATGCTATCTTGTAAGGATATGGCCAGTCTGGTCTGGAGAAACTGTCTGGATGTGACCATTCTGTACCACTTGGGCTTGAATCACTCCCTGGGGGAAATGCATTTAGCAAGAGAAACAGCCTCTGTGAGCCAGTTCCTCATCCTTTCTTCATAGACTTTCTGCAAAGCTATGTCTGTAACATCATGAATTTTCATGGTATAAGATAGACTGCATAAGTGCAACCACTAGCCAGAGAAATTGGATGCATCACAAGGAATATCATGTACTTCAAGACTTGCTTGATCAAGACTAATGGATGTAGAAGTGGAGGTGACTCATCAGTGTTTCTAGGAATCTTTAAAACTGATGCTGAAGCAATATAGTACAACAAGAGAATAAACATATCACTGTGGCTAATTGAATAGTCATTAAAAACCTGCCAAACCACTGGCCTGCAGCCTCAGGTAAACCTTTTTGGTTTTCATATTGCAGGAGGAAAGTAGTTTGCAGATGTCTTTAATCAAAAGTTAAGCCTTCCTATCAGCCAGTTCCAAACCCATCAGTTCTTGAAGTCTGGTGTCTTCCACACAATATTAAGCATTTATTAATAATGCCTAAAAGATAAAGCCCTATTTTTCTTTTCGTCTACAGAGATTAATGTTTGTGATGCATTCTTTCCCCATCAAGATATTAACTGTTATTAAGAGCTCCTTTGTAAGGATGTAAGATCTATAAATCAAAATGACACAATTCATTCCACTGGGAACTATACAATTCACACCAAATCCAACCTTCTTCTCTGCACTTTCCTTTCTGCATATCTTTCCAATCAGAATTTGGTAGTATTTGTTAATACTGAATGAAAAATAAATATATATCTCTCTTTATGGGAGAAATAATGTTTAATAACCACAATGTTTATTTTTACCTTTGGAAGTCATTCAGATATACCATTGCCATGGATAAAATGTATAACATCAATTGTATGGAATAATAATAACACCCAGCTGTTAGACTAGTACTCTGAGATCTCAAGGTGCTTTATAAATGGAGTCCGTGTAATTACCCACTTTGGACAGACACAGGAGCTGATTATTTTTTCTCATGGACACTCATATGCCAGTAGTAGAAATCAGTTTGCTGGATTCCCAGACCGTACCTAATGAGTCACAGTAAGCTGTCTTTGAGCAGTTGATACAAGCCACATTCCAGCCATAATTTAATCGGTTTTAGCCAGAAGACTTTTTGATATAAATGAGAATTATTTCTCACAAGCATGGTGCTGAAACCATTCCTCAGCTTCAGGGGCCAGATCACTATGTGTTAAGGACTATTTTTCTGCATTGTGAATGGCTCTAGGTTCCTGGCCAAAAGCTCTGAGCATACTCTGCCAGTTCTGCAGGCTGGGATGACTGGCCAAAGGCCCACTGGCGGTAAACTGGGAGCACCGTGAACATCTCTGAGTGTGAGACTCATCTTGGAAGCACCTCTGCATTGTATAGAACAGAGAGTCCTGGAAAAGAAGGCAAGAAACCAAAGAAACAGATAGAAATTCTCCTTTTTTAGCACAGCTATGTGTGTTTAACAGAACAATCATTGTTTTGGACTAGCTTATACAACTAACCAAAAAAAGTCTCAGTAAAAACTTACTGAATTCAGCAACATTGCAGTGAAGTAAATGCAACAGAAAATACTTTTTAATAAGACTGTTTAGTGGTTATGGCAAGAGACTGGGAGTTGAAACTGGTCAGATTTACCTTATGGTTTGCCATACTTATTCACCTGCAGAATACTTGATTTAATGCTCCCCAATGTCTCAGGAGTCTTCATACTTCAGTAACATTCGCGTAGTTACTGAAAGTTTTCCAGATGAAAGATGTGTGCAAGAGCAATTACTGCAAGAGATAATACTGTAATTAGCTGCAGCAGTTACTATTGCCAAGTGCTAATCCAGACTGAGGCAAACTAAGACTGTTGGCCTAAGAACTTGACCCCAGTACAAACTGGAGGCTCCAGAATAAGTATATTCCAAGGAAGTGTGTGGCAAAGGAAACACATCCCTCTATGACTTCAGATTCATATCTAGAAAAAAGTTGGAGTTAGATGTGATTTCAAATAACACAGCTGATCTCCTTTAGTGTTAGTACTATACACATGCTTACTTGGAAAACTGAGCTTGCTGACCTCTGTTCAATTCTATGGTTCCATTACTTCAGTGCTTTATGGTCAATGCTGAGTATGGCACAGTTTTGCACATGGAGGCTGTTCTGCAAGACCAGAGCAAAACTGTTGATTTACATTAACAAAATCTATGGAGAAGTATGCTCAGAACCTGTCCACGTTAATTGAATTAGTAAGATTTACTTGCCCATTTTGGTAAATAAAGAGAAAGAGAGAATATTAGGTAAAGTCATCTCCCAGTGTAAGTGGGTTCACTACCACTAGAGTTAGTGGAATGGAAGCTGCATGAGTTATGCATGGTATAACTCACTATAGGCTCATGGAGTATAAGACCAATGAGACCACAGTGATCAGTTATTTTGACCTCTTGCTTAGTACAAGCCACAGGACTTTCCTGAATCCTTGCAAACACAAATCTCTCTTTTCTATAGAATAGAAAACCATAAACGTATACGTTACCCGGAGGTACTGGTGTTTATATTACATAGGGTTCTGTGACTAATTTTGGTTCATGCTGTAGGATGTGAAATGAAATGAAGCTGTTCTATCTCAACTGGATCACAAATGAAACACCCTATAATATGGATAGAAGCATTCGTATGGTATAAATAATATTTTTAATCAGCCATTGAAATAATAATATAAAGTTCATTTTATTAACATTTGAAAAATAAATGTCTTCACCTCCCTCAATTGGACTTTAAAGGACAAAAGTTTTACATTCCCTGTGAAAAAAATAAAGTAAAAAATGTTTAGAGAAAGGAGTGATCTGACTGGTTAGAGATCACAAATCGCTAATAATAATAAGCTCTCAATATCAGATGCCAAACAGCTGCAGAGTCTCTTAAACCTAAGTCCTCTTTCTTGGAGTATAAGGCAAGTTTGGAAAAGAGATGATTGCCAAATCCACCACAAAATGTAGGCTGGAATTTTTCTTTGAATAAATCACTGTCACTCTTGATAAAACCATACAAAAGTATCCTGGCATGAGAGAATGGTGCACATAATAAAGACAGAGCCCATGAATCCTCTCCAGAGAGAAAAAACAAAACCAGCCCAGATAGTCTAGTAAACAACCCTTTCAAAATCAGGAGGTGATAGGTATAGAATTTATTAGATATATTGCTAAATATTTCATGCTTTCCCATTACATGACGAGGTACTACACAGTTTATTCCACTGCAGTTTGCCACCTGGTATAACAATATATAAAAGTCAAAGAGGAATTATTTGGAAAAGTCATATGAATGTTCAAATAAAAAAAAATAATAATTAAAAATTAAAAAAAGGCAAGATGATTATGCCTGTGAGCCTTTTCCACACACTTGTACTTTACATGGCAGGTGTCAAAATTTCAATTCATATATTTAAGAATTGCAGAATGTTTTGAATTCTCAATATGGAATGTTCACCCTTAGTAAATGCCAAATAACCCAACTTTACAGATACTGAAAAATCAGTTCATCTACCACTCTTTGTCAGCCCCTCTCACAGACCTAATACCCTCCGAACTATGTAAATACAAATCACTGCTGTAATTATTACTTTTCAGCACTTTGTGTTATGGAAACGGTGAATCACAGAAAAGTAAAGAGTATCCAGGCTTCTAGAAACCTGCAGAAGAGCTATATATATAGCTCAGTCTGTGAGCAGCATCTAAAGTTCCTTCTTCAGAAAACATTTATGCTGAGGAGCACCTTTTGGTGCCTTGATCCGTTTGCACTTCATAAGATGTCAGAGGAGCAATGCAGTAGACTGAAATGTGTGACTTGGTAGTGCCTGGGCAATAACAGTGGTTAAGAAAAATAATAATAAAAAAATTGTTTTGTTTTGTTTTCTTCTTTTCAATTTTTGTAAAAGTTTATGCCTTCTTTTTGCTTTTTTTTTTTTTTCTTTATTGAAAATAAGTTACACATTACCTTGTCATGGGGAAACAAGTAATATAAAACAAGGAATATAAAAACAAGCAATATAACAAGTAACATAACAAGTAATATCTAATAGTCATTCTGAGTTTGCCAAATCCAGATTCCTCCTGCCAAGCTCCATCCAGGATCATCTAGAATTCTTACTTAAATACAGACTAATATGGCAGCAAAAGTATTTATAGAGAGACAGAAAAGAATCCTCCTCAGTGAAGGAAGATGGATTTGCAGAAATAACACTGGCCTGCACTATTGAAAAGACAGTTCAGTTCCACAGCTCTGTAAATCTCACCTACCTCCAGCCTTTGAGGATGCTGCAAAAAGCAGCTCATACCTGGCAGTGGGAGTGGTGGCTTCCTTGGCAGAATCTACTGTCCTCAGTTCCTTGGTCCTTGTTCAGAACAAGAGAGGAAGGGAGATGCAAAGCTGCACAGGATTGGAATGATTCATTAAATCCAAGTTACTTAATAGACTGGTGTAGCTAATATAAAATGTATAAACAAAGAAGATGTGTCAACATGTCTAAAATCCTACTCCCCTGACACCAAAACACCCCCTCTATATAAGATTTACACTTCTAAATGCAGCTGCAGAGTGAGGTACACAGGACTAAACTCAACATTGAATTAGACTAGTATTTTTTTCACAGCTGAAAAAATATAATTTTCATTTGTCACTACTGACAACACATTATTTACAATAATTGTTAGGGATCAAGGTTATCACTGTTCAAGATTTTTTTTTTTTCCTGACTAGGCTGTTTGGAAGGATCAAATATGGCCCTGTAGCATCACTGAATGGGAGGAAGGGAGTCTTTGAAGCCAGTGAATACTTAACACAATTCAGAAAAAGCTAAAAATAACCCTTCCAGGAGAATCCCCTCATGCACATTTTGACTCAGTTAGCTGTTTTAGCTTGTATTTTACTTGAATAGTTTTTACACAGAGTAGTAACAGAGTAGTACACATAGTGGTACACAGAGTAGTACACATAGTAGTACACATAGTAGTAGTAGTACACATAGTACACAGAGTAGTACACAGAGTAGTACACATAGTACATCCATCCCCTCCACCCTCCTACATAGGTGCTCCATATAGCCTACAAAAAAAAAAAATAAACCTTGGTGGCTGGGATACTGCTTCCATGGGCCTCCACATCCTTTGTGAGGGCTCAGATGATGCTCATGTTGGATAAAAAGCAGGGAATGACCACATTTTGCCTGAAGCCTAATCTGTAGGCTGTGTGTTGACAGCAGATTGGGATAAAAAAGTCCTTAATTTGTGATTTGTGAGGGATGATTTAACACCTGAGTAACTGTAATATGGACCTGAGGATTACAGACACTGGTTTCACAAAGATGAGGTAGTTGCTGGAAAAAAAAAAAAAAAAAAAAAAAAAAAAGGGATGTTGTTGCATGTGCAAGTTGCTGCACATGCAAGTACTGAAATATAATTCAGAATGAACTTAAATTATTCACTTAAATTATTATTCTGGGGTGATGCTCTTTGTGATGCTGGACAACCTAGAACATGTGTTGGTTGGTCTGTCTCCTATTCATACTCTGGGAAGACAACAGTTATGCATCCATGCAGATATACTAACAGATTAATTGTATCATGGTTTTATGACGGACAGGACATAAAGAAGGGAATGTTTTATACAGTCACAGCAGCTTCATTATTATCCCCCTTAATAACCAGGCTGTGAGAATACCCCAGACCAAAATACTGACTTCACTGTAATGAATGGAAATTTAGCAGTATCGGGTTAAAGGAAAAAAATAAAATGTTAGCCTTCCTTATGAAATAAGCATCGATAGAGCAAAGTTCCTTTGCCATTTCCATTGTAATAAGGAATGCCTGATGCCTTCACATTCATGAAGTGAACTTCCAGTTTACAGTCTCCAACAGATCAGTGTTTGGAGCGAGCCTAGCAGAGGATTCTTCTGAAATCCTTCTAGAAGAGACTTATCCACTAGAACTTATTTTCCTCCATCATCACCTTAAACTTTACAGTGTGAATAAGCTGGAAAACACATATTATTTCCAAGGCTTACCAGTTATGACAACTGTGAAGTATTCTGGCAGAGAGTTAAAAAAAAAAAAAAAAAAAAAAAGTAAAAAATCTGTGTTTGCATGCATATAACTTTGTTCTTCCGTGTCTCATCCCCTCTTTTTGCTGTTCCCCAGTTGTACACCAGAGAGCAGCACTGTGGCATGTCCTGTGGTCGCCATCAACTTTTTCAGGCGTCTCTATTCTGGACCATTCTACATGAAAAAATTCATCTCTCTCTGTAGTCCCCTTGTTATTATGATTAAAATAAATAAATAATATAAAGTTTACATTGTTTCCTCTAATAGCTTTTATCCAAGCATTACCTGGATTCATGGATTCCTAATATTTACTACTGCTATTTCCTTAAGAATAAAGATATGTGTAGAACATATAATAATCCAAAGATTTCCAAAATTATGTTATTTTATTTTCTCTAGATTATACTACCCTGCTACAAAGTGATGCTCTGGAAAAAAATCTTCCTTTCCTCATTTTCATTGCCCCACCTACTACATTCTTACTTGTTTACCTGTTGTTTAGTTTCTTTGTAGATTTTTTTTTCCTTTGTGGTGGGGAGGTATTTAAATGCTGCTGTGTATTTTGCTAAGATGGGAACATTTTCTGCATAAGAATGCATGTGTCTAGCTTTTTCCTTAGCTGTATTCCTCTGTTAAAATGGTTCCTATTGTCTTCATCCTAGACTACAGCGTCACCCTAAACTACAGTGACATTACTGCTATTTTCATTATAATATCACTGAAGAGCCCTAGGCACATATTGTACCACAAAGTTATTTATGCTATTATTACACAAGAGAGTATCTTCCCCCCAAACTGTATTAATATCTACACAATCCAAATTTCAAAATTATTTTTAAATGTTATTGTTTATAAAATGACCTTTATCAGACTGTAGTCATGGAGTATAACATGGTATACAACATCCTCTTTCAGCAGTATCATAATACTTTGATAATCATAGAATCATTAAGGTCAGTAAAGTCCTCCAAGATCATCTGGTCCAACCATCCCCCTACCACCAATGTCACCTACTAAACCATGTCCCTAAGCACCACGTCCAACCTTTCCTTGAACACCCCCAGGGACGGTGACTCCACCACCTCCCCGGGCAACCCATCCCAATGCCTGACTACTCTTTCTGAGAAGACGTTTCTCCTAATTTCCAACCTAAACCTCCCCTGGCACAACTTGAGGCCATTCCCTCTAATCTTATCACCAGTTATATAACAGAAGTGCCCATTGCCTCCATACTTTTTCATCAGAGACCATATTAAATTTGGGTGCCTGGTAAGAACCCAGAGAAGCAGGTGAGAGCATGGTCAGAGGTGGAAAGCAGATGACAGGAAAGGGGAGCTTGGAACACCTAACTCCAAGGGGGCCCCACTGGCCGGGGCATTGCTAGGAAGGTCTGGTTTCAGTTTCTTACTCTCCTGCATGAATCTACATGAATGTTTAGGAGGAAAGGGTGCTTCTGTGGACCTTTTCTAAGACTCATATACCTTCATTTTTTCCACAGGGATACAGCAATCCATGATTTCACTTTGTCTGAAAGAATCTTTTAAAGTTCACCTATCATTTCTCATCATACACAAACCAGAAGAAGTTTAGAAACCCAAGCAATATGAAAAAATGGGGAACGAGCAAGTGTAATTCTGTCTTCTCACTACAAATACTTGATACTATGCTTGCTAGGTCCAAAACGCTAGTGCTGCTGTTGCAAGACCATGCTGGAAGAAGGCAGTGATAGAGAGTGAGATGCCCATAGAAGGTGCTCCAGAATAAAGATGGGGAAATGCTAGCATAGTGGGAGTAGTGCAGTCCCAAGAATAAGCACCAGGATCTACATATCACATAGTGCGTAGAAAGATCAAAACTTTCCTCTGATTTCTGTTTCTAAAGAGCATCTGTGTGCCAGGCAGGGGAGAATAATCTCTGTCTTTAAGAGACCTCAGCCTGTAGGATCTGGATACGTGTTCATATCAGGAGCACTCACTACAACGGGGTTAGCCTACAGCCCATCTCAGAACAGTGAAAAAAAAAATCCTTTTTTTTGAATTGAATACCAATATCTAGCACTTGTCTGGAGAGCCTGCCACACAAGGAAAACAGTTAGAGGACAGGGGAAAAAGAATTATACATGATATCGTGTATTATGCAAAGGAAAACAAAGGACTATTATATCCAGTCATTCTTCACAAAAGTTCACAGTACACAAGAGAAAACTCTTTCTTGCTATTCTGAACATTTTTTATTTTTTATTTTTTTTATAGGAAGGGTTTCCTAGAATAAAATTAAGTAATGTTGGAGATGACAGATGGACTTCTTTTACACACACTTTATGTCCTTATGTCTTTTTCTTCTAACAACTGAAGGTCAAGCAGTACATTGCTTAGTCTGGCTCTTGCATGGACAAAAATCCCAGTGAACGATAGCATTGTTTGATTTTATCTTACATTCCCAATGCATGGCCTTCTCCAATAAACAGCAAGTGACATTTTGGCAAGAAAACACTCTGGAAACAGAGTGGAGATTGTCATCAGCATCTCTATATTAGTTATCATAATGTAAGATTAGGATAAATCCTGACTTCCCAGACTGTATCACCATGTATTTCAAATAGCCTACTTAGATTATCCTGGTTGGATGCTGCTACCTTCATTACTTATTACTGTGCATTAAGTATTACGTAATGTCTGTGACTTGTAAATATTTGATTATAAATTCAAATACCTGTAAAATTCACAGTTAAATATTAGCCACAGATAGGTTGAAACACAGATGTTTCTTGCTGGATTTAGTCCAGAAAGCCAGAGTTAACACCACGACTTCCCAGCAAAATGGTTACAGGCTCCTGAATGCTGAGAATATGGCTGGGACCAGTCACCCCTGCCATGCTCTCCACGTGTACTCAAGAAAATCTTACAGCTCCTTGACTGTAATGATTGAACAGTACCTGAGACTTTGCTGTTAATTACACTATACACTTATGCGTCTTAGTCCTCCTTATTTCCATACCTTCCCACCCCTTCCCTGTCATTCTGCTTGCAATCCTCCTCACATCTTCCTTTTTCTGTGCCCTCATTTGAGAATGTGTTATAACTCCCCTGGTGCAAGCACTGGCATTTCACAGCTCTCTTCCCGCTGCTAAACACTGCTTTTCTCCCTCTCCACCTCTTGCTGCAGGATTTTTTGCCTCCATTGCCCTGCTCCTCTCCAAAGCTTCAGATACAACATAAATACCTTTACCATTGTGGCTTTCATTAAGTGTTTTTAAAGAAGGTATGTTGGAGGTATTTTCCAAGTCCATCCTATAGCACCTATTAGAGTTTTTCTTATACTACCAGTACTAGGCAACAATGTATTTGAGTCATATTAATTGCAGATGGCCCAAGCAATAATTTCCAAACTTCATATATTTCACCATAAACCTTGTCCATGTCTGAAAAATCTAGAAAATGGGCATGTAAGCTTAGTTAACACTGTAACATAGCTTCCACTGTAACATGCTTTTCCACCTATACCAGAATAACTAGCAAAACTTTCGCAGTCACTCAAAAAGCAGACAAATAGCAACAGAAAATATCTTGCTTTGGTCCCCCTAGACCTCCTAAGAAATCATTTTCTATATTTTCTGATCCCATGGATCAGTGACAAATCCTCAAATACCATAACTGGTTTATAACAGCAGAGATGTCAATGCTATTAGTAACTTATCTGCTCAGAACAACTAGTGCATGCATCCCTGTTTGGCTAAATAGTCTTGCCCTCATCCTACCTCTACATTTCCTGCACGTAAAGATAACGTTGGTGTCTATGCTTGCCAATCCACTGCTGTGACACAAACCAATAGGAAAAACATCAGGCCAACAACTCAAAACATTTGGCTGCTCACTGCAAAGACCTTTGGAACACAGAGTTCATTGCAACAGGACTTTAAGGCGTATGAACATAGGTTGGAAAGGACTTACCACCTTCAGCCTCCTGAGGCTGACAAGAGATTATGATGACGACATCTTAAGGAGGGAATTGTTTATTTGTGATAGAAACTGGGGAAAAGTTGGTTACTTTTTGAACTATAAGCGGGATTTAACAAAGCGGCTTTCAGAGACATTTCCCTTATCAAAGTGTCTTGCAAAATCTGAGGGTGAGGAAATGGTTGGAGAACTCACAACTTTTCAAAACTCGAGCTAAACGTGAAAATGCAGCCCGGGAACTGGCAGAGAACTGTCTTTCCATGAGCAGGGAGTTGACAGAGAGAAACCTTGCAATGACCCAGAAGTTGGTGGGAAAGGACAGGGAGATTAATATGACTCTGAACAGACAAATAACCCTTATGGAAAACATGCTACACTCACGCTTCCCTCCCGCTTTCCTTTCCTTGGCCCTATCCTGCGCCTCAGGTGGTTCCATTTCAGGATCCTGCAGCATCCAAGCAGTCATCAGACTGGAAAAGCAAGTACCTCATGGACCCGAAGCACAGTTTCTTCTCACAGGACACAGACCACAACAGTGCCCACCTCAGATCCCTCCAACACAAAAAAAGACTATTGCTGCAACAATATTGCTTCCAACTTTTCAGATTCCTGAAGGGACGTCAAGAAGAAAACTCAGTCACAAACAGCTGCAACCTGTAATGTTCAGGGCTGTGGGAGCTGCCTGCATTGCACTGTCACTGATAAGTTCAAATCACAGTATTTACCCTATTTTCCTTCTTTTTTTTTTTTTTTTTTTTTTTCCAATTTATAATGCTTCCAGTATGTATCTACCATTTCCTCGCATTTGCATCTTTCCACTTGCAGTTTTCAAAAGAAAAACTATACTTTTACTCCACTTCTACAATTTTGGCTGTCATTTGATAATACAAGTGCGTCTACTAAACTTTCATCAAGTAACTTATAAAGAGTTTTAAACCAAAGCATAAAAAGATGGTTTGTGACAAAACAAAACATTTTTTGATTCCTGGTAAAAACGCTTTACAAAGCCGAACAACGCATGAGAAAAATTGACATCAAGCAGTAGCAGTATAGGCATCTGTGGTTTAAATATTTCTTGTACTAAATGGTGGTACTTTCATAAAACAATTCCTGGAAAGGTTCAGAAATCCTAATAGGAATCACACACAATTGAATTTAAAAATCCACCCCTCTCCAGAGTCAAAATACAGAACACCGCATCTGCTAATTTGGAGGGTATTTCTCTTGGCTTTCTTGGAGCAATCTACAATTCTGCAGCCCAAAACTCAACCACCATTTACAAGCTGTAATAAAAGACAACAATAACCTATCATTCTCTATTGTATTTTAATACAGTAACTATGGCTCCTTTAACCTCCTTTAATTTGAGAGAAGTGGAGCAGATCAGTTGATCAAAGCTGTACCTCCTAAGGATTCTTCATCTACCCTACATGTGATTCAGGATTTTAACTTGGACAAGGTTTAGGAGGTATCCCTGGACTAAACAAACAAAGAAAACAACAACAACAACAAAAATAAAATAAAAGATTGGTATCAGAAGACCAGGCAACGTCATATGCAATCTTACCCACTTTTTCTGTGTATGCATTCTGAAATTTTCCAGGTAATTATTGAGGTAATAATTTATTGTTGTTGTTGTCATAGTTATTCAGTTAATATATTAGCAAGATAGGTAGAGTCTGTATGAATCAAGGATAAGGTATGACTAACTGGCAATGCCTATAACAGACTAACCAAGGCCTGGACACACACCCACCACTGTCAATCAACCATCCACAAATTGGCTCCCTGGCACTGTTTTTGGCACCAAACACCCTCCAAAATAATTATTGGACACAATTCGTATATCACAGGCTAAGGACCACTTCTGGCTTTGTTTTGGAGGGGTGTCAAAGGCTCGCAGTATGAATGTGGGCCTTGCCATACCAGATGGCCTCAGGGATAAATTACAGTCCTTGGCCCATTTAATTTCCTAGTCCAGATGTTGTTTCTCTGTCCGTAGTGGAGTTGGTACTTCATTTTCACTAAAAATAGAGGAATGAGCTGCTGCAGCCCTCGCACTGTGCAGCAGATCGTTATGAATACTTCTGGAACTGCCTGATTAATCCGTCATTATCTGGACTTCCTGACAGCACCCTGTCACTGCCTCTCAGCCTGATCCTGCAGCACAACCCCTTCCTGTCAGGTAACACTCAGTTCAAAGGCCCAGAAGGGCATGGAGCGAGGTGAGGTGTCTCCAGATATGTGCTGTGAGAGTATTCGGTCTGAACTGGGAAGGTCTGTAAGTAACGCATAAATGCGTGGACAGACTATTTCCCATCAGGTACAAAAAATATACAGAGAAGCTAGGCTAAAAGGCTATTCTTTTCTATGCCCTGGTCTCAGAAGTTACAAAATGAAGCCAAGTAATATTTACAGCTGTCATGTATTGTACAGTACTATGTATTCTCTAATTGCAAAATAAATAAATATACATATATATATATATATATCTCATAAGATCTCACTCTCATCTGAGATGAGTCCCTGTTGATATTTAGCACCTTCATTTTCTACTTGCCTAGCACCTTTCAGCCTATTGACTGAAGTGCATCCTATATTTTTCTGAAGGGCCATTCTAGACATTACTCTGCAAACCAATTTTCTGTCTTGCTGGAATTTTCTCAAAATACAGGAGACACAGAGAAGGTCCTAGTGCTAAGGTGCAGACTGGGCTGTGGAGATGACTCTGACCTTTTGGTCGAAGATTCTGTATCTTCCCCTACGTTGATCTTATTTTTGTCCATCCTCTTCACTCTTGCCTTTTCCCCGTTTCACTCATGTCCATGTGCCAGTCTTGATCTTCTTTTCCCAATTTTAGTTCTAGACTCCTAACCCAGGAAGTCTTTATGCTACATTTTAATGTAGATGTAAGTGAACATTCATCAGAAGAGGGATCCCAATCTCCCTCTACATCCCAATCATTTTCCTTCACCTATTCTTAACTGCAGTGGTCAGTTCTTCTCCCATATCCAGAAGCCTAAGAATGCTACTAGCGTTTAATGAACAAGTCACCTGCATGTTTTAGAATGGGACAAGAAGTGAGTTTTCACTGTTTTAAAAATATTTACTATATTCACCCCAAATTTCCTACCTTGAAAATCACAGTGCTCGTTGTAACAGTTTGGCAAATTCATAAGAAGTCAGAATAATACTAGCTTCTCATGAACATCTTGTTTTCTCTTTATAAGCAGAAGTTTGCACTTGTCTGAAGGAACCTAGGGTTTCCATGCTACATTTATGCCTTCTGTTCTACCCAAAGACTACCTCATCTACTGGAACAAAGGCTACATGATGAGAGGAACATATTTATCTTCATGATGTACGTTTGGCTCGCAGCCTGCAGCCACAGCTCTGTAGCTGGAGATGGTTCAGCAGGTTTGGTAGAATGGTTCTTAAAACTGACTGCCAAGTCCTGAGCCAGCTGTTAAAAGCTGCCTCCAGCAAGTACTGCTCCTGGTCATTCCTGTCCTCTCTCATTATCTTCAGAGCATGCTCCTCTCTCTACTGCAACCCACTAGTTTATGCCTGTGTTTGGAGTCCCTGGTTGCACCCTCTCTCTCCATCTGTACTTGCAGTGCTCTCGTCACTTCTAAGTCTTTTGTGACTTCAGCCAAACAGCCTTTGTGACCCCATTAGACTGAAGCTGAGTCTGAAGAAGGGTGGAACCAGGCAAACTCCTTAACGGGGAGGTAGCAGGCACTAGACTCCCTAGAGGGGGGATTTCTGATGCTTTTTCTCTTCCAGGGCACGAGAAAACAGGCTAATTAAAAACAGTGAGCTCAAAAAGGTGTTAGCTGCTGCCTCACACATTGGGTTTATAGTCTGAATCTTGTTCTCTTTATGCTTCCAGATTTCTCTCAGTTACTATTTCTCCTGTCACATACTCACTGTTTCTTCTGTCATACACTCACTGCTTATGCCTGCCCTTTGGAAAAGCTTTTCTATGGTCCTGCACTTCATCAGTACAATAATTATTTCAGGCTTCACCGTTAGACATAGTGAGCTAGTGTGAGGCACAGAGAAGTGAAAGGAAGTCTTCTTCTTGATTTAAATAAGGTTTGGATGAGGTATTTTTCCTTGATGATCCCCTGTTTTTCCCTCTTCTTTCACTCACTTTGGTATTTAATGTGCATGTGAGTGTGTGTGACTGTATAGTTTTGACCTTCATCTCCTGGACTTTTAGTACTGAGAAGGATACAAATTTGGGAGATAAACTCTAAAGATATCCTCAGTGAAGCATTGAAGCTAATTCCATGTTTTAATCCTGCATAAATTATCCTGGAACACAGCCCACATTTATGATGTGTGAGAGAATAGAAAAATAATGGGATTACTCAGAAGTTTCAGATGATTATAAACATATGGTGCAGGATGGTATAAGAACAAAACATACTGAGGGAAATATCATCAGTAAATGAAAGGTTAATAATGGAAAAAGTAAGTTTGGAACCTCATATGTGGCCTATTATCAAACACTACTGACATGAAAGAATTCCTGCAGTACTGTTAAAAGTGGACAGCTAGTAGTTTAATGATTGTATCAAGAAAACTTTAAGGCATTGGAAAGGAAACTATATGATTATAAAAGAACTCATCACATATTTAAGCCTCCCATGAAAAATGGTAGTTTTGTGCCTGAGGTTCCGGACTGGGACTCAGATCTTGATTTATTTCCCAGTTCTGCTACAGATTTCCTCTGTGACCTTGGGCCAGTTACTTTGGGAGAAACAAGTTAAAACTCCTAAATAACTTAGGAGCCAGATCCCCCTTTCCAAAAGGGGCATAGCAGCAGATGCACAAATGGAAAAGCATGTGGAAATGCTGATTGAAGCCAAGACTACCCCCAAACTGACTGGGTGCTGCCCCATCACTTTCTGATTTTTTTTTTCCCATTTCTGAGCACCAGCAGACCATTGTACCCCTGGGGAAATGGCTGTCTTCTGATTGCTGGTGGAAAATGAGCAGGAGATGGCTTGGAAGTGATCACCTACTGGTTGACATCATGCATGTACTGCAGAGCAGGCAGCCTTGGGAGCTGCTGCCTACCATGGTTTTCAGCTTCTGTTCTATTTTCATTAGTGACTCATTTATGGGACACACTCTTGTGTCATGCCTAGCTACCAGGTGCATGGAGAAGATTCAGTGGTCAGCAGGCTTACACAGGGACTTTTGGGTATGAAACACATGGGCTCCTGGCTCTTGGCATCCTGCTTGGTTCAGAAGTGAAAGAAGCAGGAACAACCATGTCACTCAAGGACAAGTACATTTGACATAGGAAACCTTCCACATGTTGCCCTTGCTTGCCCCCAGTCTGTGAAGCTGAACAAAAAACAGATTTCCCCTCTTCTTGCTTAGATCCTTCAACATCAGGGTTAGGAATGAAGTGCTTATCTGTTTGCCAGTGCAGGAATTAGCTTCCTAAGGAACCTTACATAGCAACCAAGCAAGTGTATAAACTTGAAGCATCTCAGTGTTTTTGTCTCCAGATTCAGACAGCTTTGAAAAATGGACCCTTATTGCTGTTACCAGCTTGTGGAGTACAAATTGCAATAGGAGAATATTCTTTGTCTCCCTCATCCTGAATCAGTTCATGCTGTACATAGACTCACAACTCACACACAAAATAGGAATGCAAGAAGTAATAAACCTGTAATGTAGGTAGGGGAGCCAAGGATGGATATTCGTTCTTGCTTTCCATATGCTATAGTAATGATAAAAGGATCTTACAAGCATTTCTTTCTCCTCCTTAATATGTACTATGGTCATAACTCAGAATCTGCTTTGGACAAGATTCACAAACTGCTGTGTCTGTGTAAAGTCAGTTGAAAGTAAATAACATATTTTCTGCTTCAGTCTCTTGGATATCTCTATTTGCCATGGTTTGTTTCATTCTGCATGGAAACATATGAAGCTTAAGTTATGTGGTAGATCACATAGGTGAAGGATATTAGATGTCTGAGAATCAAAAATGTCTTAGCAGAGAATCTCTCTTAAAAGCATATATATACATGTATATTTAGTGGTTTTGGCATAAGCAAAGGATCCATACAAAACACATAAAAAAGTAGACTAAAGGTGTATGCTTGTCATTCAAAATGGAATATTTTGGTAATCAATGTTTGTTGACTGGAGCAGGAAAGTACACAGGAATTCAGAAACATCAAGGTAAATGTGTTTTACATTTTCACCAAAGCATTTTCAACCTCTGTGTCTCCATCTACACCTACTGCCTTCGCAGCAAAGCCAATAAAGACTGATCTCATGCTAGCTGAGCTTGATGCACTAAAGAAAAGCTATTGTGAGTATTGACTGCTTCAATTTACATTTCATTAAAGTAATTTGACTCTTCTAGTTGAGAGTAGGAACAATTTCACGTGCACAAATAGCCAAAGTCTCGGTTAAAAGGTTAGGTTCCACGCTCAGAAAAGAAATAGAAAGTTTCTGTCACTGTGACCTTCTGTATCTGCTTTTATAATCAATGTGATCAAAGCAGCCCTTGTGTCATGGGACAGGATTCCCTTCTGGAATATTTCCACAGGACTGGAGACAGCTGTTACTGAAACATATTTTAAAAAGCTGCAGGAAATCTGTCTGTAACTGATGCTTTTCCCAAGTTTTAAGTCTTGAAAGAATCTTTCTGTTTCCTGTAAGGAAATGTCTTTTTTCATTTGATGTATTTGGTTGTAGAGGGGAATGCTTTCAGTGTCAGGTTATCACTGATACTTGTCTGAAATTGCTTTGGTCAAAATATCTTTTTCTAAATCTGTTGGCTACTGTATTTGTCTGACAAACTACTGTTGAATCATAAGTTTCTAGGTCAATCAGGTCACTGATCATCTGCTCTAATCTTGCGTATAATACACACCACGATGTCAGTGATTCCTACAAAAAGCCTGTTGCTTCTGGTTGAGATGCTTGTCCTTCAGAGGGACAGATTTCCTGTGGATTAGACAGCCACTACTAGGACTACAGATGCCAGGGAAACAGCTGAGTCATTTTGGTGACTGCTCTTGAACATCCTGGCTGTGTCCCATCCTGGTTCTACGCTTATTTCTGGAAGTGCTACTAGTCCCGGTTCACTTTCAATTTATTCTTTCTTTTTTAAAAGTCACATTCTGTAAATTACCTAGCAGCACCATAGGAAGTGCAAGGATGACACTGGTTCTGCATCAGGATTTTACAGTGCAGCCAATAACTGATGTCGTCTAAGCATCAGGCTGTGGTGGGATATACTAATGTGGTTCCAGGGAATCGAGATGTAGTGAAATCACACCGACTGCAAAGAAGCACAGGTTCCCTGCCCATAGACTGGCCATCTCTTTTCACAGCTCAGTGAAACTCCAGTTCTTTCTTCTGTTGTTGGCAGTACATTGCTATTCCCTCACTCCTGCAGTTAGGAGGTAAATGATGGTCCTTCAAGACAGATCTCTGCAGAGTTTCCTCCATGCTTCAATGAAGCATAAAATATGGTATACACTGACTCCATTTCTGTTTTCTTTTTTCTTTTTTTTTTTTCCATGCACATAGCTGTATACTCTTCCCAGTTCAGAGTCCCATGTCTGTGGGAACTCTGAAAGTTTTCCACTCCAAAGAATTTTGTGCCCAAAAACTGTGCACCAGAACCTGTTTGCAGTGAACAGGGTTCATAGTTATTGGACCCATGAACCATTTCACAGGTTGCTGAGCACTCCCTCCAGTACATCATATGCTTGCTGTTTTCACATCATAAGCACTTCCCTTGCACATCCTCCGCTACTTTCTCACTCTGCATTTCCATCCATACTTATTTTTTTTCATGAGAATACACAGAAGAAAAAACACCCTTGCCAGTCTTGTTTCCATTACACATAATCACTCTAAATCCAAAATCTGAGGTGATAGATATGGTAGATGTTTTTAATTTGACCTGATGGATAACAATGTTTGAGAACCTTTCAGCATTCCCTAGTAAGAAGTTCTTACTGCAGTCCTATTTTCTGTTTATGAGAGATATAAATCACATCTATTTTAGTCTCTATTCTTAAGTCTAAATTTATTTGATCCAGGAGAATTGAGTTTTCCTTTCAATTTTAAATATTTGAATCTGTTCAAAGATTAATTTATTTCATAGACCGTGAACTCCCATAATAAGAGAATATATTGTACATATTTTGATTGTTTGTCATTTTTTTCAAGAAAAATGCAGAATACTGCTGCACTGATTAACCTGCAGGCTTATGTGATTAATGGAATAATTAATCTGATTTTGTTTTCAAAAAAAGTTTCAGATGCTCTTGGAAAGATATGCTTCATTTAAGAACAAGATGTTGGCCTTAATTCAGATATAACCAGATTATAAAACAGTGTTTATCAGATCAAAATTGGTGATTTTTTTCTCAGTTAAAAATAAAAATTAACTCAATAAAATAAAATTAACTCATTCATAAGTGTTTTTTTTTCTTCCCATTTCTGTAACTGTGAAACAGATTGTACAAATTTCAGTTAGTGTGAGTAGAAGTCAATTAAGTACAAAAGAATGCCAAATTTTAATAAGTGTTTTCAGTCTTTTTAGAAAGTAGGTTATCTGAATAGCTTTCAGAGCTAATTGTTCCTGAAAGAGGAATGGCTATTACTTACTGCCACAGGGTCCTCTGATCTTCCTGCGACCCTGCATGAGTCTGTTTATTAATGTTTTCTTTTAAAATGGAGCCCTTCTGCCCTCTGGTTTTGATGTGCTCAGTGCTTAAAGAGTAGAGCAGCAAAGACTACAAAACAAACGAGATTATCTGTGACTAATATTTTAATCCAGAGCTCTGGAATTTTCTGTGCTTGATCTAAGCTGTTGCAAAATACGCTGACTACAGATTGCACTTCTGTGCTTTTCAGGAATCTATTAAATCTGATTCTGAGACATGTCTATTCTTTAAAGGTTGGTGTACATAGGAAGAGTATTATCATCTTTTCATTCCAATTTCATGTAATAAGTGTTTCTCAACACTGATTGTACAACCAGAAAATATTAATAAATGAATAATGGTGAAATACATAGATAAGCATGAAACCCCACAAACACTGGAGAGACACATTAACAGACATATATTTACCTTATTGAATAACCTTTGTGTTTTCCCAAAATTTCACAGTTTTCTTGAGACCCCTAACATGTATCTGGTTCAAGCTTCCCTTTAGAGCAAATAGCTCCCTCTTTGTATTTATGTTATTTTGCTTACTGGACAAGCAATGGGACCCACACAGTGCGAATTGTAAGAACGTACTGAATCAGTCCTCCTAAAGAAAATGTTTGTTACCCATTTCATCAATGGTGACAAGGGAGCGAGAGCCTGTACTCATAAGATTAAAATAAAGCGTGGTCTTCTTTTAGCTCTTGGAGACATAAGTCTGTTCTGCTATGAGTCTTTGGTTGAGTGAAAAATTTATAATGAGAGCACTTTATACAGTCCTTAGTACTTAACAAACAGTCTAATTAATATATTTTATCTATTTCTTTTTGCTATTCTATTAATCTGAGGTGACCATGTCATTCTGACTTGATTTATACAGCCAGAGCTAACTTTTACTTTCTTGTGAGTAGAAGGACATGCTTATATTCTGGCCTGCGAATAGGTGACCACTTAAACAGAGTGGTATGGAAGAACAGGGGTTTCCAGCTTTTGTACTCTGGGAAGAGATGACATTTTAAAAGAAAAACGGTGGACTATTGTGGCTGTAAATTAGACACAAATGAATAAGATGTTTCACAGAAAGGAAGGTGGAGAGAAAAAGAAATGTAGACACCCCTTTAGAACTAAGAAGAGAAACTACTTGACGAAGTTGGGTCATAACAGGACTTCTTTCCAGTTAATGTTACTTGTGCTTCATATGCGCTGCCCTACCTCTAAATCTTTCAGACCCAGGATAGAAAACTGAACATTTAGGTAGCACAAGGGCAACACTTAGATGCCTAAGGGCATTTCTGAAAAATCCAGCAAACTTAGTAAGGTGTTAAACTAACCAAGAGAATACTCCAATGTAGGGGGTCTATTAACATACAGTCCTCTCAGTGGCACTTTTGCACCCTACTCTTTAGTCATTAGAAACCTCCTATTTCCAATTAGGTTTCATAACACTGGACCCTTTCCAGGATGCTGAGGTCTAATAATAAGTCTTTGTCACAAAAAATACAACCAAAGAGTTCAACATGATGATGAGCTCCATGGATTAGGTACTCAAATGAGAAAGAAGAATCTGAAGTACCACTTTTTCCAAATCATATTTCTTACAAGAACTGAAACATGAGCTTCTGCTCTGTTCAAGTGCACACTGTTACCACTGGGCACATTTCTTACATGGAGGTTAGGCAAAGGAATACCCACCCTGTGGGTATTGCTAGAAAATATTTAGTCTTAATGCTCAGCCATGACTAGCATGAGATGTTGCTGGTCTTACCTTCAGGCCTGTACAAAACAGTTACCCCTGGGTAGATGCTCAGTGGCAGGAGGGAAATTTTGAAAATCTTACTTCTTTGCTTGTCTGCCAACAGGGACAGTAGCTGTTATGTAGGTGCTAACTTCCTTCTCTGGTTTTAGTAGTGAAGATAAAGTTCTTCTAGATAAATGTAAAACTTAATATCACAGATGTTTTCTGAAAGTACATCTGAACAGAACATCTAGACTTGATTCATAATCTGTGGAAAGAAACTTTGGTCTTTAGACGACAATTCATGTCATCCTGGAGTAGTTGATGTAAGAAGACTCACTCCCAGAAAATATTTGTTTCTCTGCATTGACTGAAAAAGGAGACAAGGAGAATCAAATTTAGGTTGGTACATTGCAGTTATCTACAACTAGGTTAGATGAATTCTTCTGGGTTCCTGAGGCTGAAGGCTAGGAAAAGAAAGAATGGAATATGAGGAAGCGTCCTTGCAAAATCTTGGAATAGGAGATAGAGATCTGAGTTGTTCTTAGACTTAAGAAATTTAGAAGGATAATTATAGTTATGCACAGGTATTTACTGTATGAATGACCATATGGGATAGGGTTACCTGTGGAAAGAGGTTGTAGAAAAAGAAAAGAGTTTTCTTTACCCCTTTCTGTTCTGAAAGGACTGAATGTCCTTTCAAACAAAGGCTATGACTCCCATCTGTTCTCCCATCAGTAAAAAATAAAAAATAAAAAATAAAATTTAAACGCATTTGAACAAGTCATATGAATGATGAAAAACAACTGGATTCAGCTGAAAAGAAAACTTAAGATGCATTAAGATGCTCATAAGTACTGAGCCAACTTATCACCAACTGGAGATTACCCAAGTTGTACCAGAAAATGTTGTGTCAAATACAGGAAAGTCCAGAGGAATTAGTAACATACTTTGCTATAATGTTTTTGAAAAACTTCACAGGCACTTATCTGTCTCTTCTGTTTATAAGTCTGTCACAAAGGCTTCTGTCCCCACTGGGCCTGTACATGAAAGAAAAAGATTACAGTATGGGATTTTTACAGATATTCTTCTCTGCCTTATTCATGCATCTCTGAAACAATGTACCTGATCTGTTCTTCCTGGAGGTACTGAACTATTGTTAAAGTTACATCTTGTGTGTTCAACAAAAAGGCTTAAATTCTGTCCTATGTTGTACAAAGCAGCTCCAGTGAAAAGTTCTGGATAAAAGTTTATCTTGTTTATTTCTGAAACCAGAGCAAGCATAAATGTCTCATACGAAAGAACAAGCATTTTGCAAATAGGAACAGCACTTGGCAGTGGATATATAGTTAATTTGGACAATAAAGACTACATGAATACAGTGCCCACATCTCCTTGGCTCTTTGTAAGATGTCCCATACATTCCTACTTTCTGCTTAGCTAAAATACATTTTGAATTTGTACAACAGGGACTCTGACTGCTAAAAGGACTTTAAGCGATTTTCATTGGCAAAACATCCAAGGAAAAATACAGTGGAAGAATGATTAATCTTGTGGGCTTTACATGCCCCCTGGTGGAAAAGCTCCTCAGCGTAGCCATAAGGATTTCATGCATAGACATCTCTTGTAAACAGATGTGTGGTTTACGAAACGTATCTGAGTTGCATTCTCATTTGAGGGACTGCGCTATTATCAGTGTATATCCCACGAATAAGAACACACAGGATCCCAAGTTACAAATGAGCACCTGGACCCATTTAAGTGCTGCTAGCATGATGTACATTGCTCGTACGGCATAAATTGCTGGCCTAAAATTTCTTGCAGGCAAATGATGCCAAGCTCTTAATATATATAAAATGAACTCTAGTAACTTAAGCAAAATAATCACAATTTTCCCCACAGTCTTTCCAGGATTTCAATCTGGAGGGTTTCGAGGATACACAATACCTTGTTACAAACCATATAATGTTTTAAAAAGTATCCAACTGACAACCTTGGCTAACATTGTATCTTCTATCTAGATTACTTCAATATGTCATGTCCGTATCACACCACTCTGTCCATGGCCCCAATGCCAAGGATTTCTGTCTCGTCCAACCTTTCCATCTGGAAGTAATGAGCTTAATATTCTGGCTCTACCCCCATAAAAGCTATGTCACAAAAAAGTAGCAGTCTTATGAACTGTTGTATACCCCGAAGACAAATTTGAGATCCACATAACCTCTCGAAGTTCTATTTAGATTCATTTAAAGACAAATTTTCCACTCTACTCCCATAAGACCTACAGCATACCATAAGACTGCAAGAGTGATTTGACAACCATTTATGCTTAAATCTTGTCCTAGACTTGTCAAAGGACGGTGCTTAGCAGATAATGAGCAACAAGGATGCTCCCTTTAGGGCAAAACACATTGTGTTGTAAGATTTGTTCTTAAAATGGCTGTTCTTTTTCACTGGGACTCTTCTGAAAGCCTACAATAAAGGAAACAGAAGTTCTTTGTTTTCAAATATTTTCTTACTTGGGTAAAGTGAACTCATATTATGTATTAAGAAAATAATGATGCAGGTACCACCCATCAGCTTGAGCTTTAGCTCTGACTGTATGAAAGTAATTCATCAGCACTGCCTGATGGCTGAGAGCATCAGCAGAGCTCCCTTCGTGCTGCTGTATGGAGTGGTTGAGACTTGTTCTGAGGCGAGTCCTCCTTAAATCTCTTTTCCTTCCTTCATCACTGAGTGAGAAGGGTGGGACATTATTCTGAGCAGAAGTTTTACAAGCCATGACCTGAGAAATATCAAGACCTCACATATCACTGACTGTGAGTTGTTCTCTTTTTCTCATAACCCGCTTTATTCTAGTACTATCAGCAGTTTGCAAAAGCTGGAATTCTGAGCCAAAATGTGGCATCATGACTCACCCAACTCATCTGGGCTGCAAACAAATAATCCGAGGAAAACTGATCTCACCTATTTTAGGCACCTATTCTAGGATGGCTTGAATCTTCCAATGATTCTCTCCCCCTGTTAACTATTAAGAGGGAGAGAGCCCTGGGTAACTAGCTATGCATAATATTTAAGTAATAAATATAAGGTGACATAAATCCCATTTTTGATGACAGAAAGCCAAACAGAACTTGTTGAGTCAGCTCAACATATACTCATATATTCATATACTCATATATTCTTATACCATTATAATTTTATATATAAAAATGCTTTAATATTTTAATTGCATCTAAATTGAAATCTTTAACATTTAATTAAACTTTGTTCAACACCTCTCAAAATAGAAACCGATTTTGAGAATATTACCTTACACTTCACTAGTAAGATGTGTGAATTGGTGAATTGTGAATGGTGAATTGGTCATATGTTCTTAGAATCACTACTGTGCTACTGCTGGCCGGGGGGGGAAAAATAATAACTAAAAAAAACAAACCAAACCAAACCAAAACAAACAAACAAACAACAACAACAACAAAAAACAGCTGTTCTGATACCAAAATGATATGCACAGTCCTGTAAAATTTGCTGAATATAAACTTTGACAGATAGGAGGGAATATTCTGACATTGCCAAAATGTCCTATTTTATAATTTTGGAACTGGGCATCTAATATTTATTTTCAAAATAGATTTTCACATTTAATGTTTGTGTTTCATTTCATATTCCCAATAAAATTATAAAGTCACCAAGAATTAAACATTTCTGTCTGAGGCATTTCAGTTGATATGAGACATTTTTCTTAAAACTTTCTCTTCCAGACAATTCTGAAACTTTTGGAAGTCATGCATAACTGGCCTATGACCAAATCTGAAAATCTTCTAAGTATTTATTTTCTGCATAGATATAATTTATTGTTGATATTCCACCAAGAGTGTGTCAGTCATAAACCTTTTAAAAAGCTGAAAGGAAAAGAGATTCACTGTTCCTCAGAGAGGACTTCAAGTTTATTGGGCCAGGGCTTAGAGTCTGTTCCCACAACTGCAAGAATACCCGGTATCAAAACATTTTTCTTCAAGAGATGATGAGGAGAAATTGGTAGTATTTTTTATGTCATTTTGCAAACTTTTAAGTGGTTATAGAACATAAAATGAAATACTATCATCTCTAAAAATGCAGCTGTGTTAGTTTATAACATTAAAATGCCTGACTGATTAAAGTTCATGGTTGCACTCAGTTGCCTCTGTGAAGAGCATGTTCAAGAAACCAGAATGTATTTCTACATAGCTATAGATTCAGAGGCATCAGTTTTGATGGTTATTAATCAGCATTAGCCCGTGTATCAGCACCTAGAAATACAAAGTTGATATAAGGATCCATATTCCTTAGCCTATAGAGTTTATTTTGTGCTGCTTCATAGCTCACCTCATAGTAGTGGAAAATGATGCTTACCATCTGGATATTACTCCTGAATATTTCCTCTGAGTAAATGGTCTCTCATATTGTTGTAAAGCCAGCAGAGATACCTATGCTATCTCTGTCACATTTGTTCTGCTGCCTGGCATGAGGGAAAGGGGTGTATTTACAGAGAAGACAGAGAAGGGAGAGAGAAAAGCATCCTCTCTGCCTGGTCTTCCCAGAGCCTATGAGTTCAGTTCACTGGCAATTTTAAAGCATTTCCTAGCAGTGTTTTGTTCAAATGTTGGCAGTGCTGTAAAGCCAGCCACGCTTTCTCAGCCGCTGTCTCCCATGCTTTTCTCACCAGCAGGCTAGAACTCAGCCCAAAATTGCTCTGTAGCACTTAGATGTCTGATTTTTGCTGCTCTCCAAGTCACTACTTAGGATTCTTCCTGGGTGTGGGTAGACAGAGATGATTGACTCCTATGCTGAAATGTCACCTGGACTGCAGCTGGACTCTGCAGGGAGACAGTGACCTCCCTATGAAGCACTCTGTCCTCTGGCAGGCTGAGTTTAGTGAAGAAGGCTCTGATTGCTATAACAGTTCCCAGTCTATATGCAGGTCCTTGCCTTTAACAGCTATTTAAGGTTTCCCTTACTTAAATCACCCCAAAATCTACCATATGAGCAGAACCCAGGACCTTTAATAACCAACCAATCCTTCATTGTCACCCTCCACCACCTCTCACTATAGACACACTCACATGTAAATTATCAATGTTTTAAAAAAGGTAAATTTCAGCTTTTATTAAATGCCATAACGATCTGGTCAAGAACTGAGACTCCATCATAGAAGAAAAAAGTAAAACCATTGTCTTCTTCCAAAAATGTTTATAGTACTAGTATAAAGGAAGAAATATGGGATAGACACAGGTGGGAAGAATATGGAAATAATAAGGCAATATTAGTTTTTTTGAAATGCATTATCATAAGCTGTAAAATCTGAGCTAGACTATCCTGCTTCCTTTGGTCTTCCTATCTGTATGTCTGTCTTTGCTCGAGTTCAGTTTTGATAATGTTCACAGTCAGCATTTTCGTAATAGAGTGAATTAAATGACCCTGAACACAAATGTGTCCAGGATTTAAATGATTTATTTTAATGATTGTAACTATTCTAAAGGGGGATTGAGAGTGTGGATGATTGTTATGCCAAAACTGCTTGAAATGCAAGCAGCTACCTTTGAATGTTCTCCTGATATCCAATTATTTGTCCACAGGTCATATACATTCATATTGCCTAGCAGGTTACTTTTACGTACTACTGTTGAAATCTGAATACAACTGCTTTTCAAGTTTCATCTAATTTTTCAAGTCTGTCTTTCAGAGGAAATGGAACCTAATGTGATTTAACTGCTGGGGGAGGGAGAGGGGGGTTAAATTCAGTCAATTTATGTTCATTATAAACAAATCCAAATTCCTAGCTAGTATGGTATGACTAACATATGTCACATACTACAGCATGTCTGGTGTACCCTTTAACATTTTAACAGTCCATCAGACATTAATGTGACTTAAACATCAAAAACAGGTTCATTTTGCCATTAATATCCTGAAACGAGAACATCTAATATACACATCCTGAGATTTAATCTGTAAACATAACCAAAAATGTCTGGATGAAGGGGGCTTGTTTATATTTCAGTAGTGCTACTTCCATGAAGCATGTGTCTGCTATCTTTAGTATGCAACTCTAGCATCTTACCACTGAGAGAGCCCTAATGTCTTTGATACTGTTAGGGAGACTTATAAGTCTTCTGCTGACATACCAGTCCCTTTGTAGATCCCCTAAAGTTAAAGCTACTGATAAACATAACTTGGCTTATAAAGAGGGGAAGAATTTTAAAACCACTTCAAACATCCTTGAGATTTCCCTACTCATTATTCCATAGTGTGAAATCAGGTTATGAAGCAAGTTGGAATTAAGAGGACACACTTCTCTTTACCAATGTAATGACTTGTTTAATAAACAAGAAGGGAAAAGGAAAGAATTGGAAAGGTGTGCGGAGTGACAGACCAAGAATATCTGTGGATAACTTCATGAAACGCAAATGAACTTTCAGTGCAGTCAAATCCCTTTGTTTGTTTTTCTACCATTATTCAAATACTTGGTTCTTGGATTGATGAATGCTCAAGGAGGAACATTTCTTAGGAATTAGTGTGGGACAAAGCATATGTGCACTAATAGTCTCCAAACACACTATACCTATCAACTCTGTTAGGAGTGAGTGAAGTCAGGAAGATAATGAGGGAAAAGGAGAAGAAAAAGAAGAAGAAGAAGAAAAAAAGAATAGTTATACCCTTTGATATCTGCAAGATTGTTTAATCCAGCTCTTACGTAGATAAAACCACAATGTAATTGCTATCGAGTGAACTGCATTAACAACTATGGCCTTGGAAAGCCAGCCAGATACATTCAAGGACTGAAATACAGATGAATACTTAAATGAAGGCATGTCTTAAATTAAACATTGCACTAGTGGAATTTGTCAACAGCATGAATTTTTGAAGAAAAATGCACATTCATCTGAACTTTTTACACCAGTGCATGTGTTTCTATTAAATTTTTGTCAGGATGGTTTTGCAAGTTGAGGCTGGAATTTCTCAAGAAAACCAAGCAGAGAGAATCCCTTAAATAGCTAATGGCATGGGGAACTCCTTTGGCTTGTAAGAGCAAGAGCAAGGACTTCAACATGGTCTCCTAAGCAATCTTATTTCAGTATGCAAAACAGGGTCAGGGCAAACCTGAGCATGGGCAGATGATTGTCAGCTCAGTTAAATTGTTAGCATGGTCGCAGGCAATGATTTAGTCTGGGCTAACTACCATTCTCACAAAAATGTTCCATCAGAGCTTAGGGGATGGTTTGAGCCAGTATAGATGCAGTCAGCATGTTTTTGGGGGTAAAAGCAATTAACTATGTCAACACAAGCCATACCAGCTGGCCTTAGGGCTGACAGCGGTCCCTGGGCAATTTCATTTACTAGTACAGCTGCAATACAGTAGTCCCTCTGAGCACATAGGGGAGTTATAAGATACTAGGGGAAAAGACTCGTTCACATGCATTTTTGCTGCAAATTTTTCTGGAATGGTCTCAGCATTGTCCCAGTGCAGACTGAAAATGATTTCTGAAACCATGACTTTTTTGCAAAATAAAACTCTTGTTTTCAGGCCAACTCTAGTACCAATTTGACAATATTGACATAGAAACTTAACAGAATTTAGTGAAACCCCTAGTGTGGGTACAGTTATGCAGATAAGGAACAGTTTATACATATTTCTCTTCTTGTAGAACATTAAGGGTTCACTCAAATTTCTCAATTGGATTCTATGTCAGTTTTTGTTCACTTCCTTCTCTTTCAACAAATGTAGCATGAAAACACACTTATACACACACAAAATGAGAGGGAGTAAGATATGGATGAACAAAGGCAGCATGCCTAAATGTCTGTACTTTCTGAACATACACAGCATTTAAGACATACATATATGTTGCTCTGATGAGGTTCTGCTGGCTGCTAAAATTTAGGGCATAAGGAACACTGGTAAGCCTGATAAATTATTTTAGGACTATTGCTATGCACATCTACACCATGAGAACTGTGTAAAAAGCTTTGAAACACATGCATTCATCCTTCTACCTGTAAATGTCTGAGTTTGACAGCTGAGGACACCAGTCTTCCAAGTCCAGGTAGATTTTGAAAATCACAGATCAGATAAGAAAATGGTCATCATGTCATGTTTCTAGATTAGAACAATTACATTTGTAGTAAAGTTCTCTTGATGCACTCATCAAGGTTTGCAGTCTCTACATAGGAATATTTCATTTTCAAAGATGAATGCTGACAAATGAGAAATGCAGTGATGGAGGGTGGAAGGGAGTGGTCTGTAGAAGAAGCTTACAAGGATGTAGGTGCATAGCTGAGGTAACCTCATGTTCGTGTCTCGGGGCAACACCGAAACTTGGTCAGCCATTGAACACAGCTGAGTTTCTGCAATTAGTAAAGATTGCATTTATATAAGCTTAGACTCTGAGACTCTTCTGCCCTCTCCAGCCCTTTGAATTATCAATGTTTAACCTGAAGATTATTGATTCTTTCACTTTTCATTGATTACTTTCTAAGTAAAAATAACATGTTCCTATGCTTACTGGCTTCATATGCAGTGCTATGTAACTCTTGCACATTTTGTGTGGGATTAATGGTCTTTGCTTAAAGTTTCAGGTTCTGGAGACATGTTGTTCTGTTTTAGCTTCCATTAAATAGCAGTAACAATTCTTCTTGTATAATAGGGAAAAAAATACATGGATCATGAAGCAAAAAGTTATCCTCTTGCTATCTCACACTTTTAAAGTAAGTTAATTACACATCTGAGAAGTTGACTCATGTTCATTAAACACTTGAACTTACAAATGCATGCAGTCAGATACTTCCAACAGGCAAGTATCTTTCTCTCTTATTAAGATAAAAATTAGTTATCATGACTTTGTGTTAACATCTAATTTCTAAATTAATGTCTGTGCAGAAATCAGGTCCTCCTCAGGGATTAGCTATTGAGAACTGTCTTTCTTTGCTTTCATTTTGGATTACTTGTATTCTTCCTTACAGTCAAATGAAACCTAGTTTCTCTCCTTTGACCACATCTCAGTGTGGATAGTACGAAGCACTAAGAGCTTTCCATTGCTGTGGTATATGCCGTTAATTGCTAACATATTCTGCCACATCATTTTTCACAGTATTGGAACTTTTTAACTATACCACAACTCAACAAATATTAACAGGACCAGACATGTCTTGGAAGATGGTACTGCTAGTATTTCCTTCCTCCTTTGGTTCACACTGAGCAGATGTAAATCACTTTGGGACTGCATTTCAGCTCTGAAACCTGTTTCAGTTTTGCTCAAACCTAATTGGAGGTCATGCAGAGTTTTCTTTCTTTCTTTCTCAAACACAACAAAAAAGTCAGTCTTTGAGATTTTATTACTAAGAAGCTCTCCCCCACAGAATCCACTTAGGCAGATATATTGTAGGAAATCCATGAAAAAACACAGCCCCCAATTTTTACTGAGAAATTAGACTTGTAACTAGCAAATGCTTAGCCTCTCAAGACCCTGACCACACGCCCTGCTCTTGGTCCCTTTGGCAGTTTTTCTTTTAAGCTGTTTTCAGGACCTTGGCTGTCTAGGGTGATGCATTCTGCACTGAGCCTTGCATGGTAGGGCATGATCCTCAGTACGGCCCTTGAGTACTCCTGAGATTCAAACAAATGATTAATAAAGAGCAGATCCCAGGCTGCAAATTGCATTTCATTCACACATTTCAGATCTTGCTCCCACAAAAGGAGCTTGTCTACATTCATTTGGTACAAAATGAGGGACGGACTCAGGTTTCATGAGTCTAAAACCAGAGTTTTCTTCCTCCATTGGGGAATCTAAGCTTTCTTTTGAACAGAAATTTAGATTAAATAAAAAATACATTGGTTCTTTCACAGCCTTCTTGGCTGGGAGCCAGGGACTCCTCTCTGTAATTCTGGTTTACTCTACTTATTCTTTGCAGGTGGTTTCTGAACATTTATATTGCCCTGGGCAAGTGACTGAATTTTAATCTATTTCCCTAAACACAAAATGAGAACAGTACTACTTATGACAACTCCTGACCAGCAATGTTGGGCTGCCTTGCATCTGAACCAGTGCGTAGCATTTATATAATCCAAAGTAAATAAATGTTTGTCTACGTGGTGTGACTTGAAATAGTATTTTCATTCTATTTCTTATTTAGTGAGAATACAAAAATGTATGTAAAAATACACTTCTTTTATTCCAAGACAAAAGATGGGAGAAAACAAAACAAAAAAAGCAAAGCAAAAAAACTCTTGAGATATCCAATAGAGTCCCACACTGCCTCAGAAAAACAGACTTTTTGATCCATTTTATAATTTCCCTCTAAAAATATTTGTTACAGAAGATCACTGCTTTGGAAGAATAGGTGAAAGGTAAATAAATAAAAAGAGAGAAAGATCGATATACATGTATATTTTTTCATGTAGAAATGTGTTACTCAATAGGCCAGTAGTTCTTCACCCCTTGAAGAACATAAGTAATGACTCCACAGTAATCCTAACTCACTTTTCCTCATTCATTTTATAGTAACCAGCTTCATTCTCTTGTGTCTGTTCAAGGCCATGGAAGATTACTTTACTTCAAGAAAAGCAGTACACACTGCCAGTGCCATAACTTTATCACTGCTAATAGAAAGAGTAGGATATTAGGACCAGTATAATGCAGTATGGGGTTGTGTCAATGCAATGTCAGGATATGTAGCCACTGTTGAGGTGCTTGGATGTAGAGACTAATAATAATAATAATAGTTTTCTAGGGGCTGCATCTTTTATTTATTTATTTATTTTCTGGCACTTGCAAATATAGAAAAAAATAATATATTTATATATATATATATTTTTTTTTTTTTCTTGAGGCTGGTATCAGTTTCCAATGTAATGTTTCCCAACATTGGACAATCTCATCCAAATGTGAGGCTTAAATTCCTTCATCAGTATTCCAGAATTGCATAATACAACAACTTTATGTCACATTTCCAAAAGCTAAGTCACGTTTGCTGCAAATTTAGGCAGAAATGAAGATTTTCTCTGTTTGTCTTGTGAAGTTGACTTTTGAAAACAGAGCTGGCCAGAAAACAGAAATTCTATTTCAGAAAAATATTTTAAGGTTTTCACATTCATTTTGTTCTGATGCAGAAGATCAAGGCATGTAATTATATATATATATATTTTCAAACAGGACCAGACCACCAGAATTATTGAACGCACTAAATTCAAGTATTTAGTTAGAATTAAAGAAAGGTTCCATTTTAGTTCTTGTCTTGAACTGAGCCACTGGCTTTTGCAGTACAGGTCTCATAGATCTCGAATTGGGTTTGAACACACAATTCATTCTCAAACTGGAAGAACATGCTCATAAAAATTGCTTGGAAACAAACATCTTGTGAAGTTTCAAGTCTGAAAAATCACTCTTTGCAAGGGAAAGAAAAAAAAAAATTCATCTCCTTTACCTGCTTTACAAGACTATACATAAAGAATAAGGCATACTAATATTCGTGAAAGAAATTCCACTGAGGTAGGATTTAGAGAATCAGGATGAAGATTTAGCTTCTTTTGCATTCATTTGCAACAAGCAAAATATTACAATAGCAAATTTCCAAGTGTATAAAGTAGGTAGACACTACATAACTTTGCACTTACCTTCTCCATAGAACAGAATTTAAACTTTAAAAAGCCAAAATACTCGCTTATATTTTCAGCTGCAATAAACTCCTTTACATCCATCTTAATTTTCAGGGTTGGAAATACTATGCCTGTGGTTATGTTTACATAGAAATAGTCTCAGGAAAATCTTCTACCTCATATTTTTTGGTGCAGAAAATGAACAAATATGGGCTGAGGCAGAAGTGGAGCACACAAGACCCATGGTGACACCTGGGGACCTGCATTGCCAGGAAGACTCAGATGAGTGGCAGCCTGAAAGCTGCCTCCCAAAGAGCCAAGCAGGCATGAGGTATGCAGCAGGTTGACAGATACAAGTTCACACTTTCATAGCAATGCAAGCTCAGCAGAAAGGACTTGGGTACTTTTGTTTGAGAGTGGCATTGCCACATGAGTGCAGGAACACAGACAGCTTTACTGGTAATGATGCTGGTGCAAAAGCAAAGAAACATGTGAAATAGGCTTATTTGGTATCGCTCCAATGAGAAAACAGAAATAACAGCATTTGCCAAGTGAGAAAGATGAAGTTAGCAGAGAGAGTATTTTGTTTCTAACTTTAGAAGATACTGCAAATAATGGAAACAGAGAAGGGGATTGGCTTTTATTTTTGAAAGAAAATGCTTTAGCATGCAGTTTACACTATTGCAACATTTGCACTTAACATAGGTCAGCTTTATTTTATTTATTTTTACATGTTTGCTCAATTTCAGATGGAGTAAGCGAACCCCTAAAAATATATCCTCTAGGTTCATGATATACATCAGAGTTGTATAAATCTCCTAGGAGACTTAACAAAGGGAACCTAAAAAAGATGTTCCTTATTTTGCTGTAGTTCTGACCATGATTAATGGAAGCCTCTGATGATGACTGTAACTCAGTATATTTCTTGGCACTGTCACTGTGTTTTCCTTTCTTCTCAGCTGGGTCAAGTCATAGTGACTATAAAAAGCAGAAGCACAAGGCTTTTCTTGACAGTTCAGTAATATAAAAGAGGGCCTGCCGCTGTACAGGGTGTTGTTTTGTACATAACTGTGGGTGTTTGTGAGGACATGATAGAGATTAGAAAAAGACAAATAGCAGAGAGAGAAAGGATTCAGATTAACTTTTGCAAAAGCAACTATGCCCCATTTCCATGCCGGCAACCATTTCTATGAATGGCTCTTTGTACAAGTACATTAGCAAAAGAGCTCTCTATTTTGCTTTTCAGGTTTACAATCACCCAGTTTCTATTTACGCTGCAGTATTCAGGTTGCCTACTGCACACATGAAGTCACACATGCTGAGTACTGTTTAGACAGCATAACTGCTGTGGTCTTTCAAGCTTAACAAATTCTTCGGATTTTCTATTGTCCTGAGCTTTCAGACCCTGGCTTCTGTCTTGATATCTCCCAATGTCTAGGTGAGTCCACTGTTCAGCTCAGATGTGAAGCAATGGAGACTGATTTGAAAGCTACAGAGGAAAGGCAGTACATGACAAAATATATACAGGTTTTTAAGAAAGCAGTAATTGACACAGACTTTGTTAACTTCAGTACAACTTTGCTGATTTATACCAACTAATTCACTTGGAGGGAATTTGCAGAAAACATTTTAATACACTGTACTTTGGTGCTTTTTGGTTCTTTAGCTTTGCTGCAGGACATATATATATACAGTGTGGCCTAACTTCTCTTCAGGCCCCGTATAACTTCAGAAAAAGAGAATTAAACCATGAAGAAAACAGCTTTTACAGCTTCGCCTCACTTTTGAAAATTTACTTAGGTAAAACTGACCGGGGCTAACTGGTGGCTCAAGCTATTATAGTGGTGCAGACATTCTTTCAGCCTGGTGAATAAGAGCTGCCAGCATGTCCTTTCACTGCAGCTGCATGCACCCAGGAAATTTCAGGAAGTCCAAACTCAGTTGTCTGTTATCTTCCTGGACCACAAAGCTCTTACACATCCTCACGTTTTGTGGAGGCAGAAGAAGGCTGGGAATCTATGCCTCTAAAGCTAATTTGTTGCATTGTAGTTTAGCTAAATCTTGAAGTTTTCTTGGATATATAACACCTTGCTATCACTTTATGCTTTTAAGGACACTTAGGTTTCACCTAGACTTGTAACCTAAAAGATGTTCTCTGACCTGGATGACAACTGGCATGTCTGGGATGTCCTAGGCTGTTAACTTTTCTAGCCTTCAAAACAAGGTTACAGCTACACTGGCTATTAGGAATGGTTTCTCAAGATGACTCCAGGAATTATCTGACATAGTCTTGGTCAGCCTGTCTAAACTGTGCATAAATGGGCTATACTAAGATTTAAATAATACAGATGATCCAATACCCCGTCTATCACTTCCATACCACCATGAATACACAGCTTCCCTCTCACACCGTTACTTTACATTGAATGGGATGATGGTGGTCTGAACCCTTAGCCACTTTGAGTATGGGTAATCCACTTATCATTGTCATAGTAACAAGATTTATTTCACAAATATCTGATAAATCCTTATGTAAACAGATATTTTTAAAGTAAGTGAACATGCCTTGTAATGGAGACTACAAAGTTCAGCAAGGCATTGGAGCAAGAGGTCAACTGTAAGCCACTGTCAGCTTCTTGTGTGTTCAAAATTTATGCCCATGCCTGAGTGCTTTATTAAACTAGCGCCATTTTTTATTTCATTGCCAACAACATTTTTTTTGTTCAAATGCATATATATGTGTATATATATATATATTATATATATATATATAACATTTCATCAGGCCCATTTCTGTTGCCTGTTGCTTTTGCTGAGCTGCTTTAATGCATATTTATCCTATCAGATAACAATGAATTGGTGAGTAAGCTGTCATTGTATCAGTGATGTTCTATTTTTTTCTAAATACAGAGATCTTTAATTCAGTTTCAGGAAGGACATATTTCAGTACACACTTTTTGCAGTGAAAGCTAATGATTTTTATCAGCACCAGCTTTTATATTTGCAAGAAAGACTATAGTTACTCTTTTAGATTTTATTTTAAAAGATTCCTCTAAGTCTTTCCTTGTGACAAACCAATGGCTTGAAAAAAGTCTCCCTTTTTAAACAGAACATGATAAACAAACGGCTGTTTTTAAATTTAGACAGCCTTGGGGTAGATGTGAGAATAAGCTGTGAATTAAGCATCCCTTGACAGATGGAAGTTTGTAAAGTGAGAAAAACCAGACTGACCTTTAGTGCAGTGCTGACAAGTGAAGGATTACACCATCTTTGGTATTAGGAGCCACATGTTATGTGTACCTCATCAGAGGGGCATATGTACACAGGAAACCCACTGTTCCCTGCCATTTATTAATAGTAATACTTGCCGCAGTCAAAATATTTGGTACATTTAACGCTTTGAAGGATTAAGGAGCCATTCCCATTAATACTGAACACAGGAAATTACTAACTCTCAGGACAACACCAGGTATCACAGGCGCCAGTTTTTTTTTAAAGAGCTGCGGTTGCGGATTTGGCCTGGCTGGTGACTCCGGCCATACACCTGTGTGTGAGGGTGCAGCAGGGACTGGGGCTCCCCGTGATGGGGGCCAGGAGCCATGAGGGCTCCCAAGATAGGTTTGTGGCAGCCAGGGGCTGTCCCAGCCAGGAGCAGGGCATGGGGTCAGCCTCAACCCCAACCACCAGGCACCTCTCTGGGGCTCAGGCCAGGACATGGGTGTGGGCCAGGCTCAGCAGGACCTATGGCCAGGCAGGGCAGGGCTGTTGGCAGCTGGAGACTGCCCTGCAGCTGCCTTGCTGGGCCTGGGCCGACAGCCTCAGGGCCTGAAATGGAGGCCTGGGCTGTGGGCAGGGTCAGGGGAGCTCTGGGGAGGGTGCCGTGTCATGGATGAAGTATCACACGTGTGGCATGGCCTGTGCCTCCCTTCGACCTGGTGGGTCAGGTCTGCTGCAGCTCCTGTCTCTGAGAAACTAATCCCCTCTTTGGAGATTTCCATGTTTCTAAAAGCATCAAAAGTTTCTAGAGCAGTCCCAGTAGCTTCCTTTCAGAGGCACAAGAGATATAAAATACAAAACAAAACAACAACAAAACTAGCATAGGTAAATGTAATTTTGCTTAAATATCTAGTAAACTTTGATTCTTTGATGTGAGAAGAATTGTTGAATAGCTCAATTTTTATGGAAAATGATTTTTAATAAGGTGTTAGAAAATCTCTAAAAGGTCATCAGCAACATTCTCTAAGGCATTAATGAGAGGCAAAGCAATCCTTTCATGATTCCTTCTCATTTTAGCAATACTTTTTTTCATCAAAATCTTTTTCCCTTCAAACCTCTTATACACTTACTTACTCTACTTATTATGCAGAATATTCTTTCACATTTCCAATCCCATTTTACATGCAAAGACTTTTCATGTATCTTTTCATCTAAGTGTACTTGAGTGTTGCAACCCTAGGAGGCTGACAAGTTAGATTAACCGAGATGTTTTACTGCTATGGCTACAATAAATTCCAGTCTCATTTTAGAAGTGTCTCTCTGGTCTAGGCATTTTTGCAATGATAGCTACGGGTGTGGTGTTATAACGTGTTCACTTATTGGCCCTATGAAGTTTGGGGCAGGGGGGAGGGGAGAGCATTCTGTTTTTCAAGGAGGAACTAGAAACAGAGGTGTCAAGAGAAGATGCTCCTATTTATTTCATTAAGTTGACATGAATGGAATAAGGATCTTCCATACCTAAGTATGATTTTTTGCTATTGCAATTCACTCTTTCCAACCTGAACTACTCTGGACACTTTTTTTTTTTTTTTTTTTTTTTCATGCAGACCCTTTTCTTTGAGCTTCTGCAGTATTTCAACACCTTCTGTAATGTGAAATAATTTATCCTGAAAAATGTGGGGTGTTGCTGCATATGTAATCATGATGTTTTTTGGCTTGACATAAAGTGATTTAGAGTGACCGTGTGACAGCTACAGCTGTCTTAGTGCTATCAGAAACTGCTGAGATGTGAACGGGCAGTATCTGATATTCTCCAGGACGCCCAAAGTCAATAAAAAGTACTTGGGATAAGCAACGCCTGATGTCTCCTCTGAAGCCATCCCACTAAAATACAGTCAAAACATTTTGGTCATCTCAGGCACGATTCAGTCTGAAACACTTAAATTCGTCACTGGGATTAAATTCATCACTGGGATTTCCATTTGAAGACCCTTATGGATCATATCAGTTGCATATACAGAAGTGTCCAGTGTCATTTAAGATATTTTAGGAAATCCAAGAAATTCTTACAGAGATGGCAGATATGACACAGGACAAATGGGAGACCTGCAATATTCAGGAGCTGCAGCTGGAAGCAGGTGGAAAAGGTTTGGGCATCTGAAGTGTTTCTAAACACCTATGTGTTTAGAACAGACATGTTATGTACAGACGTGTATGTCTGTAGACTTGTTTGGTATATAAGCTGGGGTTCAGTTAAGAGTCAGTAGTTAATAGAGATCGATGTAATATAGTTAGAGGAGCTAAGAGAATAACTTATCTGCCCAGCCACTGAGGACTGGAGTCATTTGCCCACTGCTGGGTGTCTAGTACCATTAAAATGTCTCAAGCCACCTAAGATGTTATTACAAAGTAGGACACACACACAGGACCTACAGGTGACTCATACCTTTCTGACATAGTGTCTGGAGGCCAGAGAGATGTGCAAGGGAGTTTAAAATGGTCTAGCATGTCTGTGTCTAGACAACTGAATCACATCCTTAATATCTGCATCAGGATGAAATGGATATCTATCTCTCAAGCGATATTGATGGTATTGACTAGATCTCCACTGAGTATAATGCTCATACTGAGGTGGCTCAAACCATGTCATGGATTTTGCCCACGTTGTTTCTTCATCAGCCAGCTTTGGATTTGTCTCTGAAGTTAATTTACTGCCATATGATTTTAGGAACTAAGATAAAAACAAACAAACAAACAAACAAAAAACATAGAGGAACACAAAATCTGAGTTTCCTTGGTGACTGGAGCAATGTGACCCAAAATACTAGGGCTGTGTTTTCCTGTGCTTCTGCTCAGCATGACTTTGGTGAATGAAGGCTGCCAAGGGGCTGTCAAGCAGAGCTCCCTATTATTTGGTTTTGCACTGAGGCTCGTGCGTTGCTCTGTTTTCCTTCTGCAAGTTTCGATGCTTGTGGGCCTGCATGTCAGATGAGCACAGCCAGCAGTGTTCTCTCCCTCCCTGTGACATTGTTTCTGTGCCAGGATCAAGCGAGGTAGGAGCTGGGGGTGGCAGTGCAGGAACCATCTGTGCTTCCTTTGTGCCCATTGAAGGCTCCCACACTGCGAGGAACTCTCAGCTGGACACATCTGGCTTATGTCCAGCTCCTTTGAATGGTTCCAGTAACACACAGGAGTTGGAACACACTAGGGAATCTGGCCCAAGCTGCTCAGGGTTTGTGGTTTAATGGGCTAAATTGGGCTAGGGAGTGAGTGCTTTCTCAAGCTGATTGCCTTATTTGAAACTATCATTTTCAACAGAAATAGAGCTTCAATTAACACTTATTTTTTTTTTCTCCATTTAAACAGAAGTCTGCCCCATACAAACCACAAAGACTTGTTGGCAAGCTAGCCTACATATGGAGGCTCCTCAGCCTAAGAGAACACTGCAATCACACACTAAAAATAATAATAATAACAATAATATGAAAACCAAAACAAAAATCACACCTATAAACCCCTCCATCCATTAGGCAGTATTCAAATTTCCCCAAATTTTGTTTTGAACAAAGTTCTTGAGGCCCTCATGTGTGGACATAACACTTTCCCTTGTACATCTAAGTCCCTTCTTTTCCGTCTGCCATTTTGCCTTGATGGGCTCATGTTTGCTCTTACTACTCCTGTTCTGCAGGAAAGAGCACAACTGTCTTGAGCAGAACTAGAAATAAGGAGCTTTTAGGACTACTAGTATTTTGGTCCTGGACTTACAAAACCAGTTGCTATTAGTATCTCTTACTGTCTGTGTCCAGTTTCAACCGAAGTCACTGGAAGAAAAGGAGGGTAGTGCTCATTAATAGATGGGAGGGTAAAGCAAGGTGACGTAACTTCGCTACGAGTTATGTATTACCAGGTTGAAGGGCGGATCTCTCAGCAGAAAATACGAGAAAGGTTTCTTCCCCAGTACCAAATAGGTTGAAGACTTTTGTTTAATTCCTTGTGTCTATTACATTTGTTGTGGATGTAGGCATCCGGCAACAACCATCTAGAAAAAGGATGGGAGAGAATGAGAGAGACACGGAACTTTAACACACATATATGTATAAAAATATTCACTCACTGCTTTATGAAGAAGTGCAATATGAGGGAGATAGAGGATGCTGTTGATGGTAAAGGCTATTTAAGATTTTATTGTGCATGAAACATGGTAACTATTTTGGATAAAGGACAAGGTCTAAATAGCTATGTTCACTGAAGACCATGGGGAAAAATTAGCTCTGGTTCTCAGTGTAGGTAGGTAGGGTTACCAAATTTCTCTCTGGGATTTCCTGCCCAGAAATAACGCCCATGTGCTGCCCAGATACTGTGTGCATGTGCAGAAAATTCGATGTATCCGGGAATGCATTTGGTTAGCTATGTACGCATAAAGTGGTGTACACATCTGATTGCTGTGCATGTGATCTGGGGTTGAATTCCACCACCACGGATTTGTCTGGCAGTTGGATTCTGGCAAGTCTCAGAATCTTGAAATATCTCCTGGATTAATTTTCTGAGCAGAAAAAAAAAAAAAAATTAGATGCCTCAAGAAAAAGCCAGTTACACTTTAACCCCAGAACACATATGAGCTTGAAGAACATGAAAACGCCACACAAGATGATAAGTAAATGCAGCATAAGAGACCTTGCAGAGGTAAGTGAATGAGTACACAGGTAACTTTTTTTTTTTTTTTTTTTTAAACAGCTGGAGAGGGATATGTGGTGTTTCCCGGGAAGTTTGAATGACCTCTGCAAAGCACTTAGAATCATAGAATCATAGGGTGGTTTGGGACGGAAGGAACCACTAAAGATCATCTAGTTTCATCCCCCCTGCCATGGGCAGGGACACCTCCCACCAGACCAGTTTGTCCAAAGCCCCCTCCAGCCTGGCCTTGAACACTGCAAGGGATGGGGCATCCACAGCTTCTCTGGGCAACCTGTGCCAGTGCTCCAACCACCCTCATAGTAAGGTATTTCTTCCATATACCTAATCTAAATCTACCCTCTTTCAGCTTAAAGCCATTACCCCTAGTCCTATCACTACATAGCCTTGTAAAAGATCCCTCCCCAGCTTTCCTGTAGCCCCCCCTTTAGGCACTGGAAGGCCACTGTAAGGTCTCCCCAGAGCCTTCTCTTCTCTAGGCTGAACAACCCCAACTCCTTCCCTGTCTTCATAGGAGAGGTGCTCCAGCCCTTTGATCATCCTTGTGGCCCTCCTCTGGACTTGCTCCAACTGGTCCATGTCTTTCTTGTGGTGGGGGCCCCAGAGCTGAACACAGCACTCCAGGTGGGTTCTTGCAAAAGCAGAGCAGAAGGGGAGAATCACCTCCCTCTCCCCGCTGGCCATGCTTCTTTTGATGCAAACCAGGATACAGCTGGCTTTCTGGGCTGCAAGCACACATTGTGCTGTCATGTTGAGTTTCTCATCAACAAACACCACAAGTCCTTCTCTCAGTCCATTCCCTGACCAGCCTGTTATTAGTGCTTGGGATTGTGCTGGCCCATGTGCAGGACCTTGCACTTGGCCTTGTTGAACCTCATGAGGTTTGTATGGTCCCATGTCTCGAGCCTGTCAAGGTGTCTCTGGGTGGCATCCCTTCCCTCCAGAGTGTCAACTGTGTCAACTTCTGCATCCACTCTGTGTTCTGAGGGAAGAATGAGGCCTGAGTCTGAATTTGAGCTAGATGTGAGAACAGTGTTATTTACTGAAATGTTCAGAGGTCTCCCATTCAAAAATCTGCATCTTTCCCCTAAGTATCTTGAGAGAAAAATTGCTGTCACACCCACCCACCTGCTTGAAAAAAATAAAGTTCTGCAAAAGCCTACCCTTAAAGTCAGGAATGACTGGGTCCTACCCACTTTTAACAGGTAGTGAGTGTGTTTTTGTGTCTGTGGATGTTGTTTCGGTCCAGATAGCAGAACCAATATTGATCATTTTAAAAGGGAAGGGAGTTCCATACAGAATTAATGTATAAAAGATGCACATATATGACTGCATAACTACATCCTGCCTTGCATTTTGATTGCTAAGCATTCAGTATTCTTTACAGGAAATTAATAACTTTACAAAGCAGCTGCTCCATCGACCAGCTTTAAAAAATAATATTGCTGTTGTAAACCATGGCTTACTCTTTCTGATAGGGGTAATCCCCTTAAAATTGACCATTCTGTAGTTTAATGAATTGTTCTTTCATTCAATATGTTTTGAGCTAAGAACCAAATGGTTAAATGTCCATAACCAACCTTTAATTTTGGACAAAGTATTAAGAAATGTTGAAAACATAAAGATACCTGCAAATAGTTTTCCTTAGCTAAGTTCTATAGTTTGGAAGTTTGAGAGTTAAAGGCATATTCCAACATATTCTGTCCTTCACATTAACTGTATAATTAATCACATTAACAATAGCAATAAATAAATAAATAAATAAATGAACAAACAAAAATCCCTCCCTGTTTATATTTTAAAGCCTTATCAGCATTGAGAATATTAGTTTTCCCATGTTCCTATGTTTTACAGAGGTAAGTTAGTCATGTTGGTCATAGAGCTAAGTGGGAATTACTCAGTTAAATATTTTGTGTTGGGAAATGCTAGCTGAGGTTAGAAATTCCACCCAAGCCTCCTCAACTGTAACAATCATCTGCCCTGTGAGAAACCTCATTGTGAAGTAGTGCTGCCACTCACAAGGATGTGAGAGCAGGAGCTCAAAGCTGGTTGTAGTGTGCATCAGTAGTCATCAGTGCTGGGCTACCCAGGAGAGTGTTCACGTGCTTGTTCCTTTCTACACAAGAGTTCCATGGAAAATATTAAAACAGAAGGTTTTATATTTATCACACAGTGAAAGAAGGGTATTTATTTACTTATTTTTCGTCACAAATTTTCTTTTTGGGAAGGCGACCCTATCTAGCTCTAACAACACTCATTGATTTTTGAGTAACAGTTGGCCTTAGAGATTGCTTTTGATCACAAACTTTTTGAAGAATAAACTAATATGTGGGTAAGAAAGTATGCCATCAGGTTTCCTGGGATATGTTTTCGGAGTATTGGTCAGGTCTAACATATGCTTTAATAACTTTACTACTAAGGGGAATCCTCTGCTAGTACAACTGATGGGATTCTATAATTTGCTGCTCTTTGCAGATATCATATCCTGGATGGGAAATGGTAGGCAGTAAGGTGGTATCTGATCTCGATAGTTCATGTATAATCTCAAGTGTGATACTTACTTCTGTCACATGTTGGTATATGTAAGACTCATATTTGTCCTTATTTAAGTAAATCCTTTATATACTTTCAAAGTGTACAAAGACCAACAATTGAATGTAAGTATTTGGAAAGGTTAATGCAATGTTCCATTGCTATCAAATCTTTTTTCTTGAAAAGCTGGTAAACAAATGCTGTTTTGGAATTTCTCAGCAAATGTCTAACATTTGCATATATATATATGCATGTATATATATATATATATATATATATATATTTGCATACATTTATTTTTGCATACACTTATTTTTATTTGAGAGTCTTTCCTAGGTTACTGTTGTGTCTGATCCCTTCAAATCTTCAAACTTGCTTTTTAAGAACTGTTCAGTTTGGAAATGCCTTGCTTTATGGCCTCTTAAAACCCTTATATCCCTTACCTAAGTGCTCCTGAAGGCTATGACAAATAAGACACAACCTTGGGTTTTAAGAGTATTTGTGCAGTACAGCTGTGATGCCAGAATGAAGTAAAAACCTGGTAGCTTTTCTGAACTTTCCTTAAAAGAATCACTCCAGGAAGAGCCCTGCATAACTCTCTGATTGTTGAAGGCTTGGTGTGACAGTCAATGATTTATGGGTGAAAATGATGATAGGACATTTTTTTCCATACAGTCAAGCAATGGTCTCACTCTATTCCCAGGAAATGTTATTACTGGCTGCACTGCTAAGTGTTTTCAATACCGGGACTGATTCCTGGCCCCCAGTCCAAGTGGTGAAGGGTGGTTTGTGTCTATGTTGCTCAGAGTTAGCTCAGATTGTCTGCATCAACACTGTGTAGTGCATGGCCCTGGATCTCTGCTGGGCTCCATGTGATTCCCCTGTGACCTCAAATCATAACAGTCTTCTTGTGTGTGGTTCTTAGTTCAGTTCACAGTGTCAGGAATAGTGAGGACTGTGTTGCAGCCTAACAGAGCTGTGTTTGCTTAGCATGAAATGGAAAGTGTGAACTGTGTGAACTGGCCTATGGCGCAAGGACATAATTGAGGATGCAAAGCCTGGTAGAACATGTTAAAGGACTATGCAAAATGAATAGAGCTAAACCTAAGATCATTTCCTCCACATCACCTATTGGGAGTGATTCCTGAAGCTAACCATCTCAACAAATATAGGTTTTGTTTGTTTGTTTGTTTGTTTGCTTGTTTGTTTGTTTGTTTTCCCACAGGGTGATTATTTCAATTCAGAGGACAACTTGTGAACAAATCAACAATAGAATATGGATCTGCAGGAGAAGAGGATCAAGGAGTGAACGGAGGAACTAAACTAAATGATATCCCAGTGATCTGACATACCCAGTGACCTCAATGCGAGTTAGGCTGGGGCAGTGCTGAGTAAATCTGAAATTCCTATATGTTTTTATTGTTTGATATTTAAACTTAAAGTAAAGGTGAGTCTTCAGTGAAGTCACTGAGAACTTTAGTGGTGTGAATGACCATGAGACAGGGACCTAAGAGAATGTAGCCTTGTGAAAATTAATTAATGGCAACATTTAAGGTTGGTCAGAAAACATCTATTTTCTACCCATCTGATTTCAGAAACATGCTATGGATAGTCTAGTTAAAAATACAGAGACATTTAAATGCTCCTGATGGAAGCACAGGACATTTCCTGAAGATTAATGACTGTTTGGGAGGAGCTGTGGCCTGAAATTCAGCTGAGAGCCATTAGCCTCTGCTAGCCATCAATCCTCCAAAAAGGTTTGGTGCCAGAGTCATTATTACAATTAGGAGCTTAAAGTGTATGGGTGTAGTGTATTTTCTGTGCATGATGCGGATGCCATTTTGACAGGACTCTTCTGGAGAATTACAGCCTTCTGCATTTAGCTAGCCGAATGGCTTGGGGTCTCTCATGGGTATTCTAATAATTTAAAATAATTTAAAACCTCAGTTATGCAGCACCCTGGAAGATGAGCTCTGAACATCAGACCCAGACATGCAAACATGTCAAGCAAGTAACGCCTCCTGAAGAGAACAGCCACTTTGTTTCTGTCTCATCACTTGGGCCAGGCTGAATTTTGATGCTTTCGTTCAGGTGGTCATTAGCTTCAGCCTAATTAAAGAGACAAAATTCAGCTGCTAATAGTTGACTGAAATGAAACTGTATGGAGAAAATCAGATTCAGAGTTATATTCTGGTAATGATTAAGGGGTTATTGCTGCTCCCAGCAAAGTCAGTGGTAGATGCCATGTTAAAGTCAATGGAAGGAAGGATGAGCACTTGGTCCTTTTCATTAATGCAGCACACAAAGTAGAACGGATTATATGTTTTCATATTTCAACAGAAATTTTTCCATGTTTTTTGAACTATTTTGACCATACTGATAAAACTTTAACTAGCTATTGTTTAGTTATGACTGTCATTTTTTATCTCAAAGATTTTATAAGTAAGGCAAGATAGGATTATCCAGCCTAACTTCCTGTATGTAGCAGGCTATCTGACTTTCTCTAATTACCATGATACTGACATAAAGGCTGAGTCTTCAGCTTAAGTATGTCTTCCATTTTTGTACTACGAGGCTATCAAGAGATGGAGAGTCAGCCACCTTCACTGGTATTTCTTTCCATTCATCTGTTATCTCATTGTAAACACATGTCCCCCTGTTTCTAAACTGGACTGGTCTGGCTTCAGCCACAAGCTGTTCTTATAGCTGATTAGCCAGCTTTTCCTGGTAATTATTTTACATTTCTTCCCCAATCACACACCATTAAATCCATTAATTTAACTCCTCATCTTACTGATAACCAATAAAATGGTACTCCTTTAATCTCTGTATTGAGTCACCAGAGCTGCATACAAAAGGAGAAGTATTTTACTGCTCCTGCCTGTACAAATGTCATGGTTGCATTAGCTTGTTTGTTTGTTTGTTTTTGTGCAAGCTTATACTCTTACTATACTTGTACTTTAATCTGGTTTTCCACCAGGACATAACGATCTTATAGGACTCGCTGTTTTTCATGATAACAAAGACAAGTTCTTCATACTTCATTATTTGATTCATAACTTCATGTTTGGCTGTACTGAATATTTTGTTTAAATATTTTGTTTAAATTGGCCCAATTTCCAAATTGGTCCAGAACATTTTGTCATAAATTATTACTCTGCCGGTCTATGTGCCTGCCATCTGCTAACTTTATCGGTAGCAGGACTGGTTAGAAATTTTCCCGTTCAGCAATATTTTATCCAACAAATGCCAATTCATGGAGTATACACTATTTATTTCTAAACATTATGGATTCAATGAATCAGGTTTGCCCTGAAACTGAGGACCTTTAAAATGACTGGATTTTATAGACAAATTAAATAAGTTAAATCACTAACCCAAATAATTGAGTAGTAAATGCTGTGTGTTTTGGTTTTGCTTTGTTTTGTTTTCAAGTTTATTTACTTTGGAGATTTGAGATCATTTTGGGGCTGATTCAAAGTCCATTAAAGTCAGTGGGAATCTATGTATTGACTTAATTTGCCATTGGAAAGGTCTTTTTTGTCTAACTCTCAGTTTAATGTTTTCTCTTTATAGACATCTAGTGTTTCTTAGCTGAAAAATTCCTTGTAAATAATAGTAAATCGTCAACAAAATCCCACAGCTACATTTGAAAATAATCTGCTTAATTGTGTAGTGTTATAGAAGCTGATCAACTTCTTTGTCTCATTACTAAGAAAAAAACACCTCTTTTCTTATCCTTCTTTTTTGTAACTTTCCCCCTGACCCAAACAAACAAGTAGTGGTGAAGGAATATGAAAGAAGGAATAGGGAATGGATGTAAATGAAAGCAAGGAAGTAAATCCTGACTTCCACCTCTGTGCAGCCTTTCTTCTACAGATCATCTTGGAAAGTATCAAATCCACAGTGAGTGGGGGGAAGGGAAAGGCACTGAACAGGTTAGACTGATTTTATCAATGGGGATTACTAACAGTAAAATATTATGTCCTTTTAAGGGGAGTGGTATAATATTCTTAATCCAGGTGACATCATTTTGGACACATCAAGTTGCCATTGGTAAGATGCAGGACAGGAAATTCTATCTTTAAATAATTAGAAGGGTTTTCTTAGAAGTTTAAATGTGACTTCTAGGACAGATCATTTTCCTGTTTTAAGTTTTCCTCAACCTCATTGTTTTGTATAATTATACTCTGATGTTTTCAATATTTCATCTTAGATATTCACATTTGACTGTTTGCTTTTACTTACTTCTAGCCAGTGAGAATGTTTTCAGCAACTGGTACAACACTGTTAGGATTTTTCTAGAAATGTGCGATTCCTGTAGCAGAAGTATCCATATGTGTGATGAGCAACAGGAGAATTCTATGCTCAGAAGAAATCTAAGGGTCATTTTCTCCAAATGAGAAACTGCAAGGGAAGTGTGTCAAAATGAACACAAGAAAATCATCTGCTAAAAACAGTCATCATTCCCAAGGGAGAGTGAGGGTAAAGGACAAGGGTGATCATGTTCTATTGTTAAAAAAGCTCATGCTACTTATGAAAAGTCAACTTGCAAATCACAGCAGTTGCCACTTTTTATTAGCCCTGTTCAGATAAGGACTTATCCTCTCAAATGGTATGCACTACCAACTGGTTTATAGTTCATAAGTTTCCTCATACAATGGTGAGTGTAAATCTAGACAGCTATGGTAGCTCTGCATTCTCGCTGCAGTCATTTTCCAGTTTGACAGGCTACGAGGGAGCATATAAAGCAGCAAAGGAAATGCAAGACATCTGTAACAAAACCAGTGAACATGCTATTGATTTGTTTCCCTTGCTGGTGTGGTCCTGGCATTGGTCTCTTTCTCCAGAGAAATGAGTTAAAGAAACAAGTCCAGTAGAGAACATGGAATTTTACTTCCATTCATCTTCCTTATTTTGCAAGCACTACATTCTGCAAATCCCATGCCAGTAAAGCTCTTGGATCAGTCCTCAAATTCTTCTGGATCCTTAAGGGAGGAGATGTCAGAGCTGGCCAAGAATCTAAGTGGAAACTGATGACAGAAGCTGACATTAATCAGCTCCACAGTATGTTCTGCCCAGCAGGTTTCTTCCAATAAATCAAAGAGCTTAAGATCCAAAGGGCATTTAACCATTAGAGACCAAGTGTTCACTGTGGTCTGTAGCAGCTAAATATGATGAAATTAATATTGATTTTCACATATAACCCCATTCATGTAGTGCGTTTGTGTGATTTTACATGAAAATACACTGGAACAAATTCTCAGCTGGAGTAAGTCAGCAAAACTCCACTGATTTTACTACTTTATGCGAATTGAAGGTTTAATCCACTGTATATGAATAGAATAAAATTGTTCTATATTTTGTTGTTTTCCTTTACTCTCTCTCTCTTTTTTTTTTTTTTTTTTTTTTTTTTTACCTGACAGTGATGAGAAATAAAAACTGTGAAATTTGCAAGATTTCTGCCATTCTTGTTATAAGCTGTTTCCCCATGGTGAGCACAGAGGGGTCATTAAAATAGAGAAAATAAACAGATTGCTACACTTAAATCCAGATTGCTCCAGATTCATTGTGCAATATGAATCCACTGTTACTCACAGAGATAAGTCTAGTGGCTTCAGTTAGGTTGCTTCAGTGAGTAACACTCACCAACGGTAAGAAAATCTTAGCAGTCCAAAAAGTCATTAGGTTATTCTTTTATTATTATTGTTATTGTTATTATATGAGAGTTAATGTTAGGGAGGGATGAACAAAGTATTCTCTGGAAAGGGATGATAAAAAATGGACCCAGGAATAAGAGGTATGCTAATCTGGAGAAGGTTCCTAATGTTGCACTGGTTGGAAAATTCTCAGTTTAGAAGCATGGGAGATGCACATAGGGTGGTTAACTAGAGATCTCCCATTCATGATCCTGCAGTGAAATGCAAGGCCATAGTCTTTTTTTTTTTTTCCAAAAATATCTCAGTGATTTAGATTTGTGTCCATTGATTTCACCCAGCCACAGGTTTAAAAATATCTAACACATATTTAAACACTAGGTCTGGGCATATGTTGTTTTACAATTTTTCCACACATATATGTAATTCTTCAAAACTTTTCAGTGTCCCGGTTTGGGATTACACCTACCACAGCTAAAAGCAGGTATCAAATATACCTCACTAGATTAAATAACACACTTCTCTGAAAACTGTGTGTACAGTTTTAATATGACTTTAATGTGTATACCCTATAGAGCAGGCACAAAAACAGATACAAAATGTGGTGATTGGCAAATTACAGAATTAAATTTAACCAGATCATAATAGTATCATTTTATGCTCACTTACAAGGACAAATTTAGACAGAAAAAAATGTGCAGTCCCCTTGTCTCAGACCTACTCCATATCTTCATAGAAAGTTCCTGTCATCTTAGGAAATATCGGGTAACCAGGTGACTTTAGAACACAAAATACTACGTGTAAACAGACAGGCATCTTTATAACTGAATATAATTTCACAGCAACATATAGTGTAAATGCTGATTAAATTTCACAGAGTTTACCTGGGAAAGTCCCTGAATAGCAATTATTAATTCCAGTAATGCCACAGTATCAGGTTTCGATCAAAAAAAAAAAAAAAAAAGTTTATGTCAAGACAGGACATTTCCTCCAAGCACTGACCAAGCACAAATACAGGCTGAGTGGGAAATGGATTAAGAGCAGCCCTGAGGAGAAGGACTTTGGAGTGCTGGCTGATGAGGAGCTCTATATGATGAAAACTAGATGATCTTTAAGGTTTCCTTTCCAAACCAACGCATTCTATGATTCTATATATCTGTTCAGGATGTCACATACTCTCTGCTCACTGACCTTTCTTGATAAAATATCCAGGCTATCTGGAGCACTCCAAAAGCCTTATAAGGATGAATAAAACAGATTTTATACTGATATGTACGGTTCTGTATGGAGACTAGCAAAATGGTGAAATCTCAAAAATTTTCACAGGATGAGGAAACACCTTTCCCATCAAGCTATTGCTGTGTTGTTAACCTCAACATGGCAAATCTAACACTACTAGTGTGGCATAGCATGTCTTCATGTAAACAAAACCTTAGAGGAGGAATGAAGAATATTATAAACTTGTGGGACAGATTAATAAGGATGGTGAAAGATATTGCTACCCACCCCCTTCAACGTTACTTCCCCATAAGATGGGATGTGCTCCAAGATATGTAAGGAAAGAGATGCTACATTGTTATCCGGGAGGAGGTTTCATCCATCCTTACTTACTCAGCCAAAAAAAAAGAATGCTATTATCCTTTTCCAGTTAGGATCAGTCCTTTTTCAGAGTGGTATTTCTACCTTCAAGAGCTAGACACAATGTTCTCAATATTTTTAACCACAAGAAAACTAAGTTTACACCTAAACAGAAAAGGATACTCATGCTTGTGTGTCTGTATGTGTGGATAAGGTTTGTTTTCCTCAAATAACTGAGATTTTTTGGGGGAGGAAAAAATGCCTTTTGCTTTATTTTTTTTTTTTTTGCCACATATGCTAATATTTTTGTGGCAGAAAAAAAATAATTGTCATCTGCTCTGGTTTGTCAAGAGTCTAGAATAAGAAAGATGTACTTTTGCCTCAGACATTTGAATAGCACTTCAACATAAACAGAGAATATTCTTGCCTCTATGAGAAAGGATAACTGAGGTTAACTCTGTTCATTTTACTAGTTTTAAACGGTTCATGCATGATCTCTCATTATCTGCTAAGATAGCAATGTGCAAACAGAAGGCTGAGATTCTCACCATGCACCAGACCAGCTGACCACTTCACTTCCATTTGTGGGAAGGAAGGGTTAAGAATAAATAAATCGGGTCATCATCTAGTATTTGAATCTTCATTTGAAACAGCATCTCTGATGTAGAACAGACTTGCTAGTGTCTTCCACCTCCGTGACCTTGCATACAGTTGGGAATTTTTCCTTTAAGTTTTGATAGAAGTCATGGAAGCAGATGGCTTGGGACAGCATCTGCAGGTGGTTATACCAGTTAGCTCAGAAGTGAAAGGAACTCATAACTGATCAGCAGATGGAACTGGAAAGAGATCCTTGGAAGGAAATGGCTTAAATATTTGGGTTCTTTTTTTTTTTTTTTTTTCAATTTTTTTTTTTTATTATTATCTTAATTTAAACCTGTTCAAACTCAGAGAAAAAGAAGCTAGCTAAATGGATTTTTGTTAGAGTTTCTGAGCAATGTGTTTGACAAGGAGATAGCTGGTTAAAAGTGGAGCCAGTTACAATATTGTGGTGTGTACAAGAACACAAAGTCCATATTCACTCCAGAGCTGCCTGCTTAACTTAGGAATGAATGCACCCATCGGGAACTGGAAGGCTTTTCTTCTTGTTTTTACTTGTTTGTTATTTTGCTTTTGCTCCACTTCATATATTAGTAAATGGGAGAGTGCCAGAGGTGCAGTGAGTTGCAAGGGAATGACCAAGGAGAATGCTGGCATGCAGCCCTGGAACACTGTCACAGGAGGCAACAGATCCACTCCAGATTCAGGCATCTTCCCAGTGCACCTAAGTTTAACTCATTGCCATCTTAGGTGCCATATCTAATCAGTGGAACTTGGCTATCTCATGGCAGCAGTTCATTCACAACGCTCCTTGAATCTGAGGATTAAGAGTTTATTTTACTGACAATCTATGGAGCTAGAATGACCACACAGATTTCTCGGGTGGCTGGGACAAATCCAGGCATTGGTCCTTTTCAGTCAGAATAGCTAAAGTATGAGAACAGCCTTCTGGTCTGTAGCATAACAGTATGGTGGCTTTCTGTAAAACTTTGAGCTCTCAGCTACATTTTATTGCTTTTGTTATGAATGATTTATTGCTATATGTTACATGATTGTATACCTGGGATGGTCCAGAAGGTTATTTAGTTTCTTATGAAGCAGATGGAATACATTACATAGAACAAAAGCTGGCACTAGCATTTGTTCTGTGCAATCCTGAAGCCAATTTAGATGTTAAACTGGGGGCTTCTGAAGGCAGAGGACACAGACACAGAGGCTACCTTCAGTCCATGTATAGGCATCCATGTTATCACCTATTCTGCCTGTTCATTTAATCAAATCATTCTCTTCTGCCCGTTCACATCTTCCATGCTATTTTGTTGTATTCATTTTTATCTTTTTGACTCAAAGTACTTACATGTTTTAGGAGAAAGGAAATATTATGAGGGGGATGAGCATGAGATGTGAGAAAATGAGGCTCAGTTATCTGCAACAACAAAGGCTCCTTGCATGATTTTGCTCAAGTTAATTAAGCTGTCTGTGTCTTAAACCCCACCTGTTAAATTGAGGATATAGTTGTCTTCCAGAAATGTTGTGAGGCATTTGAGATTGAGAAGTGTTGTAATACTTAGTGGGACGTATAACTTAGACATGATGAACAAAGGAATATAGGAAATTAGAAGTCTTGGTTTTGATACATTCTATTATGAAAGTTTTCTACTTAGACCTAAAAATGGGAGCTTGTAACACCACTATCAGAGTTACAGTTAAAGACAGGGTCATTTCTGCAAGACCTTTTAGTTCTACTGAGCTGAGCCTGGCATTTTCATCTGTAACAGTATGAACAAAAAGGCACCATATCTTCATACAGATTCTCATTTATTCCCCTCTAAAGAGAAAATAAAGCTGATTTGAATCTTTCAGTCCAGTTCTTTTTCTTCCCAAGTTGGTTCTTTGCTAAGTGGGTTTCCCTGATGGTTTCTATCAGCTATATTTAACAATACCCAAAGAACAAGGCACTTAGGCAGGCTTTTACAGAATTCTTACTGCAAAATCTGTTAGTTAAGAGAAGAGGCAGTATTTTAGACAAAGCTCCCTTTCCAGTGTCTCCTACTCTCTGCACTCGTGTAGCCTACTCTTCGATGAATGAAGGTAATGAACATTAAATGAACCTAAAATCACTAAGAACAGATATGTGCTTCTGAATGCCTGATGAAGGAGATGTCTACCTAGGTGCACTAACATTAGGCAAATAAAATGTCTCCATGGACGTTTTCAAAGTAGCTTTTTTATTTCCCCTGTATACCTGAAGATCTACTTCAGGCACTTTAACAGTCTGATTTGTTATATACCTATTATTCAAAAGGACACATTACCACTACCACTGTATAAGAAGCTCCTAGGGTGAAAAGAAACTTCTCACCAGCTGCTTTGAATAGGCAAGAAAAAAATGTATATATCCTACAGTATTTCCAGGGCGACAGTGGCATCAGTGCAAGTGTTTACTTCTTTTATACTCAGTGGAATACTGAAGACATTCCTATGTAGCTGATTTATATGACCTGTGACCTACGGGAGACCCTTCTATAAAGACAGATGGATGGCCAGACTGACTCAGGTGGCATCAGACCATGCATAGGACAACTAAATTCAGCTCTTAGTCATTTTCTGCAGCAAGAAATAGCATGAGACACTGTACTTTTCTGACTCATTTTGGGGAAAGAGAAAAATCCACTCTTTATTTTGGAGAACAGAATGTGCTTACAAATACTAGACCAACTCAGAGCTGATGCGGCATTTGCTAAGAACGTTGCCTCGGTCAAGGGCTGGTCATTAGTGGTTTGAGCACTGCCACTGCAGTTAGACTAGGCAGCTAGAAAACAGAACTAATGAAATAACTGGTAGCATTCCCCTCTGCTCTATTCTGACTGTGAGAAAGAACAAGTTGTCATCTAAGCTGGTAGGCTGAATTTCATCATAATCAACTAATATTTCTCTTTTACACCATAGGTCCCTTTCTGTATGTTGTATTTCTGTTCAGCTAAGAAATTAGCTTCAAATTTACAAGACACTTATTTCTAGTCTTGGATTAAAATAAGTTTAGCATGAAATTCTTGTAACACATCAGTATTTTTCTAAAAAAAGTAACTGTACACTCCAAATTAAGGGTCACAGTGAAAGTATATGCAGTTGGCTTTAAATTGAGTGTTAATAGCAGGCTGACATCTAAAATACAGAGTTAACATAAATGTCTCCTGCTCTAAGTTCAGTCAGCTTATACTGCTGTCCTGCCTTGCTCATCTTTGTTGGCAAGTATTTGTTAAATTTCTCTCATTCTTTAAGTCATAATGGCAATGTCCTTCTTCCAGCAAATGTCAGTAAATGCTTTCGCTATATCTATGACTGTTTAAAAATCCTTCCAATCAAATCAGAATCATTCCCAAGTCAGTCTAATTTTCCCTGGCTTTCCTGAAGAGGTGGAAAGGTGAAAGCCCAGCAGGATGCAAGAATTCAGGAAGATCAGGCTGAAGAGCATATCTAAGAAACTGGAAAAACAGTAGGAGCAGGGAGATAAAAACTTTAATTCACTGAAGATAAAATGGGAAAATAAACACCTCAATATTTACTTACATAGTAATGGAACAACAACAACAACAACAACAAAATAGTGTGAGCTATTAGAAACCAAGGGACTAGTATGACAACAAATGCATGTAAACAAGGAAAAGGAAGTGTTGGGGGGTTGGAACTATATTATCTTTAAGGACCCTTCCAACCAGAGCCATTCTATGATGAAACAGCTTGGTAAGCAGTGGTCTTAATATACAAGGTGCCTGACAGGTATGTAGAAAAAAGTGTTTTCTCTTGGAAGCTGTGTGGTCAGTAAGATCACTTTATAGATGCTTGCAGAGAGCTAACATAGCAAGGGTGTTGTTGGCAAAGGGACAGTTTGTATTATGCAGTATAATAGCACCATGCTTTTTATGATAGTGGATAAAATGGAGTTGTACTACTCTTCAAATATTTCTTTGAAACCTGTTGTTAGTGCAAATCTTTCAAATGTCATCATAACCTTTCACGTTCTTCATGACTTTGACACTCATTTATTATATTCTGCAATTTCACAAAGGTGCCATGCAATCTGGGGCACATTAGGAGAAGGAAGGTGAATATCAACGTGATGTCAGTGGTGTGGTTAAGAAAAACAAAAAGCCATTTAACACACCAAACATCTAAGCTGCATTCTCAGCTTTGGGTGGACTTTAGCCAGCCTGAATTTGGTTCATGTTTATGCCAGATTTATTTTACTATGGTCTGGATACAAAAATTGAGGGAAAGTAGGGCATTTCTACAACCCAAACACGAAGCTTAAAGTGAAACTTGGAGCGTGTGAACCTTTGCAGCTTGAAACCAAAGAAAATGTTTGCGTGAACCCTTGCTAAGCAAACACGCTGTGTTTCAGAGAAGCTCTAATAAAAACCACACTGCCATGAATCACTGAATATTCCATACTTTGACTTGGTAAATTTATGTAAGTTCCATGACAGTCCATTTAAAGAGTTCATTTTTCACTGAGATCTGAGCCAAATCATGAATTTGTTGATGAGTTTTGGTAAATACTTAACCACCCTATTCCTACTAAAGTTAGAGGGTGATTTGACTGAATAGGGAGAAAAAAAAAAACTGAGCCAGGCTTTGGCCTTTGGTACAGTAGCTCGAATTTATACAGTTTATTTTTAAGAGCTTGAATAAATCTATCTCCACTAATGCATATTAAAAACAAACAAGTTAAGGAAAACTGTGTTCAAAAATTTGTGAAAGACCAAATTCAGACTGTTTTTCCATCTTTCTCTCAGTCATGTTTGTACACATCATGAGAAGGTCTTTAATGACCTAGTTAATGCTATATATACATATATATTTCTTTTTTCTCTAGAAATGTCTTCATCAGTGTCAGGTCTTGTTTGGGCTCAGGCAAGTGCTACGTAATAAATTAAGGTATTTTCTGCTGGGCACTCTCTGCATTTTTTTAGACATTGAAGTTTGTGTAGTGAATAGGATAAATTTTCATACACAGTGAATTTGTTAAAGCAAACAAGAATTTTCTTCCAGGGCTAGGCTTTCCCTTATCTCTGTTCCTTGTTTGTTTCTCATAGCAGATCAGTATCTGTGTTTCTGTGTTTTTTTTTTTTTTTTTTTTTTTTTTTTTTTTAAATTGTGACACTTGGAAATTCTGAGAATTGAGCTGCAAGCTGAACCATGTACCAGCTCTGTTTCCAACACATCGTGACATCCATACTGCTGGACTGAAATTGAGGCCATGAGCCTGGTTCTACCTCGACTCCATGAAAGGACAAACTGGATGTATATCATCTCTTCCACCAAGACCAACTCAGCTGAGACCAGGCCCAAGGCTACCAACACATTGTAGAATTCACCTACCTAACCAGATTGCTTCTTCCTTTCTCTGTTTCCAGGTCTAGCAAAACCTAGGTTTCTCCTATATCAAATTCTTTGCAGTCTCAAGCTGAGCTCACTGTTTTTCTGCTCTACATCTTCCACTCTGCCTTCCCACACCTTCCTTTATTATTTAATTTCTCCCTACCACATTCCTGGCTCTTAGTTCCATTCCCAATTTCTTCATCACATTTCAGTGTCTGTTTTCTGCGTCAGTTCCAGTCATAGTTCCTACCAACTCATCCCAAATTTCCCAGTATCTTTTTTTTTTTTTTTTTTCTTTTCCATATCCAGCTTCCATCTTCCTGGAGAAGAACCTAATAATTTGTCTGTAGGTTTATCTAATGTCAGTACAAGCTGAAATGCTCAAACATGCTTGGTAATTATAGATTCTCTGGAGGTCCTAGGAGCTAAAATTAAAGGTGCTGCTACTGAGAATTGTGAACTGTTTTTTTTTTTTTTCCCCAAGAGCTCATCATTTGGGAAAATGTGGATTGATACTCCAGAGGTCAAGAAGCATGGCAGAGATGCACAGACCATGCCTTTACTGGTTCTGCCGTCTATATATAAAATACAAGGAGGCTAGTGTTACTTAAACAAAACAATGAACAGAAGTTATTAACATCAAAAAATATATATTTTTTTCCCCTAACTCACACTCCAAAGAGCCTGAACTGATTTGATCGACAGGGATACCAAAAAGTACCAAAAGTACTGGCTACCAAAAAGTAGCCTGAGGCAGGTAAAGTCATGGAAGATTTCAGTCCAAATGGTTAATGTTCTGGCAAAGTTATAAACAGCTGAAAACTGTATTGTATAATGGCACATATCAGACGACCTGAATAATACGGAGTGCTACCAGCCAGACCTATAATTAGAACTGGGCAGGAATCAGTTTTCCCATAGCCTCCAACATTTTTTTTTTCAGTTGTGCATTGGCACAGACCCAACAGCTTTTGACATTTTCATGGAGAAAGAGAGAACAAACTCACTCCTATTTACACAGTGAACAGAGAATTCACCTACACCCTCCATTTCCTGGAGATGAGCCCCAGCTGTAAGTCTTTTAATGAATTTCCACTTTTTTTTTCCTAGCATAGCTGCTTCATTTGTATATTTATTACTGATTGACCGAGAGAAAGCCTCTAAAGCTCAATACACAAAAACAATCTGGTGTTTCATTCTCATGAATCTCTATGCTAAATGCTTTTATGTTTCCAGACCTTAATCTCTAGTCCAGCAGTCAGGAGACTCCCCTGGACTGTTATAAGTCCATTTCGAGTCCAGCTGATCATGAACTAAATGAGTTCCCAGGCTTCCCTTCTCACTCAGAAGTGGGGCTTTGTTTTGTTGTGGACTTTTTTTTTTTTTTTTTTCCCTGTGGTTTTAACCAGAAATTTTAGCCCTGACATGAGGAATCTTTTCTAAGCATTTTTGGCCAAACCTGAAAGTTCAGCTTCTGAAAGATCAACACTGTTCCAAAAGAATTTGTGAAATAATTTCTAGAAGCCATCGGAAAACAAGAAACAGCCTTCTGAAATCTGTCCATATAGTGCAGGGGACATCACGGTGTAGCAACTGTCATGCCTGTGTTAGTACCACACATACATTACTGCCTCAATAGAGGTAATTCTGCTGCTTTTTGTTGTTGTATCTGATTGAGCTTCAGGAGCTGTAAGCTAATAAGTAACAGTTCCCTATGAAACAACACCAGAGCCCATCAATGTGCTGTATTTGGTTTGGATATTACAGCTACATGCCTGAACTCCTGGTGATGAAGCAGCCGTGCAGATAGTAACTCCCCAATAGTAATATCTACTACCAACCCCAGTGCTTCTATTCCTTGTTGGTTTAGTGTCCTGTTTCACCCTAAAAGTTTCAGGTAAATAAACACTATAACACTAGTGTCCAACCTACATCCATTATTTCTGTTTCTTATATACCCTTACTGCAAAGTTAGCAATAAAACCAAAGACATTATTCTTGATCGTCTAGTAGAGGAAAACATGCACAGAAATAAGAAAGTCAGCATTGTACAGAAATTGTGAGAAAAAACAATGCTCATGTTAGTGGTCCAACATGTAATAAAACCTACTCCCCAGAGGAAACTAAGCAAAGAATTACATTATTAACTGGACAAGCTTAGTAATGCTGAGTCTTTTCAGAAGCAGTGATGATCATTTTGTTTTTCTCTGGTTGCTTAAATGTATAGTATGTTATATGATTTCTGTAACACCAGTGAAAGCTTGAGGCCTCTGACAGCTTCAGTTTAGAGAGTGCATTGCTGACATCTGGTGGAAATACTGTTTAAAAACTGTAAAACTTTCTAAAATGTTTTATTGTCACAATATTTCACATTATGTGAAGGTGTTTAGCAGACTCTGGAAGTTTAGAACTGCAGCAATGTGGAAGATAGGAATATATAATTTACAAAATCAAAAAAAATATGAGCCTCTTCTGGTGATTTTTAGTCTGGCATTCAGGGCACGCATTTTCTTTCTTTTTTCACCATTTTTTCAGAGGTCTTAGGTTTACATTGAAACAAAATATGTGTGGAGTTTCAAACGATTCAAATAGCTCTAATTTGCAATAAGAATGTAAACAAACAATTTGATAATAAAAATAATCCTTTAAAAGAACTTGTATGAATGCACAACTTATCCTGGGGGAAAAAAAAAAAAAAAAAAAGTAACAAAAATCCTATTCATGTTCCAGCTTAATGCTAATTTGCTAATTTACTTTGGGGAAGGGTTACAAGTTTCTATTTTTCTATAATTTTAAAGTGTTTTCTATTCCATCATCATGCAAATAACAGATAATAATAAAATATGTTCTGTTCCCACACCAAAACTTTAAAAAGAATATATGTATTATCTGAGACTTTCATGTTTCTTGCCGACAGACTAAAACCTGAGAACTGAAAAGCTTTCTGCTTCCATAACTTATTTAATGGAAAACTATTTGAACAATTATTTTATATTTGCAAATTTCAAAGTTGTCATGAAAACAGAGAATTTTGAAGTATCTCTTATAAGACAGTTCCGAAAATATTCAAATTCTGTAGAGTTTTAAATCTTATAATAAAAAATATGAAATATTTTATTTATGCAGAGGTGTTTGTTGTTAAAATCCCTACATTCATGGAATCATAGAATCATTAAGGTTGGAGAAGATCTCCAAGTTCCATCTGGTCCAACCAACCCCCTACCACCAATGTCACCCACTAAACCATGTCCCTAAGCACCACATCCAACCTTTCCTTGAACACCCCCAGGGACGGTGACTCCACCACCTCCCTGGGCAACTCGTTCCAATGCCTAATGACTAACATTATATATTCTGTCTTAGAAGTAAGGCATAGAAAAAAGTTTATCCCGTGCAATTTGTTTTCTGTTGTAAGGAATTGGAATTATATCCCACACTAAGGAAGCTAGCCTCAGTACTCAGGCTGTTTATAGCAATATTTAATATAAACTGGTGGTCTGCCAGACTCATGAGGTAGTTGGAATTGTACTAGAATTACAGAAGTTGTGAAATATTTAAAAAATTAGATTTTGACTGTTATTTAATGGTAAAAGAAAACAATACAATCAACACGGGAATGCAACAGTTTTCAGCAATGACACTGCTGTGTTTCACAATGTGGGTAATGATAGATGTTAGCAGGGAGCCTTGCACACAGTAGGGCAGGATGCTGACAGAGAACAAAAGCAGAATTTGCTGCCAGGAAGAAGGAGGCAGCAGGTGGACAAATCTCTGTACGACAGTCCCTGGCAGCCTAGGACCCAGCCACGAGTGCTGGGGAATCGCTCTTCCTCAGCAGAAGGGTAGTCTGTCTTGCATTGCTGTTTTTCCAGGCTGAACGAAAGCACAAGAGAATGGGTGAGCTGAATTTTGCACTACAAAAATCGAACTGGAATGAATTTCTCTCTGGTGCAGCCCTTCTGGAGCCAATTGAGTTCTGCTAGGAGAGGATCTGGATAAATGAGTTTGGAGGGAAGGTTAAACATTCTTCTTTTATTATCCTACCCTGTACCATTACAGGGTCCTTTTGCTTGGCTAGCACAAAACCATTTCTAATGCTAAAATAATTAGAAGACTAGTATATTTGCTGTTCAATATGAATAGTTCATGACATATGTCTCTGTGGAAACCTTTTGTACATGTTAGACAGCGTCTGTCAGCCATATTTTTCTCTAATTCTCTGTGCTATTTTTAATATCATTTTAGCCTTTTTATGTACGCTCACCCTCTGCCCCTGCCAAAATGGTATATTACAGGTTACACAGTTAGCAATACCTAGAGCTGAGGTTGCCAAGAATCTTCTACAGTATAATACTATTTCCAGTTGGTTACAGTTTTTCTGAACTTTAACAGTATGGGTATAAAATATCCCATGCCTCTCTCAAACTAGATTTTAATTCTGACTATCTTGGCAAAAATGTGTTAGTCTTTGGTTGGTTGGATTTTGTTTTGGGTTGATTGTTTTTTTTTTTTTTTTTTTTTTTTTTTTTTTTTTTTTTTTTTTTGCGGATAGAGTTAGATAAAAGATATTTGCCTGTTCTCAAAAATTCCTCAAATCATTTCTCTAAGAAATTGCACTGCTTTGGTAATTTATCATTCAGCCTTCCACCTCCACAAGATTGGTAGAACATCACCATGCAGCCCCTTATCAGAGCTTGAACCCTGAGCTACATCTAATTCCCACAACTTAATGTAGACCTAAATTATGCATTTTTTTTTTCCATAAAAGTTGCCGAAGAAGTCTTTCTCTTGCCATTCATTCAGCTAAAAGCCTTGCTCTGCTCCCAGCACCGTGCACCTCAGTTAATAAAAGAATTCTCTCTCTGGGCTGTGACAATATTGCTGTTCAGAAGGTTTCTGAAAACACCAGTTACTTGTTGCTTGTTTATCTCTCTTTACATGCTGTTATTCACTGTTTTTTTTCAGTTACATCAATTTTTATTTTGAAAGTCCTTGCTGGCTTATCTTTCCATTCACTCCCAGGAAGACTGTAGAGTCATTTAATTATTCTTGTGCCTATTATGCCTGGGATATTCTTAAACAAACCACTTCAGATAGTTTTCTGTGTTGTCTTGTGCTCCATGGGATTGCTCCCATGAAGTTTTTTCTTTAATCTTCTGCAAATTTTTCCTAAGCTTTGTTTCCCATGGGACAACATCAACAAGCCAAATAAAGCAAAGCAAACATTGTCTGCTCTGGACAACTCTATGGTTGTGCTGAGGCTGCTGCAGATGATGCAGTCAAATACTCTCCCATCTCTATTACTCCTAATTGTCTGATCTATACATGGAGGATGAAATGCTATTAATTTTGTGTGTGCATGTGAGTATTTTATGTGCAGCAAAATTATTCTTGTTGATCTGAAACTTCAGAAACCAGTTCATTAACCAAGTCAAAGTTAATAACCAGTATGGACAGAATGAAAAACTTCAAAAATCTTAAAACGGTTAATTTGCTAGTTTCCTGAAGTAATTGAAATGCATTTTACGAAATGGAGGAGGCTAAGATTGTAGAGCATGAACCCACACACTGACATTTAAAAGATCGTAACACCTCAGATATGACAACCTAGATTCAAATTTCTTCCTCAATTGATTAGAAGCACTTTTTCTTTCCCTTATACACTCTTGTTTTTCATGTGTGCGCCCAGTACCCTGAGTTACAGAATGTGACTTCGTTCAGAGTTAATGTCATCCCAAACAGGACAACTTCAGGGTGAAAGGCTGAAAGAGAATCTCCTCCTCTGATGAGTATAGTTCAGGACCTAGGGAAATCAGGCCATTGCTCCTAATTAAGGGAAGAAGGAGATTCTGCACTTGCAATAAGAATGGTTTCAGAAAACCTTCAGATATAATGAAGTTTATTGTAAAATTATGAGAATCTATGAAATCCACAGAATCTCATATTTCTGATGGAATAACTCCACATTTTATAAATAAAGTACAGTGCTGGAAGTGCTATCTCCTCCAAATATGCCTAAGTAAATCAGAATAGAACCTGTCGGTGGAAAGCAGTACCTTACACTGATACATAGGAATGAAAAAGACCTTTTGTTGGAATTGTGCCCTTACAGGGACATGGGATTAGGAAAAAGCCAGAAAATCTGATGAAAATCAGCTCCATTCTAAATTCTTTTCAGACATGGCAAACTTAAAGCTCATAATATATCTCCATAAAATGCATTTGCATTAATAAATGAGCATCCAAAAGACTTACCTTGTTTGTTGCTGTTTTTGTTTTAAGTCACTAAAGCAGATATCCCTGGAGTCACCTGCAAGTTTGTGTCATTTCCTTTTACAGCTTTATTGAAAATTATACAAATGAATAGAGTGCTACTTTAAGAATATCCAGCATAAGATATGTACAGAAAGGGTCCTCAGTCAGATATCCATTGACAAAAAAAAAAAAATTCAACTGCACGCTACCACATATCAATACAAAACAAACAAGAAACCAACATTTCCAGGGAAAACATGTTTAATAGAAATGTCTTTTGCCACATACCAGACTACAACCTGGGAAGGAGAAATGACAGAAACAAGAAAAAAAAAAAAAGATATATACATATTATATATAGAAATATGTATACATATCACAATTTTCAATTGTGATATGTATACATATCACAATTTTCAATTGTTTTTATGAAGTAAATATTTTTGTTTGTTTGTTTTTGTCACCGTCATGTAGTGCACAGAACTGTTGAAACTCTCTGTTACAAAAGGTCATATAATGTCTTCATGGTGCCATTGTGAATGGCAGCTGTGGGTCACAATTTCAAGGCACAACACTATTCATCTTCTCTCTGTTGCATTCCTACATGATTTTTGGAAAATGCAAAACAATGATATCTGTCTCTTCCAATTCATAGTCTATCTCCTGTTTAGAGAAATTCCAACACCATGTAAGAAGTATGTGAATCGTGGTAGCACCAATGACAAAACTACTGACCTTTCTCTCCTGGCTATCATAGTTTACAATATTTTTAGTTAATAAATTGAGCACTGGTGGTGAAAGAGAAAGCTGTAGAAATAGAATGCTTTACATATAGACCACAGATAAGAGGAAAATTCTACTAACAATTCTCCATGTGTATATAAAAACAACAACAAAAACAACAAAAAGCAAGAATCAAACCATTGCACCATAGACTCACAGCTGTTACAAAATGGAGTTGGAGTTACAATCATATCATATTAGTATAATATCTTATAAGTCAGTGTGCCGATTCAGTTCAGCACAGTTAATAAAGAGGAACTAGATAACATGATAAAAAGATGTATATAGTCTTGATGTAGAAGTGAAAAGGCTAAGTTTGTTTGTACAGCTCCTTTTAATTTAAAAAACTCTGTGTTGTGCCAATCATCAAATCAGTGATACCACAGCAGTAACCATTAAAAAGCTTGTAATTGAGAAACATCAAAAGAGATTATCTAAAGCCAAGCAACTTTTGCAGACAAAAGTCTTATTCTTCTTGCAGTGACAAGTTAAATAACACTCAGATCAGAGACAAATAGAAAACATAAGATTTCCAGGCTGTTGGAAAAAATTAGGTCCTAAGTATGACAATGAATGGTACTAGGAAACATTATAGGTGGCATTGTTGGAACAGCTGCAGAAACTGGAGGAAGCAGATGATTGATACATTAAGGTTATCAGAAATGAAGAGGAGGGTTTGATATAATGAATGACGTAGAAAGAAAAGCTAACCTGCAGAGCAACGTAAATCATTAAATAAGAGAAATAAGGGTTGAAAGATAAGAGAGCAGTCAAGCAAGATTTGTAGACAGATTAGAAAAACAAAACAAAACAAAACAAAACCAACATAGGGGTAAAAGAACTCAAAAGGTAGAGACGGAAAACAAGTTTTAGCAAAACTGAACAAAAGGGCAAACTCATTTCCATGGAAGCAGAAAGTAGAGCAAGGCCAGATATGTTGCCTTTTCCAGAAGCAACATGTACATTCCTGCTGAGGATACCATCTAGGAAAGACCTTGTCCCAGAGAAATGGAAAGGTTTTAAATAACATCAGCTGTCTGATGAGAATTTAATATTTATGTGCCATATTGCCTCAGAGAGAACTTTCCTTCTTCTTTCTGATCATGCTCATTTTCTGGAGGGTGTCAAAGTGGAGCTTTCAGTTTACATATGCTGTTTGGGCAGAAATCTGAGTCCTGGACAGTATTTTCTACTCTTAATTGAGGAGATGTCCAAAGACGTATCTGAAATATACTACCAGAAGATACTACCAGAAAAGCAATTTCACATTCCTTTATGTTGGAAAAAGAACTAAAGTTAAGGTCTGTTCCAATTATTCATTACAATGAAAATGTTATTTGCATATTTGATACCTAGAAAAATAAACTTATGTCAGCATTTTAGATCATCTGTCCTTCCTATAGCTCCCCATTTCATTCTGTTTCTTTTGAAAATATTTCAGAAGTTATAAGTCTGATGTAGAAGTGTGATGCCTCTAGGATTTCCATGTTATCTGTGATTTGAGACCAGCACTGGTTATTTTTGAACCCTTAAGTAGCATACAGATAACTTCAGTAAATCATGGCTTTTCAGCCATAATATTTCACCCATAATATTCACTTTCTGAATCTATTCTAACCAGGAGACAGACTTTTTAAAGATTGTTCAAGGTGGTAGCTCCTTTCAGAAAATTAAACAAACAAAAAAGCAAACAAAACAAACAAAAAAAAGGAGAAGAGGAAGAAGAAGAGGAGGAAGAGGAAGAGGAAGAGGAAGAGGAAGAGGAAGAGGAAGAGGAAGAGGAAGAGGAAGAGGGGAAGGAGAAGGAGAAGAGAGAGATTAAATAGAGAAAGAGGGAATACTTCTTAGAAGCTCAGGTCCTGAGTAGTCTATATATGTTGATTTTCTCTGTACCTTCCAAATCCCATAATCCTCAAAGAAGATTAGAAGGACAGTTTTGGATTTTCAGTTTTCTATCTACAGGATGCAGTGACTAATTGGTACATTTGTTTTAACATAATTTCAGGTGACTGGATAGATATGTAGAAGTGGTGTAGATTCTGTATTAAAAGAAGTCTTTAAACTGACATTCATTTCCGTATCCTGGGTCAACTGCACTTAATAGAACAGAAACAGAACTAATTTGGGGAAATATTCAGGATTAAGGTTTGCTTCTTTCTCATTAATTACTTAATAGTTCCTTTAATAGACGATGCACTCTCCATACCCAGTGTATCAAACATGCTGACTCCTGGTAACCCAAGGGGCCAATACAAGGGAAATAGACTTGTAGTATTAGGTGGATGGTTGGACTTGGTGATCTCAAAGATCTTTTCTGAGCTAAATGATTCTATGATTCTTAACTCCCGTATCCATCTTTTTTTATTAGTTTTTTTTTTTTTTGGTATCTCTGTCAGATCTTCAACATTTTGAACCTCAAAACATTATTATTTCCATTTCTAAAGAATATATGATCTTTTAAATGTGAAATACTTTAACAAAAAGTGTATAAGGAAAACTCTTGGAATTATAAATTATGAATGAAATATTTGGCAAGCTTTCTCTTTTTTGTTTTAGTAAGATTCTATGTGAGGAAGTGATCTTTATTTCTGTGGTTATATGTTAGTCACAAATGAAATAGTTTATAGAAATGTGTCCAGTTTTTAAGAAAACTCTGAGCATTTCCATTGTTCATAACCTATTTCTTGTTCATTGCATCTCAGAGACTGTCAGGCATGTTTTGACTCATAGTGTGATGTAGTACGTCAAAACCTAAGTTCATGCACTCAAAAAACAAATCTCAGATAACTGAACAAGATGAAATTTAAACAAATTGATGCTCTCTGAAAAATACATCTATTCTGCTCAATCCAAAGACAAAGCATTACTGCAGTGTTTTTCACTGAGTTTTACTCTGGAGTGTTAGATTTAAAAAAAAGAAAAAAAGGGGGGGGGTGTTTTGCAAAAATACTTTTGTCAGAGTTCACGTGATATAAACTAGATGGCCATTCTGCCTAAACTGATTTGAGAAGTTTCCATTTTGCATTGTAGTATAATGTCAGAGTAATTGCAGCCAAATTTACTGCATAAGAAACTAGGTGCCTTTCTTTTTTCCATAGTGTACAGTACTTAATGTGATTTTCTTACAAAACATCTCAAGCAAGTCTCAAGAAACCGAATTTCAGATTCAAGACACCAACAACTTACAGTTTTGGAGGTATCAAAATGCTCTCTAACTCCTGAAGCACATCTCATATTAGATGCTGGAATGGGACCCAGGCACTTGAGTCTTTCTTTTTTTCCAGCAAGTTTCTGCTAAGCCCACTGGTAAAGTGGTTGTTTCATTCCACATATGGTGCCAGTCCAACATCAAAGGTGAGCGGTCCAGAGCCTATTGATAAGGTAGGCGTTGCCATAACACACCAGAGAGCTTACTGTTCCTGGAGCAACAGCATTTGTATCTCTCCAAGTTCACTGTCTCCTTGTCCATTTTAAAGACAGGTGTACTTGACAAGTGTGGCAACTCAAGTTTGTGCTGTCTTTCTACTAGGCAAACAGGGGATCTGAAATCGTCGTCCCACTTCCTACTTCAGCAGCTGTGAGTGCTGAGCAGATCAGACAGATTAGCCTACCCTGTAAAATAGGTAGATCTCAGGTACAGATATGAGCACTAATATTTGGCTGACAATACTCTTAAATTATCAGAATGGAGTCTAGCATGGTTTTGGTCATGGAAGATCAGCAGAATACAAAAAGTTTTTAATTCAGGAGTTTGCACATACACAGATGTACCCAACAGAGAGTCTGGGTGTGGCCACCATGTTCTGGAGACAAAAAGATTTTCACAAGTATGGACATGGTCAGACTGTGTCTACTGGGTCTGAGAGACAAAGAGCAGATCACAGAAGTCTCCACAAGCATAGCTATAGTCATAGATACCAATGCCCAGATAAGTAATAAATGCTTCTTTAATCAAAAGAACAACAACAACCAAAAAAAAAAAAAAAAATAGTAGGGCCAATATCCTTGAATTTGTAGCCTAACCAGATAGCAATAAAATCAATTCAAGATGCAGCAAATTTAAATTTGCTGTTGATAGGTATCAAAGATAGCAGAGATGAACTGCTCTTTTTCATAGAAAATGACACAGGATTTGGATTACTACAGGGTGAATATTTTAAATTAAATGGAAATTTAAACAATAAATATTAACATTCTTAATTTCCATAGGGCAAATTTTGATAAACAGCAGAAACTAGGCAGTTAACTCAGCTGGACCTGAATGTGATACTTGAGTACAGAAGAAACCTTAAAGTCAAGAACGCAAAACTTATTGTGAATCTCAGCCTCAGAGAAGAAAAAAAAAAAAAAGAAAGGATATTAGAATAAGCAGAATGCCTACATTGATTAGGGGAAAAATGACTGATCATCAAAGAAAACTGCCTTAGAGGCCAAAAAATGTAGAGATAAAGTGAGAATAACAAAGAGTCAAGCTGAGTTAGATCTTGCAAAGGATATTAAAACGCATAGCAGAAGATTCTTCATACATGAATAAAAAGAACAAGGGTGGAAAAGAGAAGTAGGGCCAGAACATAGTGAGGATTGAGTACAAATTAAGAATAAATCAAGTATAGATCAAAAACTGAATTATTCTTTATCTCAGGTTTCAAAGAAATAGGCAAAGATTTTCGTTCTAGGGAAAAAAAGTAAAGATGTGGACAAAAGGTATAGAAATGGAAATCAGCACAGGCAAGACAGAAGCACAGCTTGTGCGTGTATTGTACTACAGGAAGAAAATAAGTATAATCCAAGACAGCAAGCAAAATTTCAAGTGGAGCAGCAACTATTTTTAATAAGTCCATAAAACCTCAGTGGTGCCTAATGCTTGGAGAGCAACACACATCACACACTCTGTAAAGAAGCTGGCGTGAGAAAGTGATCAGAGCACCTATTGGCCAGCTAGATTTTAGTTCAATAATCTGCTTTTAAAAACACACTTTGAATAAAAATTATTTAAGGCATAGAGGCCAGTTACTGAAACAGTTTTTCTAAGACAGGGCATAATAAAATAAAAATTGATTTTCTTTTTTAAAATAAATGAACTTCCAGAAAGAGGAAATGAAAAAAAATAACGTAATCTTTCTGGACATCAGTAAAACATTTGATGTGGTGGCCATTGAAAGATAATCAGCAAATCCAAAGACAGGATTCAGCAGAGGAATCGCAAAACTGCGTAGAATTTGGCCAGAAAGGGCACTGAAGGAGTTGGCACTACAGAGGAGCACTTTCATTGGAAAGGATGGCTTCATCCCTTCATGATCATTTTGGAGATGGAGCTAAAAGGTTCCCATTAGTGGCTTTGACACAAAAGATGAGCTGTGCCCTGAAGCCTGTCAGAAGCACAGAATTAGAAGACAATCAACATTGAGGACACACAAAGAGAGAATTGGGTGAACTTAAGAATTGTAGGATAAGGTTGGCATTCAACAAGACAAAAATAACATTATTTTTGGGGTGGTGGTGGTGGTTGTGATGTGAGTACCTTATCTGCTGGAAACTGCTGAGGATATGAAGAATTTCACCATGGAAATTCTTTGCAAGATTACTGCTAAAATGATTCAGAGATAGGTAAGTATTGATGGTATCTGGATAGGCTGGAGCGATGGGCTGAGGCCAACTGTATGAAGTTCAACAAGGCCAAGTGCCGGGTCCTGCACCTGGGGCGCAACAACCCCAAGCAGAGTTACAGGCTGGGAGATGAGTGGTTGGAAAGCTGCCTGGCCGAGAAGGACCTGGGAGTATTGGTTGATAGTCGGCTGAATATGAGCCAGCAGTGTGCTCAGGTGGCCAAGAAGGCCAACAGCATCCTGGCCTGTATAAGAAGCAGTGTGGCCAGCAGTGTGCCCCTGTACTCGGCTCTGGTGAGGCCGCACCTCGAGTACTGTGTTCAGTTTTGGGCCCCTCGCTACAGGAAGGACATGGACGTGCTCGAGCGAGTCCAGAGAAGGGCGACCAAGCTGGTGAGGGGTCTGGAGAACAAGTCATACGAGGAGCGGCTGAGGGAGCTGGGCTTGTTCAGCCTGGAGAAGAGGAGGCTCAGGGGAGACCTTATCGCTCTCTACAGGTACCTTAAAGGAGGCTGTAGTGAGGTGGGGATTGGTCTGTTCTCCCACGTGCCTGGTGACAGGACGAGGGGGAATGGGCGAAAGTTGCGACAGGGGAGTTTTAGGTTGGATGTTAGGAAGTACTTCTTTACCGAAAGGGTTATTAAGCGTTGGAACGGGCTGCCCAGGGAGGTGGTGGAGTCACCATCCCTGGAGGTCTTTAAAAGACGTTTAGATGTAGAGCTTAGCGATATGGTTTAGTGGAGTGCTTAGTGTTAGGTCGGAGGTTGGACTCGATGATCTTGAGGTCTCTTCCAACCTAGAAATCTGTGTCTGTGTCTGTGTCTGTGTATTTTACAAAGCACCAATGAGGTATTAAGTGTAATATTGCATACAATTCTGGCAACTCACTCTGAGGAAAGATAGATGCAGAAAAGGACTACTGTTATGATCAGAGAACAGTGGGTTTATTTAATTTGTTATGAGAGATAGTCTGGCAAATCAAAATCTAGAAGTAATATTAAAATTACAATCTATAAATACATCAGAGAGATAGATGATAATACCATGGGGAAAAAATAGAAAAAAAATAAAAATAAAAAGAACAGAGATTTAAACCAAAGGATGTTGCTGGCACAACAACAAAAAGGTATAAATTGGTCCCTGAATAAATTCAGTCTGGAAATCAGAAGATTCTTATCTGTTACAGCAGTTAGGTCCTGGAACAGCTTTCCAACAGGAGCAGAAAACCAAACACTCTTGAGGTGGGACTCAGAGCTGTATACTAAGTGCACTGGCACTTTATTTGTGTAGGAGATTGCTAGTCAGGTGGCCTGCTCAGCAGATCATTTCAACATGGTGTTTATCATTCTGTTGTAAACTCTGTATATTCATATATATGTCATGTGTGTATGTACACATATACACCTTCACATTCGCAAAACTCCAAGGCAATTCCAATGTTTACTAAATTGCATCAAAGGCCAGGGAAATTGATATGAATCAATAAGATGATTATTGGGTTTACCAGAAAATATTTTCTGTTTGTGAAAAGCTGGAAAGATTTATTTGAAATCCCTAGGGAGAGGTTACAAGATGTGAATGCAGGAAATATTTTTGGGGGGGCTCTTGTTAGTCCCTAAATGATAGAAAAAGGAAAATTTGATGGAAGATGCTGGTTTAATTCAAAATTGCATGTTGCCTCTAAGCAATTAGAAAACATCAGTCTGCTTCTTTCAAGTGAGATAGACACTAAGTTTTTTTATTTTTACATTATCTATTAAAAACAGCAATTGATAATATAAGAGACATAAAAATCTAAATAGGATCAGTGGAAAAGGAAGTACAGGGAAAAAAAAAAGTCTATTTTTCCTGATCTTAAGCTAAAAGTCATTCTGTATTCAACTGGATGCAGCTGCAGTGCCGTTATAGGGAAAATCAGCTCATCAATATTCTTGCTGTTTGATCCTAATACTGCCATGCACAAAGCAAAAATCATAAGGGCTGAGTGACTCTGGTAAATCAATGCCCAATGTTATTCTCTGCCAATGTAACCAAGAAGCATGGAACAACACATATCCATGTTGCTGTATTCTCTTACCCTCCAAAACAATGTGATGGCATCCAAAATGACTCTTCAGAGCTCCTGGCCCCCACACCTTCCCAGGAATTGTTTGGGAGAGTGCTCATTGACCTGGGTCGAAACCACTCCAAGGCCTCTGCTAACAATTTAGCAATATATATGACTGACTGACTTCCAGTACCCCAAGAATGTTCTCTGGAGCTGTTTAATTTATGAGTGCAGATATAATCAAGGGGTACTCTTGCCCCTTGATCCCCTAGTAAATCTACCCCAGCAACAAAGGCAATGTGGAGGCCAAATCAGAAATGCAGTATTAAACAATTTTCCCAGCTATATCTTAAAAAGGTAAAATTTCTGTACGGTACAGCAATAAGAAAATCATCTGGATCCAGCATGCCAAGGAAATGCATCATATCTGAAACTTCAAGAGGCCTCTCTACAGATGTCTGACCAAAAGGGGTCAAACTCATTCAAAGCCTATAGTGCATGGATTAGGGCCTTTGACTGATGAGAATATCCACAGCACATGTTGGACTGCATGTCCTTGCAAGCCTTCTGTGGCTCATGTTAGGGTTTTGGATGGGTCTAACTATATGAGTGTTCGGTTTCTATATGAACAAATGGGCATGCAGGCCAGGAAGGAATGAAATGGGATTGGCAAGCTTTATTCATTTTCCACGAAAGAAGGTAAAGAGCTACAAGTAACAAACTATTTCCTGGCTTTGGACAAGTTCTCATTATGTAGATGGAAATGGATGGCTGTGACCATCTCCTTTGGCACTTCCCGCAATTTTTGCTTTTTCCTGGGGACACTCATTTAGTGATTACTTTTGCTAGAGCTTCAGGACTCATCCTTCATCTCTAGCAATATAGAGATATGTTCCCTCTGTTCTCATCATGAGACACGCTGCCATGTCCTTGCAAAGATGCACATTTTCTCCCCAAGCTTCCTCTCTCTATACAAGCTATCTATTGAAGCTGTATGATGTGCTGGGGCTTTGTAGGCTCAGTAGATGTTTGGATGTTTATTGGAGAGGTTTGGAGGTTAAGAGGATGTCTACCCTAAATGCTGACATTTTCACCTTTCACACTTAAAATTAAGCGACTAAGCCACATGTCTTTTGAATTATTTACGAGAAATAATAGCAGAAAAATCATTGAGTAATGACCAGAGACATGAATTTCAAGTGCTTTATCTCAGCTCCAGCACTGTATCTCAGTCCAAAATCAAGGACAAATGGAAAAGCTCTGGGAATGGTAAGTTGCCATTCTTAGCACTGTTCCTAGAAGGAAATACAGGAGAGTCAAATGTCCTGTTCCGTTTTCTGGTTCTCAATAAATTTGACTGTCTGTGGCTTGTTGATGATTGTGGCAAATATTTTCACCTTTTTATTTTATTATATGGTATGTATATATTATCACAGCTGAAATAAAGATAAAGTAGCATTTGGCACTAAAAATTAAAGATGACATAAGAAAACAACCAAACAAACAAACAAAATCAACCTAAAACCAAACCAAAACAAAACCTAAAGTCACTTCCAGTGTGGTTGTTTTGTCAGTAAGATAGCTTCTGACTGAAAGAGTTTCTGAGTTAACTGACTTGATTAGCTCCTTACAGTGTTAGTTAGGAGACATTTTCCATATCCCATAGAAGAAGGAGAAATGTCTGTTCATAAACAAAGAGTAGATATCCTGTTCTGGTTCAAAATCCATTTCATGTTGAATAAAAATAACATTTACACACACACACACACACAAAAAATCTCTCTTTCTCCTTCCTGATAAAAATGATTACATCAGAGTCCTGTTAGAATTGTTTGAGAATTTAGGGAAGCTAGTGATTATTTTTCTGTACTCTCTCCAACTAAAATGTTGTGTTCTTCACAAGTAGTCCTTTTCCCATTGGTGTGAATCCCAAGAGTGCATTAAATAATACACTTCTAGTTGTAAAACAGATGGAAAAGTGTTTAAAAAGGTGCCAGGTTTATTTATGGAAGCATGAAATTGAATTTAATAGGAGAATTTTGCCAGTATGAAATGTGAACTCTCAAAACAGGAAGTGGATTTTATTGCTTATTTATTTTATTACCGGATCAGCTGCCCAGAACTGTAGAATCCTTCCTCTCAGGAATTATTTACTTTCCAACTCTGAACCAGAACATCTTGACCATCAGTTGTTACATCTTCTGGCTGCCAGATTCTCAACTATAAACATATGTGGTGCTGTCTATCTCAGATGATCTTCTGCAGATTTATATAGAGAATGTTTTAGCTTTAGATTTATTTCTTGATTTAAAACAATATGAACTGAACTGCCTAAGCCAAGGGAAGGAGAATTTCCTTTAGCTCTTGATTACTCTTTAATTAATAATAGACTGTTTCTTTAAAAGGGTTATGGCATGTATTCATTATGCATCAAAGATACAAGAGCTCAGAGTCAATGGGCAAATTATTTCCTCTCCTCTGCATCCTCTGCACCTTCAAAGGATGCCTACTGAAAGAACAGGTGCTATTCAGCTTCAAAAAAGTGAGCAACATTTGGGAAAATTGCACAGAGAAACAGTGTCCCATGCTTTATGGGGACAGGTTACTATACTCAGAGTTGAACAAGGACTGTTGACAGCTGGAGCCAGTCTGTAAACGTGTTTGTGGTGAGTGAGACTCCATTTTCAGTCAAGATAAAATTTTGATAATCTTGTGGAGATCACATTAAAAAAAAAAAAAAAAAAAAATCTATGGAATTATATTGTTCAGGGTGTTAGGCTGAACTGGCGTACAATTTTATACCTCCAAGGAACTGGATGTTGCAGATGCCTATATTTACTATAAGACAGCTGTATCTTGCAAATTTCATAAAGAGATGCTCTCCAAAAAATCATTTGATAATTCCTACATGTAAGAGTCTCTGAGTAAGATAAATGACTACAGTAATACCTTAGAGAAACTGAGGCTCAGACTGTCCTCATTATCAAAATTTAAGCCCATGCTAGAGGAAAGCTCGGAGCTCTGTTCCCAGATGTCCTGGTCCAGTACCAGTACCACAAAGCCCTTAGGCAACATGCTAAAAAAAAAATCTGTTGTGTGCATGTGCAATGTGCACTTGTGTTCAGCTCAGTGTTGGCACCCACATACACTCAAAAATCTCTCTTTTATGGACCAGCACTAAATGTTTTCAACATGAAACCCATGCATGGGTAGTTTTGCATGGGAACTTAAAAAAATAATAATAAAAAAAAAGTATATAAAAGACAGTCTTGATCTTGCTGCTCTCAGTTTACCAATTATGGATATAGATTGAAGGCAGTATGGAAAAACATTATGGTCCTGTTACAAATCCCATGTAGGAAAGTCTCCTACTTCTTACAACAGTCTTTGTAGCAGGTATTGAATTTCCTCAGAGTAAGTGCACAAGAATTTCTTATGCCTCACCTTTGTTGTACTGCTGTCTCTATTATTAAATAACTTGTATCTGTATAATACCCTGTTGTGACTCTCCGCAGGACAAAGGCATGTCTCAAAGACGTTCAGAGAGCTTGCAATCCAAGTGGAAGAACATTCTGAGGGCTGATGGTATGGTTTGTAGAAATAACCGCTTCAAAATAAAACTTTTAACTGAAATATGTGTATCAATAAACAACTGGACATAAATATTTATTGAAAGGAAAACAAAAGATATTTGAATATGTAAAAGAAAACTCAACATTTTAAGTTTCTGATATAACAATACTGTGATACTCACAAGTTTTGTGGGACCTTATATTAAGCACGTGTGCCATTCATCAGCTTCATTAATATGTCACAAGCACAACTTCTGACATGTATCAGAACCAATTAAGCTTATTTTTGTACTTTTTGTTTCTTGGAGACAGATTGTTTGAGTTCAGAAGGGCATACAGTATCTAAGCAGATCTGGTAATTCATTCAAATATGGGAGTATGGCTCTTCTTTTAGTTCTGGCCAAAATTCCTACGCAGTTTTGTACAATGGGTTTGAAAGCTCTTATGCATTTAAAGAAAATCCTTTTAACTCACTCTGGAGTCCTGCTTTATGTTTCATATTGCTTTGAACTTATTACCTCTTCACAATGTCTTGGAACATTACTTTGGGAGCATTTAAAGCTAATGATTAAATGTATAGTGAAACAACACTTTGATGTTGCCAGAAGCAATTAATTTTCCCAATTTATACACAAAAGGTTATAAAAGACTGTGTTATGACAACTAAATGATTCAGTGAATTCAAAGCAAGTTAACTGAATTTTAAAGGATTGTTACTACTTGGTGGAAAAAAGGCATCCATCAAGTCTTATCTTAAGTCAGAAAGCTGTGATTAACTTATGGGGTTTTGAATACTTTTAAAATTAGAAAAGAAATTATGAATTTGTCTGCTACAGAAAACCAGCCTATAACGGGTTCATTCAGAATGAAACTGTCATTGAAAATAGCTTACTGGGTGTAGATAAATGAAGTTTATGAGCTTGCAGAAGTCACTGAGAGAGATCTCATTTACACGTAAGTAGCTGGACTATTGTATGTTTTCTCTGCAGTTGCCTGTTGAACATTATTAACAAATGGAAAAATGTGCTGTATGTATTTACTCCTGCATTTTTATAGGTGGAGCATCTCACACTTCATTGAATCCATGTGCTTGAGACAACAGACATGATTAGAATATAAATCACCCGGAGACAGGGATTGGAAATCGGGTCCTGCAACTTCAAAAGCTCCTTTACCTCTGAGCAGGCATTACAGTCCTTCTACTTCAGTGAGAGCCATCCAACAGAGGTGGGACATTACACACACACAGACACACACACATACATGTACATTTATCTATGTGTTCAATGACTGTGGACGTACTTAAACAAGAAGGAGTCATATACTTCACTCATCAAAAATTATGAAAATGAAAAAAAAAAATGCAAGAGAATGAAAGAACAAAAGAATTAAGAACTTAAAGACAGTTTAGCTTTTTGCTACAATTAATTTCTCTGTTCCCACAGAACTGTAGAACGTTTGAATCTCAGGCTACGTCTTTGTCTTATTTCTCATTTTGAGAAATGTGTTTGTTACACTGGCTGAGGTATACACAAGTTCTATACATGATCCTACACAGTAAATATTCTAAACTGGTAGTAGTGGGAGAACTACCTAACGGGAAGGAACAAAAAACCTGCTGTGCTTTTGTCCAGGTGTCATCCCCAAAACTTTTCTGATAGTTCATAAACTGAAGGCAACAATTTGGTTTTCCTTCTCAACCCTCTCCCCCCACCCCTTTATCGCCTGTTAGTCTCTTAAGAATAAAGCAATGAACTTCTGGCTTTTACAATGAGTTAAAACTATTTGACTAACAGAGCTTAGAGTGTCTAACACAAGGATTGTTTGCAGACCTCCAGAGCATTTAGGGGTATTATTTTTACTTTAGAAGTTATACAGTGCTAGCAAGAACTTTTTCTTTGAATGCCAGAATCCTACTGAAGGAAAACCCTTAAGGTTTTTAGGGTTCAGTTCAATTTTATTTGAGACATGCTTGGGAATGTAGTACCTCCGTATGGGGATGGCAGACGTTTAGTTCCCACAGGAAGCTCATATACTTCCCAGCTGAAGCTAGAAGGCAGAAGATATGCCTGGTCATCTCAAATACAACTGAACACCTGGGTTTAGGTGAAAGAGTTGTTCCTTAAACATACTGTCATTCAGCAACTCAGTTCCAATTCTTAAACTTCATGACACAAAATCTCTGGGAGATAAGGAAGCATTATGTGCAGACAGAAAACTGTGGCACAAAAGAAACCAAATGAATGCATAAATATACAGAGGGACTTTACATAATGCAATAGTTACTTTTCACATTTCTTTTCATCTAGTGGAATTCCCAGCTCTGAATTAGGCACCCATATTGTGTATAAAAGTTATAAAAGAAAGTCATGCATGACTGGAAACAATCTGAATGATCATGAGCTAATTAGATGATTTGAAAGATAACAGTAAGTGGCCAGTAAGAAATGTTGGGAGAAAGGTTGGGTGTCTGCCCATATGTCCTATCTCTATAAAACAGATAGACACTAAACTCTATTTTGGATTATTAACTGGAGATAATGTCCCTAGATAATCTGGTAAATGTGAAAGAGCATTAGCTTTGCTGTTAATGTACAAAATCTTAGACATTTACCTGGAAGGTGGTGCCATCTTTAACTTGTTCTGTCCGTCTGATTAAGAGTTTAAATCTTGTTCTTATTCATAGAGAACCCTAAGTCACTGCACAGTTGGTATGTTTTGTCTCTCCTTTAGAAATAGTTCCTTTTTTTTTTTTTTCTTTAGATGTTACAGAGAGTAAGCAAGAAATGAAATCTTTTGGGGTTCTTACCTCAGATGAGGGCACGTTAGACCCTAGTTCTACTTCACTGAATATTTGATTATTTATTCAAAATGGAACAGCTTCAAAAAATATTTTCCTTAAAAATGTTCAAACAAATCATTTTGACATTTCCAATATTTTTTTTTTTGGCTGAAACAATTGGCCAAATCTGGTACAAATTTGCAGATAGTTTCCATCAACACGAAAGTGCATTTTTGAGCAAACAAAGAATTCTTCCATAAAAAATTGCCTGGCTCTAATCAGGGCTGAGGCAATTTTGCACATGCCAACCAGCAGAAAATTAGGTATTGGATAAGCACCAGTGGTGAGGATCTGGGTTCCACCTAAATCCCCTTGTGGCCTTAGTCCAAAGTGATTAGCCCCAGGTCAAACAGAAAGCCTGTAGTGAATCAAGCAAATTAAAGCCAACCCTCTTGAGCTACAGGATAATGTGCTAGTCCCAAGACCTCCCTTCATGGGGCTGGAAGGGAGGAGGTTATTAAATATAAACACAAAGTAACATCCTGCTCTATGGAAGCCCAAGGCATGGTGTTCTGGAGGAAAGACAGAAGATTATACATGCCCCCCAGCTGGACCTGTTTCAAGGGAACCCACAGCAACTGCCTCTGCCAGTGCCAGGAGATGTTAACATCCCTTACCAACAGGCTACAACTTGGAAGGCCACTAAGGAGGTGTCCTGCTAGGACAAAGGACACTGACCAAAGGACAGTGAGTTGCAGCACAAAATACTGTTTTAATGTGGACTTTGAATTAGAGACTTATTTCCTTTAAAACATTGTAGAACAGAGTAATCCTCAGATTTATTTTGATTAGCTATCTGGATACCTTCTTGGCAGTGTTTATTAGATCTTAATGTAGCTCAGTTGGAAAGCCAGATATTTTGCTTTTCTACCCCTTTGAATTACTGACCATTATTGTCTCTGTTAATGAATCTGGATAATTTTAACTGTCAGATTCTAACGTAACTCTCTGAATAAATTGATTGAATTGAAGTTGAACCCACCTCTCTGTTTAAGCTAAGAATGAGCCTGAACAGAAGGCTCCAGAGTTTCCTAAAATTTCAGGGAGTTATTAGTGGAAAACTGATTTTGAACCACTGAACCTACAGTGACTGCATAGTTTTGGTTTCATGCTGATGTCAAGTCAAAAGGAGATTATCCTTCCACTGCAGCTCAGATGTGACTGAAGGTGAAAAAATTATATCTGAATATTTCAGGGACAGCTATCACTGTTTCTGAAGTTGATCTTTTCTTTCATCTTCCTCCCCCTTTTGCAATATCTTTTTGAAACAGATCAGAGTAACAAGAACTGAAAACTATTTTTCATGTCTAATTCATTAGAAATATAACATTTAATGAGTTAATTCCTTTAAAAATTAAGACATGCTTATATTGTGGGTATACATGTGAGTAGTCCCCAAAATACAAATTAATGCAGATCATCCTTTCCAATAACTGTACTTATGTCCATTGACTTATTACATCTATATACATCTTGTTACCATTGATGACAGAAAATGCTCCCTACTTTCTGTAATATATATGAGTGTATAAGATATCTTGGTGGTCTTTCAGCCGCTGACTCTGAGCTACAAGTGAAAAGGGAAAGAAAAGTGGGAAATGATACATATAGACCATATTCTTAAAGCAAAAACAAAACCAGAACACTTTTGTTGGAAATCTCTCTGTACTGAAGTGATAATCCATATCTAAATACCACTTAGGGCCTAGTAACCTGGTTTAGTAGTAACTTGGCTTATCTGGAGGTAGGTTTTGGATTCCTTAAGACAGACAAAACCAGAAGTGCAGCACCACATATGTATACCAACAAAAAGTATACCAGCACTTCTTTAAAGTATGGAAGGTGGAAACATTTTTTTTATGCTTGCATTTGGCTAGGGTATGTTCATATGACAGAATGAAATTTTAAAATCAACAGTCCTACAGAAAGCAAAACTGGTCCAATTGCAGTGGACCGGCTAGTCAACTAATCACAGCCAGATGCATTATTTTTTCTCCATTTCTACTGCCACAAAATGGCTGTTCTATTGAATCTGACTAGTTAGTGATATGAGCAACCACAGAGATCAGCCTCCAGGTGTAGTAATGCAAGAAATAATTCCATGAACACTGAAGATAAGAACACTGTAATCTAGAAATAGGGCTTTAAAACAAGGATTTAGTTATTTTCTAATCAAAGGGTCTATCTAAGATGTTATACTGGGGAAGAATACGAAGAGACATCTTCCTGATGGGGAAAGAACTGATATAAACTTACTGGTGACAGGCAGTTAGTAAGCGAGTCACAGCTACAGGCCTCAGATTGGAAAGTTAATAAGGTTGGGCAGGACAGAGCTCTCTGGCTCCTCAGGGCAGACAGGAAAGAACCAGATGTCAGAACTGCCAAGACAAGTCATGTAAGTGACTCGGCTCAGTCCCACCCTTACCTGGGTAAAACCTCTGGGATCAGAGTGATCGCATTGTTGACCATTAAATTAAACTGAAGTTAATCTGGGCCCATTTGAGATCTGTCACCCTTATTTGGTTAATTTCTGACCAGTAATACTAAAATGATTTCAGAAAGTCAGAGGTTTTCTCAGGCAGCAAGGCACTCTTTATTTTTATAAACATCAGAACATAGTTTTACTCATTTATTCCAGCATCGCCTGTGAAAAGGCACAGTGAACAGGACTTTCAGAAACAGCTGAGGACAGCTTAGAAAAAAATCAATCTTTATCTTGTCTTTTACACATTACTTTTCAAATTAGCATATTCATTTTCTACCATTTTAAGTACATTAAAAAATTAAAATGCAATTTTTACTGGCTAGAGTGACAGATCTTTTATGTCACATTTACAACAACATTTAATATGTTGGCATGGTTACCCATTTGCTTCATTACTAACCATAAACAGTATTTGCAAGCAATCCAAGTAATCTAATTGAACAAAAATGTCCTATATTTTATTTTTATTTTTTTATTTTTTTTACCCTTTCGGACCAATGCACGTCTTCACAGAATTTTTCTGAGTAATAAGACAGTTTGTACATTTTGACATATCTGCAGCACACTTAATTTATATCATGCAAATTTCTTAGTTCCCGAATTTTGCCTGCACATCTCCATAGATCTATACCATAGAACTGTGTTGGAATGAAATCAAAACACCCTCTTGCTTGGAAAGCAGAACTGGCACGTTGGACTGGATTTTGTTTGAAATTAAGACACAGATTTAGAGATAGGATTAAATTCACTTAACATATTTGTATACATTTCCTTATATAGGCTACATAACATATAGGTATATAAATTCTAATCTTATTGTAAGTATATATTTCTTTAATTTGAATACTATATAGTATTGCACCTCTTTATCTGCTTCTCTAAAAGGATATAGTTCTCCCATAGACACCATGTCCAATCATCTGACACTGCAGATATGTAGGATAAGTTAAGGTGTCTCAAAATGGCACTAAGTTTCTGCTTAGGGTTCTGAATCCTGCCAAACTCCACTTGCTGTATTGACTTAATCTTCACTGACTATAACAAGAATATAGATACTCACAAATTAATGCTACACAATAGTGTCTAAACTGAGAGGTCTCACTTTCAATCTGCATCCAGCCAGCAGACCCTTTAACAGGCATGAAGTATTTTCTATTGACTGTAGTGGGTAGGAAGCATGAACATGACACTGTTCCAACAGTACCTGTACTCTATTGTTGGCTGGCAGTAACTGCAGGTGAAGAGGCTGACAAGTATTTTGAAGAGAGGAATCAACTGTTCACCAAGCTCTCCAATAACTTCTGACTCCTGCTATAAACTTTGGAGTCCAGTCAACCCCTGAAGGAAAACAGCAGAGCTTCAGCAGAAGTTAAATTGTTGAGGTGAAATCTCATGGCTTCTTGTTATCCAAACACCACAGAGGCAGCAGGAGTTTCTGAGAACAAAAGTAAAGCAGGAAATAGTGAAAAGGAGCAATTCCTTCTGTGAAGGAACTTGTAAAAGACAGGGTAAGACAAAAGCCAGGATCTGTTGGGAAAGAAGAGAGCCTTCTGATTGCAGTGTGGACATGGCAGTGGGTCAGGCAGCTTTATGCTTGTGAAATGGAAACATTAATTGGGTGCAGCTGAAGTAGAGACTGAGTAGAGAGAGTATTTCTCATCCAGACCTCATACCTAGGCCTACCTATCAGAAGGGCAGGACTTAATACCTGCTTCATGACAAGCCTCTGTTCTAGACTACAAGTGGATTTGCTGTGGGATATCTCGAGATACACATTTGCTCTTGAGGTATCTTCAATGCTTTGGCAGTTAGGATCTACGTTATCTACACTTGCAGTAACTGTGTAACAGGTGTTTGATGTGTTTCAGTAATAGAAAGCCGAAGTCACAGCAAAGCTGTTACTGGTGCTTAGGATTTGCACACATACTGTACTGTGGGTGAGATTTCTGAAGTAAATTCACTTTTGCCAGGGGTGAAAGAGGGGATTTTGTATGCTTGCTGGTTCTTGTTGGTAACATCTTTGCATGGGTGATATGAAGTCCAGTACAATGGTTCTTGATCCTCCAAAATAAACGTGCAGATTTTGTGAGAAAAATATCAGTAGTTTTCAAGTGCAATGGGGAAACATTCCTGAGCACTGTTCAGAGACCTTCTTGCATGCCATATCCTAAGAAACCACCTCTGCTGTGAGACCCAGGCACCTCAAAATACTCTGCAATTCTGATACCCTGATACTCCAGACTACCTAAATATTAATAAGGCACAGTATTTGTCTCTGGAACAAGGTGAAATCATTTACCAGTTGCCACACAAGAAATAAATGACAGAACTAGAAATGTAATCCTGCTTCCCAGATTCTCAGTGCTAAAGGAAAAGAATTTTCCTACTTTCAGAGGGTACTTTATGGTGATATTTAATGTTACTTGTGGTTTCCTATTTAAAATATTGCATGTTGGAAAGAAACTAGACCCTGCTATTTATAATAAGCAACTTAGGGCAATAATTGTTTCCAGTATTTGCCCAGTTCTAAAAATAACAATATCTAATGTGCACTAATTCTTTGTAGTTAAGGAGACTTCAGCACTATACTGTTGTTTTATCTGGAAGCTCAGCAAATGTGGATGCAACCCACTATCTGACAAAGACCAATAGTTTGACTAGGCAGCTATGTTAAATTTAAAACCAGGCAGGGATGTTTGACTTTATATGGGTTTTAGATGCATCTGCAGCTCTGGAGAGAAGGGCAAGAGGCCTGGGACTGAAAGCACTAAATCTTTAATTAAAGAACTCCTAACCATGCCTACTACATTTATAAATAACAAAACATTTATCAGAGCTTTTATCTTTTCTTGCAATCATCAGGCTGTACTAGATGTTGACAAAGTCAATGATTTATGCCTCAGATTTTTTTTTCATTACCAAATACCAAAGATGCTATTATCAGTGAAATCTTATGCAACTTAAATCTTGGGGCTTTCATGGCTTTGCTGTGGAATATTGTGAGCCTTTCTCACAAGTCATTTTGGACTAATGTTGGCCCAAAAAATGAGATTAAGTCTGCCTAGTGACGTTGCACCCAAATGGAAATGTTGGGAGGTTTCCTTAAAAGGAATAGTAGTTAAAAAATAAAAAAATAAACAAACAAAACCATTTAAATTATTTTAAGCATTAAGGTATTATTAGCTGCTGAATTCTAGAGTTGTTCGTTATGTTGCATTTAAATGCTTGCATTCAAAGTCCTGCATACTACTATGTCTGAAATATTACTCTCTTACTCTGTTATTCTAACTAAGCCTTCATTTCACCAAGTGAAAAGGTACAAAGGTGTCTAAAAAAAGTTCAGCTGGTCCCCTAATTTGTAATCATCTACTTAAATGCAAACAAGGAGCATCTCAAGAACAGATCCAGATTATAAATCTTGTATGAACATCTCACTTGCCAACATGGAGGCCCAGGAGCAGCAATCCACTCTTCCTTCTCTCTCATCATTGCTGTTGTCTTGGTGCAAGAGTAAAGATACTTTCTGCTCAGTTTCTAGCAGCAGATAGTTCCCATGATCCATAAGAATACTTCACCTACTGTCACTGGATGTTTAAAGAGATGCTGCGTAGATTGTGCAAAATGGCTTTAAACCGTGTGTTGGAAGATTCTGCCATACATACAGACACATACATATGTACATTGTATTTAAAACTATACATGAATATATCTATGCAAATATATGACCAAACCAAACCTCACTATAAAGCCTTAAATGACAATCATCACATTATGTGGGCTGTACGGGTACCACACAGTCTCCTGCAACAATTCCAGTAGCACCTTGCATTGTTATGTGCTGCAGTCACTTCTACGGTGAGTCTGCTGCTATTTTGAACACTGAATTCTTATAAACAAAAGTTATGAAACAATAAACTGGCATTTCTGTCATGCACAGCCTTTTCCTCTCCATCAAACTAAAGCTCAGCCAGGATGTTTGCTCTCCTGTATATCTGTATGCACACGGAAATATACTCCCTTTCTTTCACTATTCTGTTAAGAATGAGGTCTTGAGCTCATTCAGGAAATTTGAACGTTTTTAGTGTGACCACAATGTGTAGTTGCATGGGTCTTTCAGGGATAGAAAGGACAGGTATTACATGACATGTTTTCCAGATACTTCAACAAATTTGAAGTTCTTCAGACCCAGCCTGTAAGTTAATCATTGATATGTCCTCAGCTGTTGGTGAAGACAAAAATCTGTTATAAATTAAAGCACTTTTTGCCATAACTTTACGTGACTTTACTGCTATTCAGACCCTCTCTCATGTGAGTCTTCATATTGAGCTTTGGAGTATGCTTTTGTGTATGTTTGTAACTGACTCTTTCATTCAAGTTTCATTATATATGACAGGGAAATAAATGAGTGTTTTATCAAAGTCTGTGAATTCAGCATTTTTTCTCCAGATTTAACATAGGCAGTAACAAACCAGCTGAAATACAAAACTAAACTCCCTTTATCCCCCCCCCCGCCTTTTTTCTGGGGGGGGGGGGAAGGAGGGAGGGTGTAGTGAGGTGAAGAGAACATGAGTTAGAGCTGAGTTTTCCATATTACACCATGTTAAACTCCCAGTAACCTCTAAGAGAGAAAAACACATATTTTCAGTTGTACATTCAGAAATGACTGTCTTGGACTCATATGAAAAATACAAATGAGCCACAGAGAAAGGAATATATACAGTCACAGAATCACAGAATTGAAGGGGTTGGAAGGGACCTCGAAAGTTCATTGGGTCCAACCCCCCGGCCAAAGCAGGTTCCTTAGAGCAGGCTGCCCAGGTAGGCGTCCAGATAGGCCTTGAATATCTCCAGAGAAGGAGACTCCAAAAGAGTAAGAGTAAGAGTCCTTCTTACCATAACTTCAAATATCTTAGAAAAAGATATATTAAAGAGAGTAATGAAAAACGGGAATGTGGAAAGTGAATTTTCTTTGAGTTCTTTCTAGTTTTTTAACTTTTTTTTTTTTTGTGCTTTCATATCTCCTTTTCCTTTTCTGCTTTTCACGTGGGATTCTAAATCAAGTTGTAACTGGGGGATGCTATAAATTTAATTTTTTAAGGAGCAAATTGCACCACGTATCAAGAGGATCACTTTTATATATATATATATATATATATATATATAACTGTTTTGAAATATTCTTGTTGAACATATTGAACATATGTACCCCTTCCTACTGTAAGCACTACGTAGGAGAAAAAAAAAAAAAAAGAGGTAAAAAAAAAAAGTGGCATGCTCCTTGAAAAAATGTCCATCCTTATGGTAGGACAACAAGCAAAAGCAAAACTTAGGATGTCAAGTAAAGTATGGATCAATGATAAGAAAGATCTCACTATACTGCTTCCCTATTTAGCACTACCTCCTTACGTTGCTTGTCAGTAGAGGACAAGAAGTTCAAGGGGAAATCTGAAGCATTGTGAAGAGTCTTAAAGCTGTTTACTGGAATATTGTGGCAATTGTAAGATGAAAGAAGTCATTAATATATTGGTGGGAGTAAAGGATGAACTTTCAGCAGCATTGCAGAAATAATAGGAGAAAAACTTTTGAATACCTTCTACTCAAAACAAAAGGGAGAGAGCAAAGAGCAGAAGAAAACAAACAAACAACAACAAAAGTAAGGATTTCTCCTTCAGCCTGTGTATTAGTATACATCAGTCCTAATATCTTGGCCTCAGGTTCCCACTAAGATAATGGTTGAAATGCATTTCACTGCCACACAGGAGTGCTGGGAGAGTATGACCATCATCATACCACTGTGTTTCCAGCACTAGCTTATGTCTATGTTAGCAAACCAAGGACACGAGCACAGGCCCTGGTTGTCATTTGTCCATATGGTTAAATTTTCAGAACCATTTTGATGCAGGTCAACTGCAAGTTTTCCAGAACAATCCCTGGATGTTGAGTGAGAGTTAAACCTGGCCCAGTAACAGTTCTGCATAGGCAGTTTGGATGCAGCCACTCTCTTTGGACACTGTTCTTAAGATTATGGTTGTGGTAGGATGGTGCCAGCTGGCCTCCAGGCTAGAGAACATTGACCTGGCACAGGGAACAAGTCTGTGCTAGCTTAGTACGTCAATGCAGCATTTGTGGTCCAAGTTCACTGCCTGCCTAACTTACCCTGGCACAATGAGCATTTGGGGGAAACACTGAGCTCAGTATAATGCAAATGGCAAACGAGAGAGGCAGCAATTTAAAGATCATCTGGCTCCTGAGGCACCCTCTTGACACACCATCAAAATGAATGACCTATATGCAAGAGTCTTTGCAACTGTCAGTGGTCCTTCCTCAAGGAGCACTGTAGCAACATGCCATTAAAAAATACATAATCGTGTCATACACTATGTGCTCAGTCTACTATGTTTTCCCTGATTATTGTATAGAAATATCTGTAATATATTCCTACAGTAGTTTTTCTTTCACTCAGTCTTTTAGAGTGAAATACCAAAGACTTCATCAGTAACGTGTCCAGATCTGAAGCCTGGGGAGGAGTGGGAACTGTCACGTAACACAGAAGTATTCTGTGTATATCTTTACCATCTATCTACTACATTAGGACAAAACTACTTTTCAAATTAGCATGTAAAATAATGTGTATGGTACCTGAGGGCTAAAGAAACAGGGGTGTCCCTGAATGATTTCTGCCTTAGCAGACAGGCATGCTTTGAGTTGCCCCCTCCTTAACCTTCTTCACTCTCTGTTCTCTTTTCAGTTCAGGAAGAGGTTGTCTGTCCGGTTGCCTTCTGGAACAACATTAATGATGTTTTATCCCAAATCCCATAGGTCTTGATAGAATAAGTGCTGTTTTGCTGGAGAATGAGAGATCTCTGAGTTGTCTACATGACTTCCTAAAGTACCTTTGGCTTTACGAGGAATCTGGGGACATCATCACTTCTACTTGGAGAAAACTGAGGATTTGAGATTTATCCACTCATGTTCCTAGGAAGGAGTCTTCAAGGACTTCTCTAGAACATCTTCAAACACAGGTCATTCAATGGGCTAGCTCAAAGATGGATTAGAGATTGAGTAATGGGAGAAGCTCTAGACAAGCATGTCTCTGAGGTTTAGGAAAACTGTCTATTTCTACTTTCCTTTTGGAGACACTTTTTAGGGAGTAGTTTGCTTGCTGTTGTTCTATTCATGTCAGTTGCCTGAACTACCCAGTTGGATGGCCTTATATCTTAAATTAGAGTCATCATAAACTGGTAGAATGGGATGAGGTTTTGCCATCTGTGGTAGAGGTTTAATTTCAGTGGACTTCTGTGATGGCCAACAATGGACAGGATTTGTCATGGAGGTTTCAGCTGAGGCCTGGGCCAACCATGACATAAGTCTCTGTTGTATTCCCAATTTGAAACCCTACACAGACCCTCCAGTAGCTTATAAAGTACCCCTGGGAATACAGTCTTTAGAAGCTGACTGGTGGATACTCTCCTTTACCCACAGTCTGGACTAGCTAGGGAAGTAAAAGTGTTTCTCTTGGACAACTGTAATAGCTTGGATGGTTGCTGGGACAACATCTCACTCAACAGCTCATACCTCTGACTCTGATTCAGTGCTCTAAGAATAGCCATAATTGCAAAATCTCCCCCTCCATAATTTCTACTGCACACAGGGCTGATGAATAGTCTCTTCTCCTGACAGTTGGAGTTACATCCTTGATTGCTGGTCAGCTCTTATTCCAGGCCAGACCTTTGGGCTTCCTCCAAGCAAGTGAGTATTTATAAACCTGGCTCATGGAAAGAACCCACAAGATGAATATATGTAAATGTGTTCCTTTAGTGCAGAGTCCTGAAGGAGGAGATGTCTAGGTCAGGAGAGCTAGGCAGACTATGCCAACTAACTGAGCCTATATAAGCTACCAGGCATTGGTAAACCACAACAGACCAGTGCAGAAATCTGTCACCAAGGATTACAGCCTTTTTGCCTTACTGTCAGTGTTTCCCCCATCTCTTGCTGCATGATATTGGTAGAGAACAATACAAGCTACTTGTGCATGAATATGCACATACACGGGCTAGTTCTAGAAAGTCCTTATCAAGAGTGCAAGCAAAGTGTTTGTGAGCTGGGTCATTCTAATGCATAGTGTGTTTTCATGGGTGTGGTGGTACACCCAGAACTTGGAAGGAGAAATTCAGTCTGAGGCATGCTGGCTGGAGACCACTGCAACAAGCTTAATGGAGCTTTGAAAACATAACCATGGGAGGGGAATGACTGATCAATGGAAAGAAGCAAGGTAGAGAAGCTGTCTTTGTAGCATCTTGAAATGAAGTGGGTTTGTTAAGATGGCTTTAATCATGTCCAAAGAAAACTTTTTACTGCCTCACTGGGACAGGCCCTCAAGTTTCAAAAGTTAACAAAAAAAAAATAAAAAAGGAAAGAAAAAGAAAGAAGGGAGGAAGGGAGGGGGGGAGGAAGGAAGGAAAAGAAAGAAAGAAAGAAAAAGAAAAGAAAGAAAAGAAAGAAAAAAAGAAAGGAAGGAAGGAAGAAAGAAAAGAAGACCCCTTTAGGATGGAGAACAGTAGGTTAAACCTCTGTTCTTTGTGAATATTTCAAGCAAGTTTGTGTCCTCCTTCTGGACATCTTTCATTTTGCATAACTGCTGATATACGCATAGGAGGCAGCAAGAGGAGGCAGTTAGAAAAACTGGGGCTGGCTGGTAAAAAAAACAAAAAACAAAAAACAAAAAAAACACACATCAAGGGTGTGGGAAACCAAGGCTAGAATCCTCATAGATCTAACTGGGTTAAAAGATGAAAACAGCACTTGCAAGAGGAACTGACAACTTCAAACCAGACTTTGGTGGGTTGTGAGGGAAAGAAGAATGACTGGTGGTGGTGGGCGATGTTTGATAGAGGGCAGCTACTTGTACACTGGTATTGTGTGGATTTGGTATGCATGAAGGTATGGCAGCAAAAAAAATGTCATATGAAGACGTATAAACCTCCATGAGAAACTTTCTTCTCTTTAGCTGGTATTTTTATTGTCTCTTTTGAATAAAGAATATTGTGTAAGGAGTACTCTGGAAAATGAATGAACACTGAGTGTGGGGAACAGCTGGAGCATTTCTGACATACACTTCTTTTACTTGCCACCCTATTTATGGGTCTGTAGGAATGTGGAGGGAAAAAAAAAAAAAGTTTACTGCTTTAATATTTCTTGTGAGCAAAGTCCATACAGGATCCATCTCAGAATGTGAGAGCAGAGAACAAAAGGTTTCGTCTCTGTGCCAGTCTGTGATGATTAACTCAAGTACAATGTTTGTCTATATTATGATTTAAAGTTGCTGGACTCTTTTCCCATAGGTGTTCTTTATATAGAGGTGTATGTGCACTGGTGTGTATGTACAGATGTATGTATGTTTCCACCCCAAACATTAAATGTAACTTTAGAGGAAAAAAAAAAAAAACAAAAGAAAACACTATTTATTTGGTGTTATTTTGTTTGTTTGATTGTTTGTTTGTTAAATATTTATATAGATTGTATTTTTATAGTGTTATGATAAGAGTCAACAGACGGTCTGCTACAAAAAGTCTTCCAAGTTCAAATAGCTTTTATCCTGGCCTATAAGCAAGTATTCAGTGTAGTGAAGACCTGTTGTACCATTTTAGTTGGGCAATGGTTGTAGAAACATTTTCGTGGTATGAGTAGAGATGAGGAGAGCAGAGAAGAACAGAGTCTCCTGCTCACAGTCCTCTGTGGGATAATATACAAATCATCTGCAAGTCCATCCTGCATTGCAAGGCCATTTACAGCTTGGCACATGCTGAGACCACATGCATGCATTTCATCACATGAGGGAAGGTTTGCAATTGGATTAGAGACAGGAGAAGGACAGGGGAAAAAGATCCCTCTCAGATGGGGATTGCAGATGGAGGAAAAAACAAGGTTTGGCAGAATATCTCACTTTTCTCCCTGTGTCTGATGTGGGATCAAGATACAGGAGGAAACCTGATGTTCTGTGAAGATGTTTCATGAACATCATGTCTTGAGAAATACAAGATTTTCACTCAAGACCATGAAGACCCCATGGTAAAACCTTGCCCACTGTGATGTTTACTGGAGCTGTGTGAGATTCTGTTGAGAAGGACTATCTAAAAGGCAAATTGAGCTAGAAGAAAAATAACTTGGACCCCAATTAGCCCAGTTTCTCGAAACAGAATCCATCCTCCACTTTCCATCGGGGCTTCTGAAGGGAGAGGTCTGCCAGCTCTTAATCAATTCCTCCAGATCTACCAAAATGAGAAAATAAAAGAAGTTCTACCTTCGTAAACCAGTTACAGCTTTGAGTCTTCATCATTGATGTCATAAATGGATACTGGTGTCAGGAAATGTGGTAACTACAAATTAAGCTAACCATAAAATCATAATTGTATTGGATAGACAACAACTGCTTTGATTTGACAACTGGTTATAGTAACAACTGAAGTTACTTCTATAAAGGATGTAATCAATTAGAAAAATAAATTCAGTATGTTTCAGATTTTTTTTATTTTTTTTTTTTATTCACTGTTCTTGAAACCTTGTGCAGTAAAAGGCTTAGGAAAAGCCAGTTTCATCCCAGAAGCCACAGTTCATTTGTCCAAGAAAGAAAGCTCGTTTAAGGATTAAATTGTTGTATTTCTGAAGCACTGAAGCTGATCGTAATTTTGCAGATGATTTGAATAGGAACATAAAGAAGGCTTTCCTAAAATGTGGTGTGCAATTTTGTGGTTGAATAATCATGGCAAAGATGAATAACAAATATAAAATAGACTTTCCTTATGTTAAGTCATTAACTCATAAGTCTTTGAACAAATTATGGCTCAGATCACAGAGAAGCAGATAGTTTTTAAGAAGTAATAGTTTAGGAAAGATACTATAATTTGAAATGTTTTACATCAATCTTTTGAGCACCAAAAATTTAAGTCATGATTTACAGGGATTTTTTTTTTTTCTAGCTCTGTATCTGTTACATCATCACAGAATATAAACAATCACATTTAAATGTAAATATACAATCATAATATTTATAGGGTAACATACTGTCGACACCAGTACAATATTTTAGAATATAAGTAATAGGTATATGATAAAATAACGATATAACAGTTATGATATTTTAGTATGGTTAGAAGTAGATTTATTCTTGAATATAATTAATTTTACTCTTTATTTACTCATTGGGAAAAACATTCACAATCTGAACAGAAGATTAACATAGTATAATAACACAATATGGGGGTTAAATACAGTATCAGTTTGTAAAACGGCATGTTATATACAGCTGTTTTGGATTATACTACCTTTTTATTGATGTGCCCAGATATTTTTTTTTTCTAGCAGCTTAAACGTGGGGGGGCTTTTAAACATACAAAGTATAACAAATTGCAGATGAATTGGTCCATGAGGATAGTTTTAAAAAAAAAAAAAAATCTCCTAAGGTATGTTGTTGAAATTAGAATATGAAAAAAACAGAGGTACTGGAGAAAACTTTGACCAACTGGAATTCTGTTTAAACTACTGTAACAGAAGGCAGATTGTGAAGGCAAACTCACAGTATTTGCTTCTTGATGAGACTTTTCATTAGGCAACTTAGATAATGCTAAGAAATAATTTCATTAATTATCTATTCAATGTAGCTTTTAAAATACTAATTCAGGCCTTGCCTTTGTTTCTAAAAAGTAAGATTTTTTTTTAACTTGGATTAATTAAAACATTAGTGCAACCCTGGGGTTAAAACAGGCGTTAAAGACAAGGTACTGACAAGTAAATAATCAATGGCCTGGGTATATACAGATGACCTTTCCTGTACTGTTTAGTAAATGTCCTGATTGTGTCAAAATGATGGACTTGTATCAGTTGCACTGAGATGTAGTTGTATTCTTATACTAATAAAAGCAAATCCTCAGAAGAGGCAATCTGACTTGCCTTTTGTACTAGAAGCCTTCCCACTAAAATGCTGTAGTCATATTTACAGAACTGTACAATTGACATTGATTGTGTTTCCTTTTTGGATTTTACAAGATACCATTTGTTTTCTAAAGCTTCATTCTCGATAAGTATTACAGTGTTCTGAAAATAACTATATAAATAAGATACACAACAACTGTAGAAGAATCATAAATTTCCCTACATTTATTGTCAGTACAAATTAGAACTGATTTGTAAAGGTTCACAGATAATCCTTAGATTTAATATTATTCCAATTTGAGGAAGTCCTGTAGGTGCCTTGCTACAAATATCATTGATTATGATATAACCTATATCGAACCAATATCTAACCAATAACTACTGGTTATTGGTGCTACAGGATTAAGAGTTTCTGAGGGCTCCATTCCATTATGCACAATGGAAGAGAATTTGTAACACAAATGCCAACTAAGCAGTGACATATGAAACATTTTATTTTGCATTGTTTAAATTCTAAAGATAAGATATGAAGATGATGAAGATATGAAGAGATGAAGATATGCCTTACATTTTATGGATGTATAGATATACGTTTCACAGCTTATTTTATGATTTAAAAATAAAAAATTGAAGGTACAGGAAGACAAAATGGATTCTCCAAAAACATTTTTTTAAGAAATAAAGTCTGCTACAGTTTCAGAAAGATTGCCTCCTCCATTATAATTATTAAGAAATATCTTCAAGAATAATACGTTTGCTTCTTTTAGTTTGCATCCTTTCTGCATATATATATTTCTAATTCACTATATATATATGTATATATATGTAATTTGCTAGATTCATTGTTCAATTTTCTTCACAATAAAAAGTAAATCCCCCATTTTCAGAGGGGTCTGCCTATTTTCAGAGCTGTCTTGAATTTCTAATACAAAGGACATCAAGGATATGAATGTTCAATATTTTCCCACTTATGTGAAATATCAGTGCTATAGGTTCTGTCTCTCTGGGAAATATTTCCACAAAGTTTCAAAATGATAAGAGCATTTCAAAGGTGACTAAAATACAGTATTCATATCTTAAATGTCTGTAGTTTGTTTGAACCTTGGCAAGAAGAGTTCATAAAAATAAAAACAGCACAGCAGAGAATGTATTACTACATGAAATAAGAATACTGGAATACTTCAGATTTTATCTGTCTGTTAGTATTACAGTTTATAGAAGGGGAGAGATTTCTTTCCAAATTCATGTCTTGAACTTAGCACCCCCCCAAAAAAAAAAGTCCAAAACAAGCAAACAAACAAAAAGAAGCCCAAACCCTCAAAAAACAAACAAACAAACAAAAAAACAACTATTTTGAATTTCTCTGAAATTTTACACAGTTAAATGATGCATGATTTAAAACAGGCCAACAGGCACAGGGTCATGGTCTTGCTACCACAGATACTCAGAATACTGCTTTAATGGCTGATTGCACGTTCATCACGTTGCATTTGGAAGTCTTTGAGATTGTTGTCAACTTTCCCAAATCAACTAACAGAAGAAACAAAGAGACAAAAAGTCTGCCTGAAAGGTTTAATAAGAAGGTGAAATGGGCGAATGACAGAGACTAAGAAACAATTTGGGGTTTATGTTAACTCTGAACAAAGGATTCATACTTGTAAATACTGGTGGAGGTCTGAAGCACTAAGAGATATGTAGGACATAAAATTACATTTTTCCATCATGCCGACCTTGATGCTCACAAAACTCTTGCATGAGACAAATTGGAAACATGCTTTACACCAGTCATCCCATTTCAACATCAGGGAAAATCAATTTCTGGGGAGGACAAGAACAACAGAAGCTTGAGGATTTATTGTGGCAGAACTTCAGATTTTCTGTGCTAGAGTGTCTTTTAAGGAAACCACTACTGTCACAAAGGTATGATTCTTGTTATTTTAAAAGTTATTTGCAAAATCATGAATGGAAAGAAGTTGTTTGAAAGAGAATATATATTGGCAAAAAAAACTCCATATATCTTGGGTATTGAACTAACAGTAGGAATCTGATTTATTGGTCTGTGACTCCCCCTCTGTGCTGCAGCAATGCCATTACTTCAAATCAGTGGAAAAAATAAAATAACTAAAAGGCAAAGCAAACCTGGTGGTTGTATGAGGCTTAACAGACTGATGATCTCTTATGGCTTTCCTCTCCACCTGCTGAGTTAAAACACTTGATGGTCATCCTTAGATTCCTGAAAAATTAAATGCTTTGACTATGTTCATCTTGTGGCCTAATCACATGTATGTGAATGGAAAGACTTAGGTAACCCCAAAGTCTCTGAAGAAACATTTCCTGAAGAAAATACCTAAAATAGATTGGTTAAATCTCTCTTTGAAAGTTCTTTGCTCTCCTAGTGTACCTAGAAGGGAACTAGGTACCAAATTTAGATTAGATGTATTGCCTTTAGGCATTGAAAAATAGAAAGATAAAACCTGCTTTTGGTGATAAAACCTGCCTCTGGTATTAGATTCCATCTCTGAAATCACTTGAAGATCATTATAGAAGTGTAAAATAGACTATACTTGTACACCTCTAGAGCAACCTCTTGGCTAACCTTTTTTTTTTTTTTTTTTTTTTTTTTTTAACTAGTGTTTGTACTAACTATGCAAATAAATAGACCCTCAACTGAGAATGGAATGAATACTCTAAGGGAAAATGATTATTCTACATTTATTAGCCACAAACTACAGAGCTCTTGAGTGGTACAGTTCTACCTGTGACATGATGCAAGACACAGAGACCTTTTCAATATAACCAGCGCATTTCTTGGGGTTTCATTTTTTCCTCTTTCTATTTTTTTCTCTTTCTAATTTTTTCTCTTTCTATTTTTTTTCTTTTTCTCTACTTTTTTCTCTACTTCTCTTCTCTTCTCTTCTCTTCTCTTCTCTTCTCTTCTCTTCTCTTCTCTTCTCTTCTCTTCTCTTCTCTTCTCTTCTCTTCTCTTCTCTTCTCTTCTCTTCTCTTCTCTTCTCTTCATATACTCATAGTAGGTATAGTATCTCAAGTATTTCTCTGACCCTTATAGTTAGGCATGGCAGACAAGAATGACCTGGAAGGCAATGTGGACAGCTAAATTTATGAAGACCACTATCTGACTGTAAAACATCTGCCTGAGGATTCTGCCAAAAATACATTGTTGGCCGGCTAGCTAGCAATTACATGCAAACATGCTGTACCTGTATGTCAAATATGAACCAGCTGTAAGATCACTAGTGCTGATTCATCTGCAGAACATGCCATAAGCCATTCATTTGACTTATGATGAGATAGAGTTGAGTTGCGTGATGAAGAAACGAGCAGTAAATCGGCTGCCATTCAGCTATGCCTTTAACTGAATGAATATTGTTGGATAACACACACCCATGCTATTGAGCTATTACTAACCTACAGGAGCTTTGAAAGGGTAAAGGAAATAAACTACTGAAACTGTGCGGTGTCTTTCACACAGTTAACTCTGATCAGAAATTAGCTTTTCTAAGGGTCAAGAAAAGCATGTGTCTGAAGTAGTATTTACAGACATCTGCACAGTTTTAATGCTAGCTATTGCATCTGTTCATGTTGGCAAACCCAGGTCCAGCTTGGTCTGAGCTCTTCAGGACTGCAGTGTAAATCCTTCTGGGCTCTTTAACTCCACGGGATTAGAGGCTCACAAATCACAGATCAGAATAGAGGTCATAGACATAGTGTTTCAGGAGTCTTAAGCTGCAAGCCTCAAAATCTCTCTAGTCCTGCAGATTGTTCAAACCATTCTGCACTAGAAGTTTGGGGTGAAAAAAAACTCTTCCCACCATTTGTGTTAAGCAGTGTCTAACTAGCAGCTATTAACTACATAACCATATTTCACTAGAAGTTAACACAGCAAGTTTCAGCCCAAAAGAGCTGTCAGTGACTCCAAGCAAGGGGTTAGAATGGAAACCATTAAAACCATACCTTTTGTTGCTAAAAGTAGGGAAGGAAATATGCAATACAGCTATACCTGTTCTAAAGGAAGCCATCTGTCTAGTTTCTCTAGTACTAAGCAACACTGATTATGCTCGGCAACCAATATATATTGCATTTATGTATCATGTATTTACTTGCCTTGTTAAGTTCAAAGGATTTGGGTTTATAACCTGAAAGCCCTAATGTGTAAAACCTTTGCTGTTTCCCTTGGGACAAAATTCTTCAACTAAACAGAAAATATTATCAGGAAGTTATTTTCTTTTCACTCATCCTTCTCTTAAATTTTGTTTTTCATAATCTAGTCTTTTTACTTACTATTCCATTAAATAACTCCTCTTTGATTAATTAGCTCATCCTTAGAATATACTCTTCAGCCACTGCTTCCATGAGTTAAATATGCAAGGATTCTTAATCTTTTAAAGATTAACTTTTAACTTTTGTTCCCCTGATCACCACCAGCCCCCGATCCCCTTAATTTTCACGTTGTGCCTCTCTACACTACTAGGTTAAAGTCAGGGCTGGAACTAGAATTGCTGAAATACCAGAAGTATTTACGATCTGTCTGGAAGTTTCTGAAATACTGTGAGAAAGTCCATTCTTGTGAGATTTCCAGCTCAGTCTTAATATTCAGATAAGATCAGGATAAGAAACTAAACTTTTCAGTGATGTTTATCCAAATTTTTGAGATTTCTTCATCACTGTTAAAAAGCATATATATACTATGTAGTATATGCATCATCCTCATGCATTTTGTCCTCTCATGCTTTCTCATCAAATATCCTGTCCAGTTCATGTCAATGACCTCTAGTGTCTTTAATAAATTGAAGCAACATTAGCCTGCTGTTTTAGACCCCAAGATAGCAAAACACACTAAGGGTTATAGGAACGTGTTCAGACTCCCCACATGTCCACTTTTGTTTCTGAGATGAAGAGCAAGCCACTGTCTAAACTGTCCCAACCCTGGATTCCTACTCAGTGGAAGAAAGTAGCTCTGATATCTAAATTTCCCCTGCCTTATAACCGAGAAGAGAAGAACATAGCCCTAGAAATCAGTTCTATCATCTTTCAGCAGAAGATGCACCAAAAAGATGATTGCCTACAAATTGCAGGGTAAAATCACTACTACCTCTGTGACCACTTAAGCCAATCTACAGGGAAGGGGCTATGACCTTCTTCTATTCTTCCACACTGCCCATGTCTGGATTAACAAATATTCCTCAGAATCATGAAAAAGTCCACATTTTTATACTTCACTAAACTATCACATCTCAACCTTGTGATGCCTGGTACTGTAGCAATATCAGATACAGTTAATAACATAGGTATGTTTATAAAAAACACTCTTGCCTGATAAAGCAAATTCTAAGGATGAACACTTACCAGGGAATAAAACATTTTGAAAAAGACTGACTAAATGTGAAAATTATGTCTCAGTTGCATGTGCCATTATTGTGCCAATCTCCTCTGGGGAGTTTGGCTTGTTATTTTCCCTTTGGCTATTATGAGCATTCTTTGACAAAACACATACTTTTAACAACCTGAATATTTTATGAACTCCTCTACTTATTCTTGGCAGCTTCTCTTTGCTCTGAAGAGAATAGGAAAATTTTAGCATATAAAGTGTTTTTTTGCTTCTTATTCTGTTATATTGTATTCTATCTCAACTTCGAAAAATGATCAGGAGTTGTATACCCTGCATTGTGTTTCAGCTGCTAAAAATGATTGGAAGGGCCTGGCCTGTGCATATAGCTGATATTTCTTCCACTGGTTTCCATTAAAACAGATTGTCCTTCATAAAGATAAATTAACTAAGCAGAAATGTCTGGGTCTAATTTCAGTTGCATCGTTTTCAATGGTACAATATATATCCCTCTGGTTGCAATAGCATCCAGGTGATTTTGTATATTAGGTGATGAAGGGTGGATCCTAGAATGTCTGAATGTTCATCTCGGATAAACACTCAGAAATCTGGCTGCCTGACATACCTGCTCAGTCTATTTTGGTTTATAAAATAACAGAAGTGGAAATTTAATGTGGGCAAGATTTACATGAGATCTCTAGTATACTGCAATTCCAGCTGGATTTATACAGTTCTTGCTTTCTGCCCTTCATCTTTTCATGCTTTTTCCTTGCCTTTGCATTGGATCTAGGACTTCTTGTGGCTGCTTTTTTGGATCAAGACTGATGAGGGGAGTGGCCTCTTTCTAAAGTCAAACCTTTAAATCTCAGGCCAGGATGTGTCTTTCAAGAGTGTATGAAAAGAGTTCTTTCTTTCAAATTCTTTCAAGTATGTATCATATGAAGAAAATGATTGAACGATTTCAGCAGTACCTTTCTTTTCTTCAGAAATCAATCAAGATAAGTTCTTGATAGCTTGTCAACTTATTTCAAGATGACATTGACACTATTTTTATGTGGACTGACCCATTTTGGGATTTACCAGTTCTTAAGACAGGTCCAAAAAGAACTTCAGACAAAGTCCTTTATAGTTCACCAGTATGATAAAAGTTTCTATATCATTCTACTGCTTTGCCTGATATCTTCTTTCCATCCCCCATCCACCTTTTTTCTTTTCTTTTTTTTTTTTTTTTTTTTTTTAATGACACATAAAAACAGTCTGTCTGGTACAGTTAGAAAGAAGGGCTTGACCCAGGTGAGTGAACTGTCACCCAGACTCCCTGAGGCTGGTTGAGTAGAATGACTGCTCCAAAGGGCTTCAGAGGAACACTAATAAGCCAGTTCCAATGGGATAGCAGAAACCTAGAAAATTTAAATGGGTTCATAGTTTCCAGAAGTGAATTCCCTCTGTCATAAATCATTCACTGACATAGGCTTAGGTCCTGATTTAAAGGAAGGTTTTCCTTCTATTTCTCAAGGGTCGTCAATGTTTCTTTATTCAGAGATTAAAATTTATCTGCTTTTATATTTATTCAGAACAAACACAAAAAGGGAAACTTCTTATATAGCTGTGAGAAGAACTATATAGCTGATTACACAGGAGAAACAGCACAACCAGAAAGAGATCAAAGGTTAATTTGCAATCTGGTAATCTTGTATCACAAGCAATTAATTGATCAGTGATGTTTGTATGAAGAAGTCCAAAATCTTCAGTCAGAACTTAAACATACATTGCTATGCATATTTTTAAGCACAGGAGAAAAAGGCCCATGGTCCAAAGATACAATACAAAACAGTATATATAAAATAAATGTGCATGTAATAATACACATTCAAATTATTAATATTAATATTAATATTAATATTTAATGTGTATTTAATAATACACAGTATATAATAATATATATAAATAAGGAATGAATAATAGGAATAGTAAAATCTCCCACATTGGGTAGGAAACATTTTATAGCTCTTAGAGCTGTTAGTTGTTCTGATCCTTTACATACCAATGTTTGAGCCCGTGTCCTGGCCCTGTTTAGGTTAACTACTGTGGGCAAGCCCACTACAAGGAAAGGAAAAAGACAAAATGATAGGCAGTTTCACCAAAATAGGCACTAATATTTGGGTCATAGAAAATTCTCAGTATCCTGATGGGATCACAGCAAGAAAACTTTCAAAAAAAAAAAAAAAAAAGTCATAATAAGAAAACTTTAAAACATAATAAGAGCAAACATCTGATTTTGTTGGTTTTCTGTCACACCTTTGTACCAAAGCACTTTCTTTTGGAATAATGTAAGTCATTGTCTGTCTGTCTCAAGAACTGTCTTGTCCCTCATCTACAAGAGATTTGACATGATCTGGCTATCTCAACATCCTCTGACCTCCTGAATGAATCAAGAATTTGAGATAGTCAGCCAAAGTTTTGTGACCTGCTGTCCAAAGGGGAGCAGTGAGCTGGATATGCCTTGAGGGAATTCTCTTCCAGTTCAGGAGTTCTGTGCTGATCATTCCTACGTAGGACATGCAGTTCAAACACTGGCAGAGAAAAACAAACAAACAACAACAACAAAACACTTTAATGTTTCATTGTTCAACTTTATTCCAAAACCTGTATTTCACGTACTTCAAATTAGGGATATTTAAGCACATAACTATACTATCAATCCACTTTATGATTTAATACTACATTCAAATATACACAGACACAGACACAGACACAGATTTCTAGGTTGGAAGAGACCTCAAGATCATCGAGTCCAACCTCCGACCTAACACTAAGTACTCCACTAAACCATATCGCTAAGCTCTACATCTAAACGTCTTTTAAAGACCTCCAGGGAAGGTGACTCCACCACCTCCCTGGGCAGCCCGTTCCAATGCTTAATAACCCTTTCGGTAAAGAAGTACTTCCTAACATCCAACCTAAATCTCCCCTGGCGCAACTTTCACCCATTCCCCCTCGTCCTGTCACCAGGCACGTGGGAGAACAGACCAACCCCCGCCTCTCTACAGCCTCCTTTAAGGTACCTGTAGAGAGCGATAAGGTCTCCCCTGAGCCTCCTCTTCTCCAGGCTGAACAAGCCCAGCTCCCTCAGCCGCTCCTCGTAAGACTTGTTCTCCAGACCCCTCACCAGCTTGGTCGCCCTTCTCTGGACTCGCTCGAGCACGTCCATGTCCTTCCTGTAGCGAGGGGCCCAAAACTGAACACAGTACTCGAGGTGCGGCCTCACCAGAGCCGAGTACAGGGGCACAATCACTTCCCTAGACCTGCTGGCCACACTGCTTCTTATACAGGCCAGGATGCTGTTGGCCTTCTTGGCCACCTGAGCACACTGCTGGCTCATATTCAGCCGACTATCAACCAATACTCCCAGGTCCTTCTCTGCCAGGCAGCTTTCCAACCACTCATCTCCCAGCCTGTAGGGCTGCTTGGGGTTGTTGCGCCCCAGGTGCAGGACCCGGCACTTGGCCTTGTTGAACTTCATACAGTTGGCCTCAGCCCATCGGTCCAGCCTATCCAGATCCTCCTTCAGAGCCTTCCTACCCTTGAGCAGATCGACACACGCACTTAGCTTGGTGTCATCTGCAAACTTACTGAGGGTGCACTGGACGCCCTCATCCAGATCATCGATAAAGATATTAAAGAGGACCGGCCCCAGTACCGAGCCCTGGGGGACACCACTAGTGACCAGCCTCCAACCAGATTTGACTCCATTCACCACAACTCTCTGGGCCCGGCTATCCAGCCAGTTTCTAACCCAGCGAAGCGTACGCCAGTCCAAGCCCCGAGCAGCCAGTTTCTTGAGGAGAATGTTGTGGGGAACGGTGTCAAAAGCCTTACTGAGGTCAAGGTAAACCACATCCACAGCCTTTCCCTCATCCACCAAGCGCGTCACTTTGTCATAGAAGGAGATCAGGTTCGTCAAGCAGGACCTGCCTTTCATAAACCCATGCTGACTGGGCCTGATCGCCTGCTTGCCCTGCAAGTGCCGCGTGATGACACTCAAGATAATCTGCTCCATGAGCTTTCCTGGCACTGAGGTCAAACTGACAGGCCTATAGTTCCCCGGGTCTGCCCTCCGGCCCTTCTTGTAGATGGGCGTCACATTGGCTAGCCGCCAGTCAACTGGGACCTCCCCCGATAGCCAGGACTGCCAATAAATGATGGAAAACGGCTCGGCCAGCTCCTCCGCCAGTTCTTTCAGTACCCTCGGGTGCATCCCGTCCGGCCCCATCGACTTGCGCACATCCAAGCTCCGTAGCAGGTCGCCAACCATTTCCTCATGAATAGCGAAGGCCACATCCTGCTCCCCATAATACCTTCTAATGCAACGCACATACTGAATTATTCTTCATAAAATTCAAATGCGCAGCTTTAATTCTGACTTGCATAAAACTTTGTATAAAAGCCCAGTGCATCTTTTAACACAGAGACAAAATAAAGTTTCTAAAATATGGATGTCTACATTCTACTCAGAATCTTCCATATAGAATAGGGTAATAACAAAACATCTACAGGATTTCTTAGATATATGCTCTTCTCCCTTACTAGGATGTGAAACTCTCTGTTGGAACAGGATTTAAAAAACAAGTATAATGGAGACGTAATTTATATTTTGTGTGTAGCACCAGTTACAGAAAATATTTTTCAAAAAAGGAAAAGTTTGCAGGTTTTATGTTCTGCTATGTTTTGTTTTTCAAAAGACAGTCAGATTCCAGATTCAATTAATCTTCTCTGGAAGTTCACTCAACAAGCAGATACAGTCTGCTTGTGAATACTCTGTCCTCTGGTCTCTTATGGTTCCTTCTGGGCTCCGTTATGTGCCTGTTCTCTGACAAGCACAACAGCCTTGGCAGGTCCTTGATAGAAATGCAATCTTAAATGAAGCTTAGACCTGGTTCATCACTAGTTTTGAAAGAAAGAAGGCTACATCTGGAAATTGCAAAAAATCTGTAATTCACACTGAAGATAAGGTTTGATGTATAACATAGATAGAATTGACAGGTTTGTGTTGTTTCAACAGATTGGCCTATTAATGTATGTCTTGGTGTAGCCAGCTATATATAAATATATATATATACATGTACACAGATCTGTCTATACATACAGTTGTTACAAATATTTCAGTTCTTACAATGACAGAGTGAATCCTGGAAGTGAAAGCCAAATTTAAAAGAAGTGTGTTGTTGTTGTTGTTGTTGTTGTTTTCTTGTTTGTTTTTTTTTTTTTTTTTTTTTCCAGTTCACCACTGCAAAATATAAAGAAATACTGAAGGATTTTCTTTTGTTAGACCTTTAAAAATAATATGTTCTGCCCCGTTACTGACTATTAGCCATACCTTTTTATCGTGGTCTCTCCTTATTCCCTGTGAAATTATTCGCCCTAGATATTGACTGTAACAATAGGTAGAAGTCTAGAAGTCTGTTTACTTTAAGAAGAAATTTCTGGCCTTGTAAAACTGAGAGTTTCAAAAAGATTTTCAAAATTGGAGAAGAAATTTTTTTGCAAAGTAATGTGGTGGTCATGTGTAAGATGTTCACCTTTATTTCCCATCTGAATGCTAACACTTCATTTGCCAGCACAGTCCCTGAGCTGTTGTTACCTGAACTCTAATGCAATACAAACCATATCAGACTCGGCAAAGTTAGAGTTTAATCACAGCACAAATGTATACCTAAATAAATACTTACAAACAAGGCAAGTTTCCCATACAAGGGATGAATGTGTAGTCTTTGATGCAGAAAGCTTAATAAGCATCTAAAAGCTGCATTGTATAACCTGGTAGGAAACGCTCATTTTAGGCCTCATGATTTTGCTCTAATTAAATTGTGCATAATTTATAGCAGATGAAAGTCCCCTTGATGGTTGTCATTTGCTGTGTGGTCATTCCCTACCTTGTGTTTTTCCAAACATTCTTCTGAATTATCCAACTGTTAAACTATTTGGTGTTAAAATGTTTCTGGATTGGTACTTAGAGTTTTTATGTTTCTTGCTTGACTTTGGTCTGCAGTTTCTCCATACATAAATACATCAAATTATATTAAAACCAGAGCCTTTATCTGCACAAGTTGCTTGGGGAGTAACTTTCCCTGGTCTATAAGACAAGAAAAATCATTGTTTTCTCTTTGATTTAGAGAGTTGATTTATAAAGGTTTACTTTTAAAGCTTCTGTTTCAAATGTGCTAACTCCAGAGTTTTTATGTATTGCCCAGATTTATTTACCCATGTTTAGTCTCTCATTTATAAACTGTGTGCCTCTGAGTCAGCAGGAATCATTGATTTAGGACAACACATTATAAGCAAGTTTTTAAGTAGCTTAGGATTTAACTGATTTCAGAGAAATTATGAATGAGCAATTGTAAAGTACAGTTCTTGTCCCTGTTTTTTTGTTTATTTTATTTTATTTTATTTTATTTTATTTTATTTTATTTTATTTTATTTTATTTTATTTTATTTTTTATTTATTTTTTTTTCAGAGCCTTTAATATAGTGGAACATATTTAAAAAAATCACAATGAGAATGAGAATTCAAAAATTAAAATTAACCAAAGCACTGTAGTATAAGAAAAAAAAATCTTTACTGTGAGGGTGACAGAGCACTAGAACAGGTTGCTCGGAAAGGTTTTGGAGTCTCCTTCCCTAGAGATACTCAAAAATCTTTGGAAATAATCCTGGGTAATGTGCTCTAGGGAAGAATGTGCGTGAGCAAAGAGGTAGGACTAGATGATCTCCAGAGGTCTACTCCAACTTCAACATTTTGTGATTCTGTGAAAAGAATTTCTTGTTGGTTTTGTCTGTTTGTTTGCTTGCTTTCTAATGTCAGTGGAAGCAGGCTTCTAAATCTCCTAGCTGCATTGTAAAATGCTACTTTTTACCTATGCTACTGAATATAGACTTTTTCTGTATATAGTCAAATACAGTCACTGCATACACTTCCAATTTGCTTCTGAGCCACCAACCTTTTGCAGATGATTTCTCCAACTGGAGATACACACCTTTATTTCACATTACTGGCACAAAGAAACACTGACAGAGATGTCTGGGTTGTACATTTATGTTAACTAGTGTAGAAGAGACCGTAAAAAATTGTACAGAGAAAAGGGAATACCATATTCTCTGTTTTTCTGTCTATTAACACAAAGATACAAGTATATGAATGTATGACATGAATTACCCGTTTCTATTTCTGTTTGGTAACAAGACATTGTAAAGCTCTAGAAATGTATAGTTTGACATGGTCTGTAATGTGAATGGTTAAAACAGTTTTTAGGGAATAACGATTTCATGAACCTTACGTTAGAATCCTTGTTCCTCAGTCTTTAATACACAGCTTTAGGTCACTGATATTTGAATAATAAATAAATAAGAAATACAAAAGTAGTTCCATTATTGTATTGGTTAAACTGTGATTTAAAAAATTTGTCTTTGTTTACCTGGTCTGTCCATATTCCCTTTAGGATGCGTTTGTGGACAACCTTTGAATAGGAATGGGCAGCTGGGGTTTTTGTAGCCAGGAAAGAGTAGAAGATGTAGAACTATTAAGAAATGATCCCTGTCCCTGACGTCTTCATGTTGCTTACAGGTAGCAGCAATGGCAGTAGTCATAACAAGACCCAAAAAGGGCGAAGGGGACATAACACTTTACAATGATGCCCGTGCAGCACCAGTAATTGTAACAGCTTTTTAAGGAGTCGTCATTATTGCACTTATTCCTATATACAAACTAGGAGAGAAAGCAGATATATGTGCACTAATGTGTTCAAGCAAAATTAGTCAAAACTTGAATGTAATTGTTATTTTCAACAATCGCATTATCTTTAACAATCACAATGTATTTTGGAATATTTTTTTTTTTTGAATGAATAGATTCAGAATCAATATTTGTATCATGCAACTTATTAAAATGATTATATTTGTAGGAAATATTGTTTGTGCTATGCAAAAATATTTGTATTTTTAAATAACATTGTTTTGACTCAAGATGTAATCTAAAAATCTATTTTAACAAGTTTTTGCAATTCTTCAAAAAAATGTTCCTAATTGTTGAATTAGGACAAAATTAGAACAATTTATATTTCTACCTTCATCTGAATGGCATGTCTCCTGGAAATCCCTATTTGTTTTAGTCATTCAGCTGTTTCTAAGGGTAGAAAGGCAATAGATGCTGTCACTTTAGCATTGATGACACAGTGTACTCTTTAGTGTTGTTTCTTGTTGGATGAACAGAAATACTCTGGAGATGAAAACTTTTTTTGTGGATAAGTTTTGCTATAAGCTGATTTTATCTCTGTGACGTGAGCTAAATAAGTAATAGTCTGTCACAGGAAGTTGTTAAACAAAAGTACCGAGGCCCCAGCCATTTTTCTAGGCTTTTCTCTCTATTTTTGTAACATCTATTCACTCCTTTCAGTCTAAACAACTAAATGGTAGACTTCATTAATTCTTACATGTAACATGATGTGCAAACACTTCAAACACGAGTCTTGATTATATATGAAAGTTACTTGAACTCATTTTCCTTTCTTAATGTGCATCAAAAATGAAAATGCATTAAGAAATTTCAGTCCTGGTTAGGGGCCGTGAATAAAGACAACGTGAGAAAACATCTCCATCTAGTGGTGTTTGCCAGAGATTGTTCTTACCAAGGAAGTTTTAATGGTGTAAGTTAAAAACAAACAAACAGACGTTTAAACAACTACAGCAGTGCGCTTTTGAGTCATGGATCTAAAGGACCCAGAAACTGCTCTTTTATAAGGGTCCATGAAACCCATAAGCTAGCAGAAGGATTTCTGCAGGAACTGGGCTGCTGGCTGCTTCGGAAGTGGCTACCACACAGATAACTCACACTTGGCAGTGATAATCTTGTCACACATGAACCACCTCTATCTTGTTTGTGCAAGTTATGCCCCTGTATTGCACTGTTGAAATGCTTTACAGATGCACGGTACTGAATGTGTATGCCATTTCTGTCAGGGACTGAAAACCATGGTTATACACAGGTTGTTCCCAAAATTTTTGCATCACTAATTCAGAGACAGCACCAACAAAATGAGTGCGACTACATTAGTGGTAGTGTAACTGTGCTGGTATAACTGGTAGGACTTTCTTGTGTAAGCAAAATCTATCTTAAAGGATGGAAAACTCACATACTAAAACTGCCCATTATGATGCATCCTTCCAAGTGCTGTTATGACTTGCCCAAGAAACTGTGTAAATTTAACAAACTGAATTCTTATTTTCCTCTGCTGTCACACTGAAATGTTGTGATTGTCTTCAACAGACTTCATCCTGATTTCAGTCCGTGGAGGGAAGTACAGTAGATTTCCTCAAAAAATCAGGGTTTTGGAAACTAGCTACTTCTCCTTTCTCATTTACACTGGAACTTGAATACCCAGTCAACAACATGCTAAATCTAATTAAATTAAGTTGTAGAGCGTATTATTTCCAAAGATACAAATTATGAATTCAAAAAAAAAAAAATATTAAGGGAAGATACAACATATTATGTGGCTTCTCCTGATCTGAAGATCATAGCAGAAATGAGAACACTGTTATTCTGCACACTACACTGAACATAGACTTTTACCTGTTTGATAGCATTCTCTAAGCCATAGGACTACAATTTTCAATTAAGAAGTTCACATGCAAGCAGAGGTAGTGGATAATTGCGACCCCTACATTTGAATGGGTGGAGTATTTCTGCTTTTCACTTTGGACTCAGGCCCATTAACACTCTCCAAACTATTCAAAGGCTCATTTTTGAAGTTGGTATAGGCCAGAGTTATTCCCTCTTACGTGGTTTGCTTGGAAAGTGACAAAGTTTAGTAGTGTGGGTAACTCTGGAGTCTACCAGCCAGTGTTGGGGCCAGAGGATGTGTCCTGATGGGTTTAATCTCCTTGAACTGAGTAAGCACAGCTTATCCCAAATTGCTTTCTATAATAGGGAACCAAAGGAGCATGAGGAATGGTTCTCTGCTTTTCTATAGCTTGGTATATGGAAAACAGGACTGGCATAATTCCATCAAGGAAATCCTTGAATGTTTCCACATTGTACTCAGGAATAAATTTATCCTTTGGTACCAGAAATTACCACGAAGAAGTTATCCTAACATAACTAAATTATGTAGACACTAGAAGCATCTTAACATGCAGGGAGAAAGAATTAGCCATTTCAGATGTAAAAACAAAACAAAGCAAAACAAAACAAAACAAAAAAACACACCTCCTTCATAAGATCATAAGATGTGATGTTGTGAAGTTTCATAACATGAAACAGCCGTCTATATCGGAGAAAAACAAGCAAACCCTGAAGTCATCTTTATTCATCAATGTAAAAACCCTAATAAAACTGAGAAACTGAGGTGTAAAATACAAAGCGGAAGGTTACTTACAGACAGAATAAGTCAGTGTCCAGAAAGACATTTAGAGGCTTTCATACTACGTGACTATGTAACCTCTCCCATACTCCCTCCAATTCATTTTGTAAAAGTTTTCAGTCCTTATTGGTCCCAGATAATTCTCTTCAAATAATTAAGAATAATTAAAAGCTAGATAAATTCTGTTCTTTCTTGTTTCTGTTAGCTTTATTGAACACATTATCCTTTTTCAATCAATACACAGCACTTATGATGGGGTCTACTTTCAAGGCTGCTCTTAATTCATTCTTCACCCAGTCTGTATTTTTGCTCGGGATAGCCCTGGCCTAGATGCAGGACCTTGCACTTGGCCTTGTTGAACCTCATGAGGCTCACACAGGCCCACCTCTCAAGCCTGTCCAGGTCCCTCTAGATGGTATCCCTTCCCTCCAGTGTGTCAACAGCACCACACAGCTTGGTGTCACCGGCAGACTTGCTGGGGGACATGCAGTCCTACTGTCCATGTCACCGACAGAGATATTAAACAGTTCTGGTCCCAATTCTGACCCCTGAGGAACACCACTCATTACTGATCTCTGCTTGGACGTCGAGCTGTTGACCATAACTCTTTGAGTGCAACCATCCATAACCCACATAGAGGTCCACCCATCAAATCCATGTCTCTCCAACTTAGCGACAAGGATATCAAGGGAGACAGTGTCAAATGCTTTGCAGAAGTCCAGGCAGATGACATCAGTTGCTCTTCCCCCCTCCACCAATGCTGTAACACTAGTTGACACTAGGCAGCACCTCGTATCTCCAGATGTTTATGCTCAAACTGCCAAAGTTTCAAAGCCTGTGGATTGGAGAAGGAAGGCAGAAAAATATAGTTGTGCACAGTGACTGATAGTTCCATAGTAAAGTGATTCCTGAGTTTTTCTCTGTTGCTAAAGGACTGCAATATCTTTTTGTATCAGAATAATAAGAGAATTTTAATTAAAAGAAAAAAAAAATCACAAATTTTGAAGTCTATAGAGAGTTTAAAGAGTTATCAAAGTCCTTATCAGAGTCCAAGTTGTACTATCTAACTGTAAACTCATAGATGGTACTTAAAAAGTTTTTTTTTTTTTTTTTCCAAGGGGGTGAGGGGGTTGGGGGGGGGAGAGTTTTTTAATGTTTCGAGCAGGAAGAGTGAAAAGTATATTTTTTTTTCTTTGTAAGAAAAGTTTTTGAATATTTCAATGGAAAAGGACCTTAAAAGATTTTAAATGTTGTGATAGGTTTTGGGATTCCTATATTCAGAGTCTCTTATCATTTCTTTAAGAAGCAAAGGGACTTTGCTTCATCAATTTTTAATGCAATTAATGTATTATTTACAGAGAAAGTTAAATTGTAGCTTTCTTGGAATCTTCAGGAGAACTCCAATTTATTTTCATATATTTAATAGCTCATCCAGAGGCTTTAAACTGAAGTGTTTCATAGACTTTATAAACAAACTCTGTTTTTTAAAATACAGAAACATAGAGCCATATACAGAGTCACAGAATGGCTGAGGTTGGAAGGGACCTCTAAAGACCATACAGTCCAACCTCCCTGCTGAACAGGATCACCTAGAGTACATTGCGCAGGATGGCATCCAGGCGGATTTGGAATATCTCAGAGGAGACTCCACAACCTCTCTGGGCAACCTGTTCCAGTGATCTGTTACAGTCATATCTCAAATTAATCTGTTGTGCTAGCCAGTATAAACTTGTGAAAGGGCTGATTTCACAGAGTCTTTTGAAACTAGGTGCACGGCTACATAAACAGAGAGGTTTTATGCATTTACATATTTAGCCATTAACCAATAATGTTGTAACGACATAAAAGTGACAGGAGAGGGCAGCAGAATACAGCTCTCACATCAGATCTCTAGGAAACCTACCGCTTTTCAAAAGTGTTCTTTATATGCTCAATAGCTTTTCAGTATTCTGTTTCTTTCTCTTCCAGCTTAGGTGGATGACTGAAAAACATGTTTAGTTGCAGTTAGAAACTTTTGAATAGAAAGCCATGGAAGATACTTCCCTTGGTGGAGAAATCTTAATTCAAAATATTATAAGAAAATTCTACTCAAATTATATTTGCCCTTTGTTTCACTTAATCAAAAATAATAATAGGAGACATGGGCTCAGGCTCACATGAATGGTACTAAAACCCTATACTGAATTTTTTGATTCTGAGGAGAATGTATCTTGCTTTCTTTGGGGAGAGTATTTTAAAATTCCTATTGAAGTAAACTTTTTGAGCTTTACTCTAAATGTCATTTCATATACTTTTCCTATTCATGAGATATGATTGTATTTCTGTGCTACTTCCCCTTAAAAACAAAACAAACAAGTAAACAAAAAACGATAAATAAACAAAAGCATTCTCATCCTAAATCTCATGGATGTTCATTTTTGCTCACTGCCTGTGCAGATGTGAAGCAACAATGAGGGTCTCTGAAGTACTCCAGAGTGGTAATGTGAGGTCTGGTCATGCTGGAGGATTGATGTGCATCACTCAGCTTGGGCAGCATCATTACTATTTGAAACAAACGCTGAACCTTTTTAATTCTCACTGCTGTGCCATTGACATATTTTTGCAGAGAAATGGCTAATAAATTTATCCTGTAAATTCTGGAATCTGAACTATTCCAGGATTATTTTATTGATGAGATGACAACATGCTGTGTTTTATGTTTGGATTTATATCTCAAGTTCTCAAGTCAGCAAAACAACAAATTCTTCTTTCTAATCAGCTCCGCTTCCAGGTTTTACTGAGACGGCTGTCATTTGGGCAACCTAAAAGCCCTAATCCCCCATCATGGCTGCAGTCTGTCCATATTATCTAACAGATTTATATCATTCAGTTTGGATTCCTGGAGAGCACCTACAGGAAGAGTTTGTTTACCTTAGTACTGAATTTTAGTGCCATTTGGATAATTTTGGATACAAAAATTCTCTGCACATTTTCAGAATGAAGAAAGTGGTAGCAACAGCTGTGTGAGCATGGTCTCACTGCCTTTTTAATGAGCTTTGTGGACCATGGTGAAGGCACAAGAATAATCTTTTCTATCCATTAAACTCTTGACTTCTTGATGAGTAATCAAAAGTTCATTTTCTTGTCATGGCAGATACTACAACTGGTTGCTGCTGCCAAGGAGGTAAATTCAGATAACATATATGATTTGAGAGGTTTTCTTTACACTGACTGCAAATGCAAAAATTAACTTGGCTGAAGCTGTGTAAGCCTGTGTGTGTACAAAAGTGGAAAGGAGATGACCAAAGCACACATGAGCCAATAGGTTCAGACAGTTCAACAAACACACACGGCAACTACCATGGGTAAATAGCAAAATTGGTGGTTTGAGAGCACATCTGCAATTTTATGAAAGGATCTGATCATGTCACACAAGACACACTAGATCATATGGGAATGGTGGAGGCAGTGCCACACAACCAGGCATGGCTGCAGAATCTGTTGCCTTATCACACTTTGGCAACCATGTTCGATGGACCCAACTGAAATGCAGTCTGGGTGCAGATGTGAAACTATACTGACTGGTTACATCCAACATTTGGGCTCATGCAGTAGCCATAGAACTATACTACGTATGTGAGCTGAAACTCGAGTTAAAAATAGTATAAGAGGGAAAGCTGTGTGAAATATCTTCTAATGCTTTACCTTTCTTTTCCACAGTAGCTCTACCATGGCCTCTCCAGCACAAGTGCTGTCAATGTGTCATAGAAGAAGCCATTTCGAATTGGATTCATTGCATATTAGGCTGCGTGCTTACTCAAAAATCTTTTCGGGTTATATTAATGTAACTGGATTTAAATATTGTTATTAAGTATATGCTGCTTTAAGGCAATTATTTTTCTTGCTTAGTGTATTTGGAACATGTTTCTGGTCATGTTCATGTATGGCCTGAATGCATGTTGAGGGTAAAGACAACTTTCAAAGGGAGCTGAAGCAAGCTAACAGCTTGAAAGAGGCCTTGTGTAGGCCTTTAAATGCCAATATTAAAGCACTAACTGTTGTTCACAGCTTTATTAATAAAGTAATTCTGGGTTCATTGTTATTCCAGAAGAGCTCTCCTAGATCAGGACAAAAAAACATCCATTCAAAAATGATAATGGCCAAAGTGGTTGGCTAGGGAAGAAAGTAAGGACAGACATATATATAACTCTTCATACGCACTGTCTCCAAACATTTATACTTTGGGGTCTTCCTGAGCCAAATGTGGTTTCTATATACATCATAATTTAATTGGATTTCTGTTCCATAAACTTGTCCAAACTTCAATTGAAGGTCACAAAACTGCTAAATAAACCATAACATGCATATATGCTTGGGTTTTCTGTCTAGTGGATATAAGGTTCTTTGAAGAGGGACAGGAAAAGAAAAATATTGTAAATAGTTAACACAGGTGTTGCTTCTTCCCCTCTGTCACAACATGCAGTACTTCATCCATTCATTATTTACCTCCAAATATTTAAACAGAGCACAATCATCTCAGCTAGGTGTGCAGAACAGACTTTTGGACCCCGATCCTGTGCTATTCTCCTAATCTTTGATGTAGCTTTCAACTGCTTTTTCAGTAGCAGGTCTGATTTATTAAGTTTTTGGTTGTCTGTTTGTTTTTACTTTCCAGGAAAATACTCCACTAGATTTTAAAAGATTTCTTCTTTCCACATCCTTTTTATTTATTATCCAACAATATGCCTGCGGCAACTTCTGCCATAAGTATCTCTTCCTAGAAAACCAAAAGTAGTGAGAAGCTAGTTCAACAAGATGTAAATCAAAGCAATGTTTGGCTTCTTCTCAAAATACGAAATAATCACTTGATAGCTTGCTCAATGTTTGGACCAATGAAGAAAACTCCTTTCTTAGTGCACATTCAGGAAGCAGATCCTAGCTAAAGAGATTCACACTGTGGTCAGAGTATTCTGAAGATCCAAGAAGTCTTGTTAATGATAGCTAAAATTGAGAATGACAGAGCACAATTCAGACACGTAATGACTTCTGTCCTTTGGGATCTCTGTTGTGTCATTAATGGATTCTCAGAAGTGTGATTTTTAATTACATCGAAAAGCAAGATATGTCAACTTGTTACCCAACTCCCTCAGGCCAAATTGCTTTGATTTGCAGCAGTGAATTTCCATCGACTCTGCTAAGCAGGGTTTGAAGAGCCTGGGAACTCCATGAGCTGATACCAGTCACTCTCACATAAGAATCAAAGCTGTGTTCTTCTGAAATAATAAAGCCAGTAGATGGAGGAAGTCCTGCGAACGTCTTGTAGAAAACATTTCATTGGTGCCATGTGAAGGTTCCTCCTAAACTCTGATAGATTTTGAAAAGAGTCCAAAATAGAAATTCTCTTTCTATGTCCAAGCTGCATTCAGTGGGTTCTCTGCTCTGTAAGAACATATTTCAGAAGGGTAGAAAACACCTCAAATTTTCAAGTATACAATCAGCACCTGTGCGACTGTCCAACATCATCTGACCTCAGTGAGGAAGAATATAGTCTAATGCTCGCTTTGTAAGAGAAGGAGTGATGCTATAGGTGACACCTTCGATGCCCACAGATAGTGAGAGAGATGTAGAAAGAATCAATCGATGAGGATTCTTCCCCACGTGGGTTAGTCAAGACACTGATAAGTAAGAGAATGGCCTGAGTCTCCTCTTTACCTAAATATGTCCTTTGAACTACAAGCATTTTCATGTTTTAAGAGAGGAGGCAACAGTCTTTTACTAACTGCCAGTTTTGGTCACTTTAGATGAATTATCTACCTGATTGAGTAGGCTGTGATGAAGAAATTCTGGTTTTTTTTTTTTTTTTTTTTTTTTTTTTTCTCGAGTAAAGTCTAAAGTCTCACTCACTCAGCTTCAATAGATGCCCTGATGCCAAAATAGTTGTTTGTCATACTTGACTGAAGAATTTATAAGGGAACAAAACATTGGGATGAGCCATCATAAATTCTCCTTTCGCTTCTTCAATGAAGCCAAAGCAACAGTGGAGTGATAACTAGACCCTCCAGCCTTTGTATGCATTTGAACAGACAAGTGTGCCTACAGGAACTAGTTTGTTTCCAAAACTTCTGAAACAGAAGTAGAATTTATGGGAGTCTTCAGGGTATAACTCATCTGTCAATGGCAAGCATAATCATCCTACCACGCTTACCCTGTCACCACCTCTGGAATATGAAAACAGACACTTTTTCCACTCTTTCTGTATTGCTAAACATTTAAATTCTGTTTTCGCTTCTCATAACCTCTGCAGGATGCAGCCTGATGAATGAGTTATACCATTGGTGCCAAATGACACCCAGCTGAACTTGCTACCAGAATTTTAATGACATGGTCAACAGCATACTGGTAATCTTTCTGCAGCAGTTCTCAGTTTCATAAATCTAGTTAGAAGAGTCATTTCTCTAACAATGGCACCAGCAATAAGTGAATTTTTAAAAACTCACAAGTGTATTATTAAAGGCCAACAGAATTAAGTAAATGATAAAAATTTCTGAAAGTCAGATTGTTGTTGTGATGACTCGTACCATACAACCTATTTAGAAGCAGCTGTTAAACTTGGCTTAGTGAAAAGTAATCCTTCATCAGAGATAAGAATGCCAGGTCTGCATTAGTGCAGCAATAGTCTAATGGTTAAGACAAGAACCTGTCAGTTTAACAGGTAAGCATAGCTCCTTTTACTGGTTATGTTTAGCATGGAGAAGTACATAATAAAATAGAAAAGACTTAAAGCCTTAAAATAAAGAGAGGTAAGCAAAAATACTGTCACTGGCTTTTTTTTTTTTTCCTTTCTTTTTTCCTTACAATAATCCAGGCTGTTCAGCAACACTGTTCATTGCTTCATTAACTGAATGACTATTAAGTAAAATATAATTTGTACTTGTTAAACTGCTTTTCTCTCACTTGTAGAGCTTCAAGTACATTTCAGACACCAGGTGCTGTGTATAAGCACAGACAACAGTTTTAAATTATTCTTATGAGGCCAGACCCTTCTAATTGATTAGCGCAAAGTGCAACATGAAACAAGAAGCAGCAGTGAGGCTGAAGCATAAACACAGGAGTACTTGAGAGGAGTGGGGATTTTCTTCTCTTTATAAATGGTTTTTAAGGTTTTGTGCCTTTGTATGGCTCACATCCCATCACCAAACTAAGGACATGGATAAAGATGTACGTTAGTTCCTGGTATATTCAGGGAAAAAAAAAAAAAAAAAAAGAGAGAGACAGAAAGTCAGATTTGCCTTCCAGCTTATTCTGTTTGTTTGCAAAATAACATTTCACTGTGTTACACAGGATGGCTGTTAGTGACCTGCTGGCATGATGCATATTGCCATAGTAAGGAGGCATGTCACTCCATGAAACACTCTGAGCTTCTGAAAAATTGATGAGATTTTCACCAAGTTTTCAATCTGTTGATCTTCGAGATGTCATCTGGTCGTGCCCTCTGATGGGCAACAGTGACCTCACCCAAATAGCATAAGTCTCTCTCCACTAAGGATCTGGATCTTTTATGTGGGGATGAAAAATTACTCATATGCCAAGTTACAGCTCTACAAACCTCTAAACTTCCAGAAAAAGAAGAATCACATTGTCCTAAGTGTGAAGGAAGAACACTACAGGGTGAGTGTTGTACAGTACAATGTGAAATCTCCAGCAGCCTGTTTGCTGGGGGATTTACATTTAGTCATGTTATTTCCTCTCCTCCTATGCATCCTCCATGAAGTGTTAAACTCTGCTAGTAGCTCTACTAGACATTTTTATTTATTTTTTATTTTACACAGATGCTCAAAATTATGAGTTCAATTGTGATTTAGGTATTAATCTACCTAATGCAAATGTGGTGAAATGACAGGGGAAGAAAATAAAAATATCATTGATATTCATTAATATTTTCCATTTGCTCAGAAGGACTTAGCAGAAACATAACAGAAAAATAACCTAAACCAGACAGTGTGTTTCCCTCAGATAGGAGTCATATAAAATAACGCCCCTTCATCTATAGAGAAGAAATGTTACAATTAGCTAAAAAGATTTTGAGATTATATGCTTTGATCAGTTAATGATAATGATTCTGAGGTTAATGACTTTGCTAAAGTAGATTTTGCTTTTGTAAAACATTAACTACACAAAGACTCCTTGATTTAATCATACTTAAATTGACCATTGTTCTACAGTCAAAAATGATCTGCTAAATTGCAATATAATCTTTCAGAGAGAAGGAAATGAATGATTGCAATTTCATTTTCTCTGAGGTTTATGAGGATGCTTTATGGTTCAAATTAAAGAATTATTTGACTTCAGTTTTGAACAATATAATCTTATGATAACTAGAATTAATGATTGCCATTTTTAAAACAAACAGGATAAAAACCTACTAGCCTTATTGGTAAATCTAGCTTGCAATTCTCTTTAGGAAAGTTCCTTTCTGCTTTAATAACTGATGTTAACATAATAAGTAGGCCTGACTCTTAAAACAGTTTAAAAAAAAAAAAAAAAAAAAAAAAAAAAACTATGTGAGCAATGAGGAAAAAGGAAGATCACTGGCTCCAACCCCTTTTACTGTGTCCCTCAGGAAAACAGAGGAATGAGATGATCTAGTCCCCTTCTAAGGTCAAGTAGAAAGGTAGCAAAGGTCTGAGGAACAGACCAGGCATATCCTGAAATGGGTAGATGTTATTTGGGAAAAGACTAGAATAAAATATAATAATTTAAAAAAAAATAATAACTTTTGATTTAACTTTTGACAGCATCCAGAATGCATGAAGTCTTTTTTTACACAACTGGAAATGCTCATTTTCTGCTCAAAAAAAAAAAAAAAAAAAAAGAAAACAAAAAGTTTTGTAAAATTTAGCACCAGACAAAGAGACCTACCAAAATCTGTGTGGTGTTGCCAATTATACACACAATTTATCCTAGAGAGTTGCAATTCCTAAAAGCAGAAGTGTGGTGTTTTGAATTTATTTCACCATAATAGATTACTTAGTTTAAATGTTACTCTGTGAAAAGTGAAAATTAGTCTAAAACCCATCTGAAATTGCATTGAGGAATTTTTTCCAAATCCTTCTTTGAATCATTTTCCTGACTTTTGTCGTCAAATTGGGCAAAATTGTAATGTAAAAGAGAGTTATAGACTAATGCCTGGACAGCTTGTAGTGTGGTGGGAAAAGCTCTCCTGTTTCCAAATGATAAACAATTTGACGTGCTGTGAATGAAATATTAATCATCCTTTAGGTAAAAAGAGTCATTACAGACCCATGCTGGAGCAGTTCTTGAAGAGCTGCCGCCTGTGGGCAGCTCCTGCAAGCTCAGTTCAGGAAGGACGGCATCCCGTGGGAGGGACCCCATGTGGAGTAGGGGCAGAGAGTGACAGTGAAGGAGAGGCAGTGATGAAGTGTCAGGGACTGACCACAGCCCCTATTCCCCGTTCCCCTGCACCGCTTGGGGGGAGGAGGTATAAGAGGGCAGATGGGGGGGTGGGGGGGTGGGGGGGGAAGGCGGTTTTAGTTTGCTTTTAGTTTCTCGCTGTTGTAGTCTGTTAGTGCTAGGTAATAAATTATATTGATCTCCCTGTGCTGGGTCAGTTTTGCCCATAACAGTAAGTGGTGAATGTTTTTCCTGTCCTTATCTCAACCCATGAGCCTTTTTGCATCATATTTTCTCCATTCTTTCTTTTGAGAAGCGGGAGTGAGAGGGCAGTGTGGTGGTTCTTAGCTGTCCACTGGTGTTGGGCCACCACAACATGCTAAGCAATATTTTTCTTCTTCTTGAATCACACGTAGGCCAGTGAGCTAGAATAGGTAGACATTTAGTAACTTTTTGTACCTAGTGGTATCACTTTTGTGCTAAGATCTTAACAAGGTGCTTTAAATACAGTCCAGTGGAGATTATAGGCGCAATTCTGTTCTGAATCACACCCTGATACTGAACAACCAGAGCTACTTTAATGACTTTTTATTCTGTAGTTGGAATGTTAGACAGCATGTTCTGGGAGTAGGAATAAAGTGTGGTTTCTAGTGAGAAATTACAGAAGAAATTGAAAACAAAAAAATGATTTTATACCATGGAAAAAAGCAGTAAGTAAAGTAAAAGTAAAATAAAATGAGGTGCTTAAGTGGAATCTGTCAAAAACAGTGCAATATTAATGGAAGCTGTGATTTTTGTGTGGTCTGAAAAAGACCAATTAAGGAAAGATTAATGTTTTTTTTTATTATTTTATTTTTTTCTCTAACAGATTTTTTTTCTTTTTTTTCTGGCTAGTACTTTTGGTCTAACTTCCTTACATCATGAAGAATAAGCTGAAGTGATTTATGATATTTGAAGAACCAAAATTTTCAAAGTCCTTAGACCAATGACAGTATTTTCTCAGGTGATCACAAATTACTGGTATTGGAAAACAAGGGTGTGGTTATTCAGAGTAATCTGCAATATTGTTGGGAACCTGTAATACAAAAAGAAGAACCAGTCTTTCACGTCTCCCCACAGGAAGACTTACAGCACACAAATCTGTCTCCAGCTTGTCAGAGAAGACATTTTAAGATGTAAACTCTCCTGTCACCACTTCAGTTTTCAATTCCTATTGATACACATTTATTCCAAGTGTATTTAGAAACATATGTGAAACATTTAAGGGAAAAGCAGAACCTAGCTACTGGATGATATTTATGAACAGTATGCATTTTTGCCGTTGAACAATAGTCTTGATATCTTCACTATCACTGAGGTAATTTCATAGTCTGAAGGAGAGACTGCCAAAGCTTTTTTAAGAACAAGCAACAGAAGTAAGAGTATAGGATCAGACATGACCCCTGTTCCACCATTAACATGTTCCTCCAGTGCAGCAGCAAAGAGAACATCTTGGTATTGGAATATGAATCTACTGTGTGGTTTCTTGAACTTTTCAGCCACTTGTGACTTAAGTTTCAGTGTATATCTTAAATCTCTCTTTGGAAAAGAAGGACAATTAAGACAAACTATCCAGCATAGATTCCGACATTAGAGCAATCCAGCTGAACTCTAGTGTATAACTTCAGTTCTGCCTTCAGTCTCAAAGCTTCATTTCAAATGTCCATCTTTCTCTTGCCTCCTTCCTTCCCTCCCTCTCTTTAATACCTCATGCCCCTTCCTGCAGTTGCAGCCCCTGCAGGAGACCTGTTTTTTTCTCTTCATGAGCATTATCCATATCATTAGCCATGAAAGTGAGACTGGGAGGAATAAAAACATAGCTATATACTGCATTATCTATATACAGCATTATAATGCTATATACAGCATTAGCTATATACTATGAAAAAAAAAAAACACCAGTTAATTTCAACAATTGCAAATATAGGTCCAACAGCTCAATTTAAAGATAGTTTTAGCTTGATTAGTTATTTTTTTTCTGGGAGTAGGTAGTCTATAGTGTTACACTGGATAAATTATGTGTTAGGTCTAGTCTTTTTCAAATCTTTGCTTGTGGTAAATAAGAACATTGGTATACTGCATCTGACTGGGATGGAGCTAAATTTACCTGCAGCAGCCCATACAGTGCTGTGTTCTGCACTTGTAGCTCAAACAGCATTGGTATCACACCAGTGTTTTGTCTATTGCTGAGCAGTGCTGGCACAGCATCAAGACTCCCTCCAACCCCACCCAAAGCCAGTAGGCTAAGGGTGGGAAAGAGGTGGGGGTGGACATCACCAGGGCAGCTGACCTAAACCGACCTAAGGGATACCTTACCATGTGGTGTCACAGTCAGCAATAAAAGGTGGGAAAGAGGAAGGAGAGTGGGGGCTCTCATTATGAAGACATCTATCCTTCCAAACAACCACTGCGCGTATTGAGGTCCTGCTTACCAGGACATGACTAAACATTACTTGTTGATGGGAAGTAGAGATTTTTTTTTTTACTTCCCTCTGTGCTTCCCCATGGCCTTTGCTTTTTTTGTTGGTTGCTTGTTTTTGTTTTGTTTTGGTTTGGTTTCCTCCTCTTTCTTTTCCCTTTAATTAAATTTTCCTTGTCTCAACCCATGAGCCTTTTTTTTCCCTTTCCAGCATATTTTCTTCTTACCCTCTTCTTCTTAAGAGGGGGAGTGAAAGAGCGGTTGTGGGGGAGTTTGGCTGCCCAGCAAGGTAAAACCATCAGAATTGGAAGGGAAAACAAGTTCTGGGAAATATGACCATTTTATTGTAAAATATTGAAAAACCATAGTGTTTGCTGTAGTATTCAAGAAATTACTGAAACAGTAAAAAAAAAAAAAAAAAAAGAAAAGAAACAAAAAAATCTACCAGACAATACCCCTCCCCAAAAAAAAAAAAAAAAAAAAGTGGGTATTCCAAGGGAAGCTACCGGATATGACAAATAAAACAGCATAGAAAATTTTCAAATGAGACTAGTGTGACAAATTCTGACAGTGATTACAAATAAAGAAAATACTTTAGTACGTTTTCAATAGATAGATTTTTGCACGAAGAAATTCTGTGACAACAAAATATTGTAAGCAGTTAGTGAGTTGAGAAATCCGAATTACAAAATTTTCTGTTTTCAGGGGACATGTTATTTAAGCCAATGAGTATGAAAGCCTCCAGATCCAGATGAGCTATACTGGAATGAATTGAATGCCATTGTGTGCAGCATAGTGCATTTTTCTTATAGCTTCCAATAATGTCATATTTTTTGATGCAAAGATTTTGGAAGCAAAATTTCACATCCAATGATGTCAATGTTGTCAGGCTATCTGGATTGCTGCTACTTTGGGACATGAAAATAGTTTGAATTGAGACTAACAAGGAAGACAGGTCTTCATCTGCTTCATCTAAAACTGGCATAAACCCAGTAGGCAGCTCAGCACCATGCAGCCACTTGCTCAGACCCCCCCACAGTGGGATTGGGACAGAATTGGATAAGAGGTAGAATAGAGAAAACCCATACGCTGAGACTAAGACAGTTTAATAGGTAAAGGAAGAGTTGTATGTGAAAACAATGCAAAATCATGAATTCACTCACTACTTCCCAACAGCAGATGGATATTCAGCCAAAAAAAAAGAAAAGCAGAACTCATCACATGTAATATATCTTTGGCATAACCCTAAAAGTCCCCCCTTCCTTCCTTTTTTCCCACAGCTTTTCTTGGTAATCATGGCAGCAAATGGTATGGAACATCCCTTTAGCTAGTTTGGGTCAGATATCCTGTCTGTGTCCACTCCCAGCTTCTAGTGCACCCTCAGTGTCATCACTGTCAGGGCAGCATGAGAAGCAGAAAAGTCCTTGACTCTACACAGCACTGCTCGGCAGCAACTAAAACACGATTATGTTATCAATGCTGTTTTGGCCACAAAGCCAAAACCTAGCACTATACCAGCCATTATGAGGTAACTCTGTTCAGGCCAAAAAACAGTACATCAGGAAAAAAAAAAAAAAAATTAAAAAAAAATCCAGATTTCTAGATAACTTGAAATTATAACATATCCGACTTGAGGTATAGCTGTTCTTTTTGCAAGAAGGAGAATATTTGACTTTTAGCTGATACAGTATTAAAATGCTGTTTTTCTGGAAGTATTGAACCATCACTTTAGAAGTGAGATATTGCCATATTTCTGTGTTGCACCTGTGATGAACGGAGAATTTGCTCATTTTCCATCTTTCACCAGCGTGCCATTCACACCTTTTAATGCAGTTGTTAGGTGGCATTTTCTTATGGGGCCTCCTGCACTGGAAAGATTTCATTTGTTCTCTATTTACAGGAATATCATTAATTTGCATTGTAAAAAGTGATGTTTCTTCTGTTTTATAGAAAGTAATTGGATTTCTGTAAGAATATTCCTAGAATGATTTATAAGACAAGTAAGAATTTGGCATCTGTTGTGATCTATCTACAAAATTTGTTATACAAATTAAGTCATGTTATCTGTCTTCCTACTTCATTAATAATCTTGTTTTGAATTCTAACATTAATTTCAAACAAATACTTCAGCTTTTCACTGTTATGCAGTCTAAACAGTGAGGGAAAAACTGATAACAGAACATTTCCCACCTATGAAGAAGAAATATTTCACACACACACACCCCAAAAATAAAAATAAAAATAAAAATAAAAATAAAAATAAAAATAAAAATCAATCAATCAATTTTAAGGCATTTTCTTTATGAATATGGTTTTTTGAGTGATAGAAATTGGCATGCAACGAAATTTTTTTGTAGTAGAAGATGAAAGTGGTTTACTGCTTACCCCAATGCATAGATTAGTGCCCAAGCTGAGATTGCATCAGAATTTTTCCCCCCTCACTTTTTTTTTTTTTTTAATTAAAAGCAATAAAAGTAGATAGGTAAAGTTCATAATCAATCAGCAATTCTGTTGTTTTAAAATTAAAGCCGTGTGAAAGAAATGAGCTGTTAACTAATTTTTTTTTTTTGGACACTCTGTTCCCGCAACTTCAGAATAAAAAAAAAAAAAAAAAAAAAAAAAAAAGTGGGCAGGGGGAGTGGACTGAGAGAAAGAGAAAAAGAAATGTCTTCAATACCTGGAAAATCTAACGAATATGGGAGATTTTTAAAATTTGTTACACACCACCTCTACAGATTTCTGGAAGACAAATAAACATGACTGCATTGTTCTTCTCTGCACTTGTGTATCTGTAGAATCAAATTGGATTCCACAGAAGCTGAACCACGTGGATAAATGACTAGGCTAGAGCTGTATGTGGTCTGTAAATGCTAGTAAACAATGAAGGTGGGTTAGACAAGTGAGTGAAGGTAAGAATGACAGTTACATATGCCATTTTGGCGGGGCGGGTGGGGAGGAAAGACTTTTCTACAAGAAAGATACACTAAGTAGAAGCCCACACTGACCTTTGTTTCATGTATGTTTATCTGTGGATTTCAAGATCTTACTTCCTATCTTTGGACCTTCTATAGACCACTCAGCCACTGATTTTATATGCAACTTGTATTGCTTGTACCTCCTTAAACGTAGATATGGTTGTGAAAATCATGAGCACTTTCAAAGTAGTGAGAAATATAGCTTTTCTATTTCTTTCTGAACTAATTACACTGTGCAGCATGAATACCATCAAGAGACATCACAACAGACAGCAGAAGAGAAAGCAGCTCACAATGGTTAATTATTTGATTTACTATGTTAAAAACATAGATAATAAATTAACTATGACTTATTGTAAATAATTAGATTACTCTGTAACATAATTGAAGCATTAAGCAAGCGCTCCAAACCTTGAAGAGAAATGCAAAAGAAATTTTTACATCTGTCACTCTGCATGTACATCTACCTGGACAAAGGACAAGCAAACATCGTCAGGCTGATAATCATTTGAGAGGTGTTTTGTACTAAGTGAAGTTAAAAATAATATGAATACAGCAATATTCAGTATGAAAGGAAAAAAGGTAATCAAAAAAGTTAGTGAAAGGATTTCTGCAATAGAGGGGAACATGATAGTTATGTTTAACATAATTATCAATAATTAATTAATTAATGATTCTCTATTGCTATGAAGCAAAAATTCTTTTTCCTCATTGTTTTTATGCCAGATTATATTTATTGATAATTTAGCTTATATTTCAGAATTAGGTTACAAATCTTTTATTGTGAAATATTCAACGTATCTTTTTTTTTCTTGATCTGAAAAACCAAAATTATACAGTTGTACTTTTTTTTTTTTTCCTCCAGAGATTTATGCAGTTTCCAAAACATCAGCAGATGCAGAGTTTTTCAACAGCTGGAGAATACCCATTCAAAGAAGACCTTATCTGTAAAAGTACTGCTTCTTTGGCAAGTAAACCTTTTTAATGGACATGAGATAATATAGTTTCTGCTCAGTTAGCTACCTTTTCTTCCAAAGCAGGTTAACAATTATAAAGGTGTGACTAAAATAAATAAAACAAGAAGACCCAATACTTGGAGCCATATTCTGTCCATCACACCCGTGCCTTGGCCCGTTTTCTTTGTCTGAGACATCATGAGCATAATGAGAAAATATGAATGTTTCAGTATTATTTGGCATTCTTAAACTTTGAAGCAGGGTAGAGGTGTCAAACTCCCTGACAGTCCTGAGTTATTGTTATTCTATTACTCCCTATCCTGTGTGGGTATGATTTCCTAGAGAACTTCAAGCTGGACTAGCTGGTGAACTGGAGGAGATTTGGGAAGACATGAGTCCTGAGCTGGCAAATGGGTAAGGGTCCAAGAGTCCAGACATGGATAGTGAATAGACTTAAAATTCATGCTAATACTCAAGGGATGTGTACAGGGAGTCTTCATGTCCATTGAGTAAGATTTTTGCTTAAAAACAGGTCCACTGCTGAATGTTGTGGAGGACTAAGTGAAAACATACATCAGAAAGGTGTGCACTCAGTGTGTTTACTTCGTTTACCTACAAAGTCTGCCTTCAGGCTGCCCAGGCCAACAAGCTGCAGAATCTGGGCAGGTGAGCTGTAAGCCAAGGTAGAAGAAGACTGAATTAAGAAAATTGGACATAGACAAGACCATGGGACCAGACAGATGCATCCAAGGGCATGAAGTGCCCTTCACAGTGTCTCTGCAATACTGCTGTCATAGTCATGATGAAGTGGAGATTTTCATAATTGCTTGTAAAAAGCCTCATATCCCATCTTCATGAGAGGTAAGAAGGAAAATTCAGAGTACCACATACCTACCAGCCTCACCTCAGTTCTTGAGAAGATTGTGGGACAAATATTCCTCAAATCCATCTCTATGAAAGAGAAAAAGGTGGTCAGCAGTGACCAGCACCACTTAGCAAGAATAAATCACTTGAGTGGGCTGACTACCTTATTTGATCATAGAATCATAGAATGGTTTAGGTTGGAACAGTCCTTAAAAATCTCCTAATTACAACCCCATGGCTATGGGGAGGGACACCTGCCACTAGATCATGTTGCCCAGGGCCTCATCCAACCTGATCTTGAGCACTTCCATGGATGGGGCATCCACAGCCTCTCTGGGCAACCTGTTCCAGTGCCTCACCACCCACACAGTAAAGAATTTCTTCCTAATGTCTGATCTAAATCTACACTCTTTTAGTTTAAAGTCATTACTTGCATGTCTTGTCACTACATGCCCTGACAAAGAGTCCTAGCTTTCCTGTAGGGAGAGTGACTGCACTCACTTTAAGCATTTTTGCCAGCATCTGATCTGAAGACAGGGGAATTCAAAACACTTCTCAGGACCAAAAAATCTGGTCCTCAGCAACCACAGATTTGGATGAACAAAATAGTAGTTTCATAGGGAAAGTATGTGTTTTTCCTGATACTAGAAGTTTCTATTTTGATTCCTGTTCCTTAATGGTATTGCATTGCTGCTAAGGCAAAAAGAAATCTGAAACTACCCATACAGACCTGGTCACGGTTGCTCTGTCACAAGTTTGCTTCAGAAAAAGGGTATAAGTAGTATGAGTATGGGTGATCACATTTGGGACAAAGGAGCTGAGCTGAAAGCATTCTGTAGATGGAGGTGATGGAAAAAGTTATGTTTCTATGGTGTTTGAGACTTGGATTCATGTTCTGAAAAGCTTTTTGTATGTACAATGTGCATTGACTTCTATGGAAGACACACTTGAGTTAACATGAAAAAATGTAAGTTTGCAAAGGCCTTCAACTCCAACCTTTTTTAATTAAGCTGTCATTATTTACAGATATAGCCTTGGCATCACAGGTAAAGGGCAGCTCTTCAGCAGAACATTTATCTATGGCAATTTCATTTTCTCTGGAATGTGTTGCCTCCTGCTGTCACTTGATTTATAAACCAAAAAAGCATTAGCTGGCTAAACAAAATTGTCATGCATGTGGCTATCAGTTTTATTATTTTGCATCTGACAATGCAGCATGAAGAATTTACCTCCTTCTTAATGCACCAATGGAGGAGGTATTTCTTGGCATTTTGTTTCTTTTTGAAATTCATAGCATAGAATATGTGAATTTTAGTGACATTACCGTATAACTTAGCAATTCCTGTCAGATCCTACTGACCATCCCATCCCTCTGGAATTAGTAATATAAATCTTGATGTGTGCTCTTTTCCACTACTTCATTAATACACACATTGTAAAAAGAAAGTGTATCCCATCAGAACTTCCTTTTCCTATTTTTTTTCTCTTTCTGTCACCTGTCTTATCTATGACTACTTTATATCTTTAGATGGTGAAATCTTCAGGGCATGGCCTGTGGCCCCAGCTAATGGGGCTGAGTTGCTCTTTGAAAAATGTGCACCAGGGGTGTAAGATGATACTCGTTATTTAATTGTAATAGCACCTTCAAAGCCCATCTGGGATCATAGCCTTACTGAGTTAGATACCACACAGTAAAAGCCTGCAGCTGAAATTTTCTCATTAGGATAAATTACCCGGAGGCAGATAAGTTTTCTTATTATAGTGGAGATGGCAGTGCTGGCTGGCAGCTATTGCAGAACAAAGATAACAGCTAGTCTTCACCTTTCATTTCTACTTGAGAAGAGAATGAATCAGGATACAAGTGGAGCAAACAAAATTGTAGTTCAATTGTTTTTATTGCAAGACAACGATCACACAACTAAAGAAGTATAATCTGAGAAGTGTCTACTAAGAAGATAGTGGTAGAATTATATAATAACATATCACAAGAGATGACAAATTGCTGTTGCTTCCCATGACTGGAAGAGTTCTCAGCTGCTTCATATCACAAGTCAGAGGTCAATGGTGTGTGTTTCACCTAAGAGGGAAGAGAAATTTGCAATTCTAATACATGAAATATGGCTACCATAATAGGAGAGCATAAAATGCAGGAAAGAAAATACAGAGTCTCATATCAAGGTCTGGATCTGTGTATTGCTAACAGTCCTACATGTCTGACTGAATGACCTTGTCTGTCTGAGAAAGATAGATATTTGTGTTTTCATCTATGTTTTCTGTCAGGGCAATGACATGAAGTTTATGTTATAAGTTGTTTACAAGGAAATACTTTGTATTCTAGATAGTTTTAATTCTCTTGCATTTACAAAAGTAAAAAAAAAAAAAAAAAAAAAAAAAAAGGCTTTGATACTTAACCAAACAACATTAGGCACTTTATAACTAGCACTGAAATGCACTACTAGAGTTTTATAAATACAAAATAATTTCTTCTAATCTTCTGCCATACTGTGTAGTGCTTCATTGTCCTGTTGCAAACAGTGCTTAACTCTTTGCTGACTGACTGGCAGCTCGCTGCACAGGAGCATGCAAAGTAAATGCCACGTGCAACAGACCTGTGAGAAGTAAGGTGCTGTTGGTTTACTCATGACAACAAACTCGTTCTGGTTCCCATCAGCTGCATATTGAATATCTGAAAGTAAGTAATTTCTAAATGAAAATCCATTGTCTGAGATATAAATTATATAATATCAAGGTGACCACAGAAAGCAGCTCAAAGAGTTTCAGAAATGAATGTAAAGATAGCTGAATCTCCAAGCTACTTCCATACTTAACAACACCAGTCTGTCCTGCAAAGCAGCTGGTTAAAATTTCATGACTCTAAAACCAGATTTGTGATGGTCTGATTAAAACGTATCACTTGGGCTGTGGACAGGAGTTATTTTCACAACCTGGGCTCCATGGTGGGAAGGGATTTCTCTCTGCAGGAATCCAGCCATGGCCATTCACTCTATCACAGACAGCAGAAACAGCAATGTCTTCAAAATTGTTGTATCTAATATCTGCCTTTCCACCTGTGAGTTTTTAAAGTTTGCAATCCTGTCTTTTAAAGACCTCTTAGACACCCTTTGTTAGCTAGAAACTGTATACAGAATTTTAAAAACCTTTGGCTTAGACATGGCTGGTTTTGGAACCATCTTTCCTGTGACAGAGATGTTGAAATGACATCAAAGAAAATGATGTTTCCTGTAAAAATACAATTATGATACATTGCATTTTCAAGGTTATATTTTTTGTGTCTGTTCTGCCATGGAATCTAATGAAATTGTTCTCCGAGCCTAATAGAATGGATCGCTCTTTAAATGATAACATTCTCAAAGGAAAGGACTTTGAAATAATCTTTTAGAACATGTTGACCTTCAAAGAACTTGAAGGATCAGGACCTACAGGGACAAAAATGGTTATCTAGAACTAGTCAGCAATGAACAATTTCTTACTAAATCACCTTTAATGGAATCTGAGAATTAAATGGAGACTAAAATTCTCCATAGGTCTCAGCAGTACTATTGTAATTAGTGGAAATTTTTTTATCTTGATGGCTTTTGTAACAGGTCTTAAACTCACAATTCACCAGAGCTGAAGATTATTGTTGGTTGGAAGAGTCTTAGGAGGAAATATCATATGTGCTTACTCTGTTCTTACTCTTCCTTGGATATCTCTATATGGATGATATGCAAGATACACACTTTGTGTCTGGACATCTGGACAGCTGTTCAGATGACTGTCAGTGTAGTTCAAGAAGAAGCCATTAGCACAGTGAATAACACTATGAATACAATTAGTTTTATTAAACAGGCAAATTAAGAGTTTATGATCTCTATGCTTAGGTCTGATGACATTATATTTAGCCCACTGAGCTATTATCTTATACCTTGTCATAAGCATCATCAGCTTTAGCAATGATCCTGAATTATACTTTGCTATATGTTCTTATTCCTTCTAATTTTCTGTTCTAACTGCTTGATATCTTTGTTCCCTAGACTTTCTCACCTTTTTATGATGATCATCATAAAATAAAACTCCATTCATGAGCTTAAATGTTTCTCAAAGCAGAATAAAGTCAAGCAATCCACATAATGAATACAGATTGAAACTGTAGCACTGTGTTGATGAGGATGGAAAATACTGAAATATGTGTGCAAATAATCTTTCTGTGAATAATTTAACTGGGGAAAAAAGTCTAATTTAATATGACTGGTATCCATTTTGACACATAATATCATATCAAGAAGACACATATCAAATATCTTCATGGAGATATTACTAGGTGACTTTACCTAGCAGAACTCCCCCATTTAACAATTCTCTGTGTGCACAGACTTTTTGAGGACAAAAACAATACAGTCAGTGTTTAGAAGCACCCTTTGTCTCAAAACAAGGAAATAAATATAATAAAAAGTAAGTTGATGTGGCTGAGGATTATGCATTTTACTGTTACACAAAGGAAACTTCCACCCTGCTGTTGTTTGCTCTGCTCTGCCAGATGAGTAACCACCCACAGCTCCTGTCATGGTTGTACAAACGAGCAAGTTGACCGCTTACACTGGAGCAAGCCCTGTTTATACTATATCAGAACAAGTTCCACAAGGAACATAAACTGTTTGACTAACCAGTACTTTATTTCTAATACTTTCTGTCTTTTCAGAATTTTCTATGCAAACATAAATGCTAATTTAATTGGTCGTTACTTAAACGCACAGGAACTTGGCATTTCTGGTTTCACAGTTGGAAAACTTGACATTTGTTATAAAAGTTTTACTATTCTTATCTAAAACATACATGCAGTCTACCACAAATCAGCCATTTGAATTTATTTCATGGTTCATGAAGATGTACTATGTTGTGAAATTGCTTATGCAACATCTGAGCATTTAAAGGTCTCAGTGAGGAAAATTAACATTTTTTTTTTTTTTTACTTATTTAGTTTATAAACATAACCAAACAGAATGATCAAATCTTCCAATCTGCAGTGACTTAATCTTGTTGGGTTTGCTTTTCCTTTTCCTTTTCCTTTTTTTTTTTTTTTTTCTTTTTTTAAGGGAAAAGTTTAAAAGTATTTGAAAGTTTATGATTTTGATACATTATATATTGATGTCAGTAAACACCACAGGAACTTCAAGATAACCTTTAACTTCTAAGTAGTATCTTCATTGCAGATAGTCTTGTCTTTTACTATTATTTCCCACTCCAATATGGCTAAACTATAACTTCAGTTGATTTCCTTCTCTAAACTATTAAAATCATTTGTTTTTCTGTTCACCATAAATTAAATGTTTTAAGACCACAACTAAAAAGTATTAGTAACAGTGCTTTTGGCATGTAAAAGGTAAAAACTTCTAATATTTAACGTGTCTATTCTGTGATTAAATGAGAAACTTCATATTGGAAATAACCTGTAAAGTTAGTTATGAACTTCTTAACAATTTTTCTGTCCCTTGTATGATGCTGGCTGGCAATCTGTAGATATAGATTCTCAAACACACTGTTAGGCAGTGAGTCGGTAGCTTGTTTAATCAAAAGACATAAAATGTCTGTTCAGGATTCATTTTTGTTAATCATAGTACTGAAAACTGATAAATTTACATTCTTATCCAATTTACAATGAATTTGAAAGATCTGTGCACTGATGATTTAACCCAGAAGAGTGTGCTTGTATGGAAATATACACGTAGATATATCTGAATGTAGGTTAACTGAAGGAATGCCATGATTCAGTTTTATAAAAGCACTATATCTACATTCATATTTTTATAAAAATTCACAACTTGATCCAAAGATTATTAAAAAAAAAAAAAATCAAGCCTTTATTAAAGCAGATCTGTAAGAAAACATTTTCCCCATTCTTTGAAGCATCATTATTTTTCTTTTTTGCAATGGAATGGAGACTGTTTTTCACGGTTGATCCTAGTCAAGACATATGATCAAGACACTTGCTCGGATTGAGAATGATCCAGATTTAAGTAACTTATATCATTTATCATTGTAAAGCTCAGGTTAGACCTAGGCCTCAAAAGATCTTTTAGATATATGATTTTAATCTAAACTGTGTCTCTTCAGACTTGGAAATGACTTCATGTTTCTGTGAATTTCACATTTCTTTTTGAGTTATAGTTATGGGAAGTGGGTTTTGGAAGTGACTGATACCTGTATTCTCAGGAAATCTCTGAACTAATGGTGGTCTGTAAATGGAACCATGCATGTGTTAAACCCTCTCTCCATTTATATTAATTTTCTTCTTTCAGAGTATGTCAAGAAATATGGATTTTATCTATAAGCAAATATTTTTCTACTGACATTTTACAGAAAGCCTAAACAAAGATGCAGGCTTGAGGCAGTTCATCCTAGGAGAGTACCCAAACAAAAATGAAAGGCCTGCCACTATTGCTAAGAGTATGCCTAGAAAGGTCATCTGTGGTCTCTGTAGTGCATTAATAAAACTCCTGATTCTGTGAATTTAAAGGAAGGAACAGATGTCTGAGGCTCAACAAGATTTGGGTAGTATAGGAGTGAAATTAAACAATTCAAGCTGGGCAGGGAAATTAGTCAAGAACAGCTACCTAGCAACAAAGTAAGGAAAGCATACATGATTGCTTGCTTCTTTTGAGATTGTTTACCACATTACATTAGTGACTTTTGCATTTTTGCTTTTGGCTTTTTTTACTATTCTCTTAAGGCATAGTGATGGACAGGGTGCTTTATGATCTACAGAAGAAATGTTTTATGGAACTTTTTGGTGTATTCATATTGCATGGCCACCAGACATTTTCAGGGCCTAGATTTAAGCCATCTAATAATGGCTGATACACATTTTGTGCAGCATAGTCCTACAAGGAAGTTCTGGACTGAATAATTCCACATTTAACTTCTATCTATAGACATTATCCATAAGATCTGAGGACTGTAGGATTTCACCTTCTGTAATGGAATTTGTGTCATTTCTACTATATACACCCTACCAGAACATTGCCTAAAACCACTTTATATTTGTGCTTTATCTTGCATAATTTAAAACTGATAGCAGAGCAGTATATCAGTCCCTAAAACACAATTGCAAGGAGCCACAGAGACTGATGTTTGTACCTGTGATAATAATGATATTTGAAAGCCTGTATAAAGCTGCTCAAAAATAAATTTATTGTATGTCAGGCTCCGTGTCTTCTGTCTCCATTTCTGACACCAAGCTGTGCTTTTGTGATCTATTATAGCAACATATATAGCATAACATATATAGCACCCTGAATAAGAACAACATTCCTTTCGTGGAATAGGAATCACTTCACTTTGGTGAAGTGGGGAAAATTCTAGATTTTCTTCTGTGCTGTAAGATTATTTTTGGAGGTGTTAACCTACAGTGTTACATCAATATCACAGGAAAAGTGATTTTTAAAGACATAACTTTTTTCAATGTCTTATTAAGTCATAAATTCAAATAGAGAAATGAATTCTTTACTACAGAAGTAACATGCAGAACAGTGACAGTTGGCTGGAAACTGGTTCTTCTTTCCTGCCAGTATTGTTGAGATTTCAAATATCTTTGCATTCACTATATGAAAGAAACAATAGCTGAGAATATAAGAGACCAATGAAGGATACCTTACTAAATAATAAAATACATGATGGACTAAGGAATGACTGCAGGAGACAAAGACTGTACAGATCAGTAAGTATAGCAGTAATTATGAAATTGATTAAATGGATAATCAAAGCCCTGTTTCTATGAAAATTTAACTATTAAGAAACAAAGTATTACGAAGTATGTCCTACGCCAAATTGCCCGATAGTTTAATGGACTGAACAGTAATCTTAGGTACTGCTTATGAAGGAGTATTTCTGAATCAATGACAAATATTTAAGATGAAAGCTTACAGCCTGTTACAAAGTCTGACAGTGAAGAAGCTTATGAAAAATCTGTCTTTCTTTTGGTTACTGTTGCAGTGCTTGACCAACAATGTGGTCAATCCAGACACCTCCTGATGTTGCTTTTTCACCTAGACCTGGCAGGATCAGAAGCATTTGCATGCTATTATACACTCCCAAAATATGAAAGATGAAGAGTCAAAAATTTTATTTGGATGAAGCAAACAAAGGACTTAGATTATATTTGAAGAGAATACCCAGTCTCTCGTGGCATTGGTTAATATGGGGCAGTATTTCCCTTGATATATTTTGGGGCATGATTCTGGTATTGTCAGACTAGTATATACATTTACATAAGAAGTTTCAGCTTCTATAAAGTAATGCTTCTTTATAGAGAAATATTTCCTTGTGGTTATCATATCAACTAGACAAATTCATGCTGGTGTAAAGAAAATATATACTCATATTTGAAGCATGGTTAGCACTCTTAATCTCATACCAGAAGTCATTTATAAGTACAGCTGTTCAGAAATTGTGTTTCTTATGTGGTAAATCTAACATTTCAACACTTGTTTTTGTCTTAAAATAAGTTGAAATATCAATCTTTGACTGAACAGTTCTAAGTACATTTCTGGAAAAGTTGTATTTTTTCTCCAAAGTGAATTCGAGTATTTCACTCAAATTCATGACAGTTTCGTATTTTAAGTAGATTTTATTTTTATGCTAAAAAAAAAGCATAAAATTTCCAGTCAGTTTTGATTTTTATTGCTTTTTCCCATATTTTAGTGTTCATCATAGAGATGAGAACTGTAGCTGAATCATCTTGATAAGGAAGTGCATTTAAGAATTTTGATAAGACTTTAACATATATGTAACAATATGTATATAGTACATAGGGAGACCTTTCTTCCCAGTTATCTATTAGGATATTGTGAAAATGATTTGTGCAGTTATTTTAGATTGTTTTAGTTTTCATACTCAAAATTTCATGGTGTTCCTCCTGTGCAACTTTTCAAATTAACTCAGTAAGAGGTACTGGAATATGTTGTGTTCCACTAGTAGACAGCACACAAGTGTAGTTGCCCTACATATTGATACCTAATATACTAATATATCTAGATAGTTTAGCGATTACTCTTAAATTACACTGACCCAAAGGATGGTATAGCTTCAAAGAGAAAATGTCATTTGGGGTTAGAAGAACTGAAAAGAAACATTTCATACCACAGTAATCTCTTCCGTGTCTACAGATATATATTTCAGATATTGGAGAAATAATAATGACAGAGGCTTCTTCCTGGGTGAATCTAAGCAGCTATTAGAAGGCTAATTCACTCTTCAAATACTCCAAATCTGTTTTGCAAAAGACTTTCCTCTCCAAGGACAAAAACAAAGGTAATAAATAAATAAATAACAAATTTAAAATAATAATAATAATAATAAAAAGACTGTGAATTTACAAATACATAAATTTTAATAATATCCTTGACAAAATGATTGAATTCTGTTCCAAGTTTAAAAGATTTTTTTAGACCTGACGTTCAAGTGATCCAAATGGAAAGTTAAGAATTGATAGAATTTTAAAAGGAAAAATGCTTATGTAGATTATTTTGGATTCATAGCAAAGCAATGCTAAATTGAATTTTGGAGATTATTTACCACAACCTTGGAATAAGTTATATTCCATTGTCTTGTTAAGGGGTATAGGCTATTAACCGTTATGGGTCCGGTCGGGTTCAGGGTACTGAACTATCACAGTCACGGGTTCATCAACAACATAGCACACCCTCACTCTCATCGTGTTCAATGAGAACTATCATGGCTAGCAGCAAAGCAATTAAGTGCAATTTATTACAGCAACAGGTACACAGGTTCTTTGGATTGCCGGCAATAAATTCACTGTCTGCAAAATCAAGCTAGCATGCATAAAATACACAGGTACACAGCCTGGCTATTAATGCATTAAAAGGCACAAAGACTCTATAGAGATTTCTAAGTTTCCCAGGGAGTCACTCGGTATAACCAAGTGCTGAAATCTTACCCCACAGAGTCCCACTGGGGGGGAAAAGAGACTGAGCCTGTCGACTGATTCCAGAAGTCACAATGATATCTTCCATCACATCCCCTCTTTCTTAATCCAATTTATATCATTTTCTATCTTTTAGGTGGAGCTTGAGTGACTCTAGTCAAGCATATCTTGGTTATGATTGGTAAAAATTTTCCCACTTTCATTAAAAGGTATAGGCTCCGAGAAATTCAGAGCGCGTGCTCAGTGAGGGGTGGTCACACCTTGGAGGCAGGTAGCTTTTGGGATGTAGGTGTGTTTTGGTATTATAATGATATTATAATGAGGAAAAGTTCACTAGAGTACAGCATTTTGGCAAAAACATGACAGCTTGTTGGCTCAAAGTAGCAAATGTGCAGCTTATCGGTCTTGGTGTGCACAAGAACAATTGAGTCCCCAACTGGTCACAGAGCCTAGCCATGGTGTCCCCACTCCTCTCTACGCTCCATACTGTTCCTTAAAGTCAGCACGCCAAGTTCTCCCACTGCAATAGCATCTAAGGTTGGAGGCCTAGGGAATGCTTAGGTAATGCAGCTACACTCCACCCTGAAAGCTTCTTCAATATTGTACATTTTCTCTAAAATGTGAATATCAGTTTAATTTTCTAAGTCACCTTATGCAATTATTCCACACTCATCTTACCAAATACCTACAAATATATTCTCTTATTTTTTAAATTATTCTCTGCAGTCCCCATATATCGGCTATGGCACAATATATGAAAAAGTGTAGCTCAGTCAGGATTTTCATTATATGCAAATTATTTTATAATTAAATTTAAATAAAAGGGTTTCTTTGGTTTGATAGTTTCAGTCTAGACCATCATTTTGATGAAACATCTAGGGAGGTTTCTTTGTGATTGTGTATGTTGTTGAGTGTTAGACAATGCAAAGTTAAAAAAACACATCTCTAGTTTGAAGATGTTAACATCAGTTCTCAACTATTACTCCTGCTTTCTGGAGTTGCATCCAAGAAAGATCTCTCTTTTTTTTTTTTTTTTACAGATGATCTACTTCTTTCTAAAATGTTATTTTTGACAGTTCAACAGAGCTATGAGATGAATCTTCACCTCAGTCTTTCGAACTGTCTGTTAGATAACTGAATTTTAATCTATAAGGCAATTCAAAGGTAAAAACTGAGAATCCAAACATTCGGAAAAACTCTATGGGAAGCTGAAACAAGCATTCTTATAGCTTGTCTAGGGGGACATACATACTCTAACTTCACAGGAATATCCTGACAATAAAAGACATCAAGGATATGTATTGCTATGTAAATTTTAGATACCTACAGTCAATAGTTAAATACATATTAGGCTTCTGATGGAGTCAATAGAAAGAAGCAGCTTCCTGAAGGTGCTTCAGACTCTTTCTGATGATCTACTGCTCTTTTTAGAGGTATATATTTCTACTCATTACACACAAAGAACATTGAGTATGAGCTGATTAATATTGTATTCCAGAACCCAGGGTGAATCCATCTCTTTGTTTTAAGCCCAGGTACATCACAATGCTGGGAGGTGATGAAAACATGAGTTACTGAAGACAAACAATTTGCAGTGGGAGTGAAATGGTGTTCATTGTCTCACTGCTGGCACAAGACTGCAGTGTGTCTAGGTTGTAGCTCAGTGTCAACAAGAAATGCAGGCACCTTCCTGTATGTCCTACATGGCACATCTGTCTATTCTGAGAAGGGGAGATGCAGTATCTGGGATGATTTGACTTTCTCATCACTGGTGCGACTTCTACTCTTGCTGTGTTCAGCTTCTGTAAATATGTTAGCCCACAAAGTACTGGGCTATGTTAATTGGATCCATGTCATCATTTTCAGGGAATATTTACTAGGGATTTGTGTGTCATTTACCTCTAATTGCCATTCTGCTCTGATGAATTTTTACAGTTATTGCCTTAAAGGCTGAAAAGGACAAGAAAGCTCATTTGTCACTGTGGGGTTCTAAAATTAACAGTTATGGAGATGCATTTTCTCATGTAAGCCCATTAAGTGTGAAGATGTCACCAAAGAATATGATGTGGTCACTATTCTTGAAGATATGATGTATTGGACTTATATGGCAAAGATCTGGTAGCAGGGGGGCTGCAGGGGTGGCCTCTGTGAGCAGAGCCCAGCAGCTGCCCCAGGTCAGATCACAGCCAGCTCCAGACAGCTCCAAAGGGGACCCGTGGCTGGCCAGAGCTGAGCCAGCGAGCAATGCTGGGTGAGACTCTGGGAAAGCAGATTGAAGAAGAGTTAGAAAAGAAAAAAGAATTGCCGCACAACAGCAAATGGGAGAGAGGAGTCAGAAATTGTGAGAGACCCAGCCCCGCAGCCCCCAGTGTCAGTGCAGAAGGAGGGTAGGAGGTGCTCCAGGCACGCAGCAGAAGTTCCTCTGCAACCTGTGGAGAGGCCCCTGGTGGAGCAGGCTGTCCCCCTGCAGCCCATGGCTCCCACATGGAACAGATCTCCACGCTGCAGCCCATGCAGGAGCCCCCGGTGGAGCAGGTGGATGTGGCCTGGATGAGGCTGCGGCCCATGGAGAGCCTCCGCAGGAGCAGGCCCTGGGCCGGAGCTGCAGCCCGTGGAGAGGAGCCCACGCAGCAGCAGGGGGGTCTGGGGGGAGCTGCCACCCGTGGGGGACCTGTGCTGGAGCAGTTTGCTCCTGACGGATGGACCCTGCGGTATGTACCCATGCGGGAGCAGTTCTTGAAGAGCTGCTGCCTGTGGGCAGCCCCCACAGGCTCAGTTCGGGAAGGACGGCATCCCATGGGAGGGACCCCATGTGGATCGGGGGCAGACAGTGACCATGAAGGTGCAGCAGTGACAAAGCATCATGGACTCACTGCAACCCCTCTTCCCCGTTTCCCTGCTTTGCTCAGGGAAAGGAGGTAGAACAGGGTGAATGATAGGGGAGGGAGTGGAGGGGGTAGTTTGTTTTTAGATGTCACTGCTTTATTCTGTTAGCAGTAGGCAATAAACTCCATTAATCTCTCTTATGTCTGTTTTGCCCATGATGGTAATTGGTGAGTGACCTACCTGTCCTTATCTTAATGCATGAGCTTTTTATTCACCATTTTTTTCTCCTCCTGTTCTTTTGAGGAGGGGGAGTGAGAGAGCAGGACTAGACACTTCTGGAGGTCTCATCCAACGATCATGTGATTCAGTGATTATATCATCCTCCGTTTCCAGGATTCTCTCTCTCATAACAAACTAAAACACGTTGTGTCATTCTGTTTTAAAAAGCCACAAAGTCCAAATCTTGGCTCAACACACCAGTAACAGGAGAGACAGTCTGATCTCCAAATAGCTTTTTCTAAACCTCTTCTTCTATCAGATAAAGAATTGTTGTGGTTTAACCTGGCATCACACAACCCTTAATTATTTGAACTTATAGCCATTTAAAGGGTAGATCTTGTGCAAGAATTTTCAAGATTAGGAATATGATTGACTCTAAGCAGGAACTGGCTATAGCAAGCACTTTCATTATGCTAAGGCACATGGAAAATAAGGAGATAATTGGTGGCAGCCAGCATGGTTTCACTAGTGGCAGATTCTGCCTGACAAATCTGGTGGCCTACTACAACAAGCTTACGGCATTGGTGGAGAGGGGAAGAGAACTGACATCATCTACCTGGACTTCTGCAAAGCATTTGACACTGTTCCCCTTGATATCCTTTTCAAGGAGAGACAAGAGATGAGGAGAGATATCCTTATCAAATTGGAGAGACATGGATTTGATGGATGGACCACTATGTGGGTAAGGAATTGGCTGGATGGTCATATTCAAAGAGTTGTGATCAACAGCTCAATGTCCAAGCAGAGATCAGTAATGAGCGGTGTTCACCAGGAGTCATTATTGGGCCCGGCACTGTTTAATATCTTTGGTAGTGACATAGACAGTGGGATTGAGTGCCCCCCAGCAAGTCTGCTAGTGACACTAAGCTGTGTGGTGCTGTTGACGAACTGGAGGGAAGGGATACCATCCAGAGGGAACTGGACAGGCTTGAGAGGTGGGCCTGTGTGAACTTCATGAGGTTCAACAAGGCCAAGTGCAAGGTCCTGTATTTAGGCTGGGTCAATCCCAAGCACAAGTGTAGGCTGGGTGGAGAATGGATGCAAGAGACCGCATGGTCAAGGACCTTTAAGATATTCAGAAGTTGTTTATGAGTGACTGCACACAAAATTCTTAGAAGGTAGAAGCTTTGCTGATTGCCAGGGACAGGATGATCTGGCAGCTGATTTCAAGAAGTAAAAACAAAACAAAACAAAGTAAAACAAAATTAAAAAAACCAAACAAACAAACAAATAAAGCAAAATACATACACACAAAACGTCCTCAGTATTTCATCTATAAAAGTAAATGGAAGTAATACTGTCATAATAGGCACTTTGTGCCATGCCAGTTTTGATTGATGTATCTTACTAATTTCCTTTTATAAAGAATTAATTCACAGTTTATGGCACATAAATGTCACCAGCTGTGCAGTTGCTCTTTTTTTGTTGGTGTAGTGCAAACATTATTTGTAACTTATGACAGAATGGAGAATGTCTTGTTTTAATATGGAACTAGATGAAAAATGCTTGAAATATTAATCAATATAAATAATATATAACACTGATCTTCTTAGCAGTCTTGAAATTTAGAAAACAAAAAATAATAAATGATATTTGCAACATAAATAGAAGATAATAAAGTACCTTAACTCCTCAAGCTAAATTATTAGCATATGAAGATGTATGCATATTCTGTATGTGTTCATGTGTATGCCACCTGATTTTATGATAAATTAGGACAATGATATTATTGTGATTCTTGGTTATGAATATGTTGAAAAGATCTAAAGAGGAGCAATTGTACATACTGGGTGGATAGTCAGCATTTGAAAATAAGTGACTTCTAATGGCTCTATTTTGCAAAATTGCCAGATGTCAGAGTTAAATTCATTTGACTAAGCCACACTAAGCCAACAATAGCAAGAACAGAATTTATCAAGTCCCCCTGCCAAGGCACTCATAACCTTGGCAAGACTGTTAAAATCCAATAAATAAACACTAATGGAAACCTCCAAAAATATACCAATAATAAATAAGACAGAAGGAAATCTTGGACAAAGTGCACGTTGTAAAAAGAGGTTGTTTATATAAGCATCAGGAAGAGTGAAACTGTCTAGAGCATTTTCCAAGTACAAGCCTGAGCTTAACTTAAGTCCACAGTCTTATCTCATGTGTGTTTTATGGACAAAACCCCATGCTTTCTAGGCTCTCCAGAGGATACATTCATGAAATACCAAAAAGGAGAATTTAATCATATTACTCCTTAAAAAAGGTAAAGGCAACCATTCATCCAGCTATCCAGCTCACTGCAAATGTCCTAGCCCAGATTCCTATACTCCATTTGCTCCTGTAATAACACAAACTAACCAGAAGTCCCTTTTTATCCACCCTCAAAACAGATGGGAACTGTAGCCCTACCTGAGCCTACAGAATAATAAGACCTACAACAAAACTGCAATATTGTCATCTAATATTGGAAAAGTGAGTACACTGTGTTGATCTCATACGCTGTGCTGGTACATTCACGCCTATTAGACACAATCTTTAAAACAACAACAACAACAACAACAAAATTAAAAAAAAATCTTCTGGAAGAGAGGTTGTTTCAAAGTGAGGCAGGCTACAGATAACCAGAAAAGAATACAAAGCCTGATGTGCTATCGCATAGCTCTGAATCCCCAAACAAAGCAACACCAGAGAAGAGACTACTTTTATTTATGTTTCTTTAAAGTTATCTTATAAAGTATTTAAAGTAGTGGTATTTATTTTCTGCTACAGAGGAGTCCCGGATATTATGTATGCAATCCCACTACTGTATACAGTGTACCCCATGAAATGGACCCCAGCACTTATTGCTTGTCTAATTATGCTTGACATGAGCAGTTACAGTAGACAATATTAGAAAGTGTAAAACTATGACACCAAGAAAACAAACTAAATTGAGTAGAAGAACCATTGTTTCAACAATTTAATTGTAGATATACATTTTGAGAGGCTGCTGTCTTGTTCCCTATTTTAGCTTAAATTGCAGTGAATAACCCAATTGATTTCATATTTTCCTTAACCATGAGAAAATTACTTATTTTGGATGAATCCTAACCCACGCTATCCTAAGCACTTCAAGGCTACTTTGCTTTTTTTAACTGTTTGTTTGTTTGTTCTAAACATAGAACGTGAAGACAACTGGAAAGAGCTCAGAAATTCAGATACTCAAAAGGGGACCTAAATAGGATCACATAAGTAGATGTGATCAGTGTGAGTATCAGTTTCAAGGTCCTGTTGTGTTTTTCACATTAAACTCTGTATTAATTACAGAAAAAAAAAATAATAAAATAAAATGAAATAAAATAAAATAATAAAATAAAAAGCTCTTCATGCTTTTCCTGAGCACTTCCACTTGCATATTACACCAGTGTAGACTTCCTAGTAAGCTTTAATAACTTGTATTTCATACATTGCAATAACCAATCCATAACATTGGAGAAAAATCTCTTGGGAAATATTTTGCCCATTAGGAGGACAGCAGATGGCACTACAGCCACTTTTCCAAAAGCATGAGATCAGGACAAAGGATGTAGTCTAGAAAGTGACAATCTACTGTTTTAACTACATTGCTGTTATTTTACAGTTGTTAATCAATCACTAGAGCTCCCACCAACTATTAAGCTAAAGCTCATCCATTGTGTCTGAAGTTGGAGTCTCAGTAATGCTGTGACATGTCTTGAGCCAAAAAATAAAAAAAAAAAAAAAATCCATGCAATTATGAACTATTGATAGCCATTTGGATCAATTAAATATCCATGAATTTAAGGAGCGAATTGTTTCTTTCAAGCAAGAGGTGTTAGGTGTTTTATATCTTTAAACTAAATGAGATTAGGGGTGGTGGCGGAAATAAGTTTATGTCAACCAGCGGAGCCTGTTGATTTTCAAACCTTTCTCTCTCACTGAAAGACTTTGAGTGAAAAGCATTTCGAAAGAATGGATGTTTGACCCATCTTTTCTGGCACTATGAACACTGATTTATTGATCATGTCCAATCCAAAGCTCCTTGTCCTTATCCAATGCTAAACTTAATCAGGTAAAATCCATCAAGACTAGACTGTGCCATTCTTTTGTTTCTGAATAACCTACAATCACAAGCTCAGTTGCTATTTCCATTAGTGCATTGATGTGTTTCATGCAAAGAGGAAAAGATTTGTCTTTTTTAACATAGACACCTAGTGACAGACATCATATGAAAAGAATAAGAATCCTGCCAGAATGAGACACAGCTCTGCACAAACACCTTCTGCCTATGGAGAAGATGAAATAGGAAGCACAACACATGCTTTTTTCTGTCATTCCTAAATTTTCTCATGTCATAGAATCAGAGAATCCTGAATCATTTAGCTTGGAAAAGACCTTTGAGACCATCAACTCTAATAGTCAACATGACCTATGGAGTCCCGTCGCTAAACTATATCTGTTAGTGCCACATCCACATATCTCTTAAATAATTTCAGGGGTCAGTACACCACCACTTCTCTGGACAGTCCCTTCCAGTGTTTGACCACTCTCTGTATGAAGAAATTCTTCCTAATATCCAATATAAAGCTCTCCTGGCACAGCTTAGGACAAACCAAACCTCCTCCAGTCTCTTTGAAATCACTTCATAAATATCTATTCTATGATCTATTCTATGATTCTATCCATTCTATGATTCTATATCAAGAATAATGTCTGAAATGCAGTGTTCAATATATTTCCACCATCCTCTCTTCTCACTCTTCTTGGTGATTCTTTGTTTAAATCTACGTCAAAAATGAGTACATTGTTCCAAGACAAAATTGAAAAATAAGGTCTTCACTATGAATCCACATGCAGACCTCTCCTCAAATTACAGCAGTGTTTCTGCAACCTCCTTTTCTCTGGCAGAAGCCACTCTGTACCGCCACACCCATTCAAAATATTCAGGCACTGCATTGTTCTACTTCAAGCTCACAGATTTTATATTATTGTTTTCATGGAGAAGATTGTTACAAATAACCACCCCTGGCAGGAGAGATTGGAGACATTATTTAGTGAAAGAAACATGAAAAATAAAGAGGATGAGATGTAGTAATGGCAAGTGGTAGGTATATAGTAACAAAGAAAAATGTCCATCTACTTGTCAGTATATTGAATTAAGATTCATGGTATGTATTTGTTACTTGCAGCCTCGGGCTTTGTTTTGTACAATGCAGTGTATAAAAGACACAAGTAATATAATTCAATCAAGCAATGATGGTGCTCAATCAGCTAATTGACAATCAAGGAATCAGCTGCTGTTTTTTTTCATGACTTTAAACATAAAAAAGGCACCTGTAACTGCATAAGGTGTGTTTGACATTCTTAGCTGATGATGTGAGCTGTACTTAGCTTCCACGAGTGGCAGCAGACAAAGTCCGTGTTACACAGTAACTCACAGTGCTGCAGCTGTGGTGATGCCTGTCCTGACCAACTGAGCTCAGAAAAATGCAGCAGCTCTTGCTTGAGTTGAAGCCCAGCAACAAGGACTGGAATTAATTCCTCTCCACTTTTCCTCAGTGCTGACTGTTGGGAGAGGTGGGATTTGCCTCTGGCCGTGGTGCTCCTCAGGATTTTCTAGGACTGGAACGACGCAGGATTGGACTCAATGACTCCAGTAACATTAAAAAAAAATAAAAAAAATAAAAACTTTTGCAGTAATCGGGGAATCAAGGATGACAAAAATACTGCAGTTGTAAGGGGAGATAACCTTTGAGTTTTGTTTTGTTTTCTTTATATATATATATACTCACCACTCAGTAAACCTCCTGAGAATTTAGTTCTCGTCAAACTGTAATTGCCTTTTTTTGGGAAACAGGAGCTAATTTGTAACTGGAATTACAACAGGATTGTAGCAAGCATTTTTGTGGGCTCTAGTCTAGTTTTAACTGATTAAACCAATTTTCCAAACTTGTCCAAGTCAGTTAGAACATGCTGACAGTACAAGCTGGTTCTCCAGTCTCATCCCAGCATCTTTGAGAAGCATATTGAAATGAATCTGGAAACCAGCCACACTTACCCAGCTGAGTGCTACTTGGATAAGACAACTTTCAGCTTGTGGAAAACTGATCAAAACCGTTTTCTGGCTGTTCTCAGCCAGAATGGAGCTCTGCCCATTTAAACTTGTGAACAAGCTCATGCTGACCTCCTAGCCTGTCCTAAACTATAACAGGCTGAGGGCCACATGATTTTGGCTGAAAACAGTGATGAAAGTCATTGAGTTGCAACATGTACCAATCCAGCACTGTCTAACAGATAATGTAGTACTAACTTCTGATTTTCAAATAAAATTATTCTTTTGGTATCTCCTTTAACTAGTTCTATTTGTATATTAGTATCAGTTTAAGAAAGCCACATCATATAAATATAATATCTAATTGGCAGAGCCAAATTTTTAAGGAAAAAAAAAAAAAAAAGTTCCAAGAAGTTATTTGATTCATGTGGATCATCAAATGCTTTGAGATAAATGAGAGGAGTCTTTCCAGTCATCTCATCCTTTTCAAACTTTGGTTTTATAGAATACACGGAGCGGTGGAGTTCCCAAACTGATCAAATAAAAACTCTGGATTTGTTAGAATATGCAGAAGTTGTTAAATTTCTATTGACAAGTGTACCCTCCCCAACTCCTGTGTGTCAGAAAGTTGACATAAGACTGGGTTTGTGTATTTGTGTATGTATGTGTACATGCATATGTGTATACACGCATATATATATGTATAAATATTTATAAACATATATCACATATTTCACCTCCTGTCTTGTCTTTACCACATGGAAGTATGTAAAAACAGGGAGTGAACAGGAAACAGTGTTTCAAAGTGCAGTTTTGCACTTAAAAGTATTGGTATTTATGTCAAATCCATTTTGACAGTTTCAGAGAATGGCTATAGACAGCCATTTAGATGAACTAAATAGCATGGGAAAACAGAGGTTAAATGATTCCACACATTTATATCTGAAAAACTATAAATGCAGATTAAAAAAAAAAAAAAAAAGAACTCTTGTCTTGAAAAATCTCATGTTTACAACTTTATCCTAGAGTAGGGTTGTTTGGATTCAAACTCCAGTAAAAGTATCTTTCATAGAGTTTTAAAATGATAATTTTTCTCCTTTTAAACGTCTCCTACATGTGTTCATAGCTCACTGGCTTGTTGATGAATTTGGACGCAGGATGAGGAAATTATTAAAGTGTTTTCTGACTTTAATTTTCTAAATGCATGTGGTTATTTTAATGACTTGAGTGAAATAAATGTGTTGATGGAGGAAATAGATAGAATCTTCAACTTTTTTTCTCTTCTAATTCTAAATACTCTTGAACTCAAACAGTTTTACATTTCTCTAGCAAAACTTACACAGATGATTTACAATTTATCTAAACATGTTGAGTGATAGTGGTGATTTATTTGTAATACACAAAGAAGTTATTGTCATTCTGTGATTCTAACGGATTGAGCCATCAGAGCAGCGCTGATGTATGTCTGCCATAAACCAGACAGCTTTATTACATCAGAGATTCAGTTCTGCAGCTGTGTTTAGAGGCAATTCTATTTAAAATATGCCTATAACTCCCGAAGCCAAGACCAGCATATTTGTTTACTTTCTTGCTCAGTTTGCCAGCCAAAGACTTTTTAAGCCAAATTGCACCTATACTCAGTCCTGGAATCTGCCAAATAATGATTGTGGAGCTTTCTGCTTGAGAGACATGTATAATTGCAAATTAAGATCAGATTCATTGAATGACCATTTCAAAATTACTTTTGACTTAAGGATTTCTGACATGGTGAATTTATTTGTTATTCATTCTGGCACAACCACCTTGCTCAAAGACACATTTGAACTGGCAAAAATTAGGGGTCTGGGCTTTGTTGTTCGAGGTCTTTGTGGCTCTGTGGTTTTCTTTGCTTTGTTTTCTGAACACCTAACAGCTGTCCAATTACTGACAACCGCAAAAAGCAAACACCTACTGGAAAGAAAAGGTGAATAAAAAAAGATGAGACAGTTTTCCCCCTGTGCATACCTCTCATTATAAGTAGAACACAAACACCTAACCTGGACTAGATGCTTCACTTTTTGATGAAATTAATCACACAGATAATGCCAGGGAGGCAAGAACTGTACTATCTGAAAAATTAATGCAAGTAGAAGCTGTTTGGATGTCTCTGCATTACAATTGACTTGGCCAAGTTACGTATCTACAAACACTCCTGTTCTGACGATGCATATCATGAGCAGAGAATGTCTGGGCTGGTGTTCCAAGGTCTCCCAAAACCAACAGACCAAGGATATGGACCCCATCTTAAAACATGAAGTTGATTTTTTTTTTTTTATTTTGTTTTCATCTGTATGCCTAGAGTACAAGTTTTGCAGAAGGACTAGGTGACCCCAACATTATCCTCTGGCCATGTATATCTATTCAGTGTGAGTGTTTAACACAGCTTGCAAAAGATCTCTTATAGTGATTATAAAGACAATAACACCTAAGTCTATAAGAAAAAAAAAAAACGGTGTTAAATGCATTCAGTATGTATCTCCACACAGGCACCATCTGGCTTCTTTGTCACTGAAAGCTGAATAAACTAAACAGACAATAAAACAGGTCTGAAGATTGCCTTTTAGCCCTAAGTCATCAACTTTAATTCAGCCCAGATCCCAGATCAGACATCCTCTTTAAAACATCTCTTCTGTGAGTTAATAACTGCAGATGCTAAAAAAAAAAAAAAAAAAAAGAGATTTTAGCCCAGCTTCTATTTGGAGGACAACCAGAATACCAAATTTAATCTCGTACAAAAACTAATTAATATTTTTTCTTGAAAGGAGAGACAATATTATATATTATATATGTATATATATATAGTAAACAATAATTAAACTAATTGTAAAATAAAAACACTCAAAAGTTAATGAGTACTACAAATAAAATTCAGTGAAAGGGATAAAATGGAGATAGAAATATTAATCAAAAGTGGGATGTGTTAAGTGCAGTTAATTTAGGAAGCAAAAAATGTCAAGGTCCTAGAAATCAAGTACACATAAAATATAAAACATCTTTAAAAAGGAAATGAAAGTGAAAATTCAGAATAAGCATATATACGACCTATTTTAGTTACATTAAAAGGAGTTTGGAAAAGGTAATTGGAATAAATGAAAAATAAGAATCTGAAGGTATCAGTAAAAAAAAAAAAAAAAAAAAAGGCAAGAAAATAAAAAGCTTATAACTCTGTAATGCTTACAAATATTTCCAGGACCTTATTAATATATTTGACATTATCTGCTACATTTAAACTATTTTTTAATTATTATGTCCAATACAAGTTATATTCAGTAGCTGTAACTGAGACTGCATGAGAATCTCTGGTCTTTAATGTTTAATTTTGATAATCCTTACAATTTGGGGAATATAATAAAATGTTCAAAGTGTGTTACTGCTTTACAATTTCTGTGTCAATCAGGGTGACCTGGCCAATAATAAACTTGACATCAAACATGAGGAAAAAGGAAAAGGGTTTTAGATTGTGAACTACAAAAGGATGGGAACTGGCAGGAGTTTATAGAGACTATGGTGTAAATCAGGCCCATTTTCAGATGATTTTGTTAGTTTTGTTAAAAAAAAAAAAAAAAGACCAGCTGCTTTAACATTTTTGGTTGGGTCAGGATTGCAATTTCGCAGCAAATCAACATCCAGCCTCACTTCCTGAACTTTGGTTTTCATTTCACAGCAGTGCACAAACTGGATTCCTTTTGGACTGATGAAACAAGAGGATGCCTGGGAGTGACTCCTACTATACACCTTCTGTACCCACAAGTACGAGCTACTCTGGGGGTTCAGTCCACATTAAAAGTAGCCTTAAGTAAAACCACTGAAATGCACATAGTATAGATGACAGGTCCTTAGAGCTGTATCCTAGACAGATTCACTCCTTTTGCACCATGCCAGTTGTTAGTGGAAAAGTAATAAAAGGTAACTCAAAATGATTCCCCCAAAAGAAACATTTCTAGATATTGAATCTCTGGTGAGATGATTCATCTACAACTACATAAACAGGAATCAATGTTTAATGTGAATAAAGTCCCCAGTAAATAGATTAAAAATAGATTAAAAAGTGATTAGAGATCCCTACGTGAAATTATTCATGAAAAAAATATTACAAAATAAAAATGTTTCCCTTGGCATCCTAGAGAGACTATTTCTGACTGTAAGGGAGTTCCATATGTTTGGTAAATAATCATAAGTCCAGAGTTCATAAATCTAAAAAACGCTGATGAAAGACTAAATAACTGACAAAATGCAGTCAATGTGGCCTGGTTTGTTTGGTGAATTGGGTCCACTCAATCAATTTTTTTTTTTTCTATGCAAATTGAAGGGCATGTGTATAAGAAAATAAGGCAGTCATAGTTTTGGATGCAGTACTGTCCTCTCAGATGAGTACAGACTCTCAGATGAGTTAGATATGAAAATAGGGAAGTACTTGTTTTGAGATTTCATAACTGGCCTCAGGTATTACTAGGAACAGTAGGGTGATGTTACTCCTAAGCATGGATTAGAAGTGATAAAGATAAGATGCTAAATTTTCCTGATCTGCCATGCAGACATACAAAGCAACAAATGCATAATATTAATTTGATTTCCATTTTCTTTATTTTCATAGAGATGGTACAAGGTATTAGTGATTTCAATGATTTGTATGAGAAAGACTTCTTCAGGAAGACTTGATACAAATAACAGCTATCTATGAAAAATAAATAAAAAGTGTTAATATTTTAATGTTTATTACTTTTTTTTTCAGAAACATAATTACTTTTCTATTTTTTCACAAAACTGTAAAATTATTCTATGACATTTATGATTTATATCCCAAATTTCCATTCATTCCCAGCAAATGTAGTAGAAAGCGTAGTAGCCATTGCCTCATTCTTTCTCTCAGACTCTGTACGTAATCAAAACTATTGCTCTTGTCAGATTTACAGAATTATAGTTTTCCCATTGCTACTTCAAAGGTAGCAGTCTGGAGACTTCAGAGTGCCAGATCTGCTGCAGTCACCTGCTTGTTTGTCTTCTAGTTCATTAGCAATTTGTCTAGCTACTGAAATGGTGATGATCTTAATTTCTCAAAGACTAATATTTGTAACCAGAGTAACAGCTACCTATAAATCAAACAAAGGTAGAGGCAACACAGAGCATCACACTATGATACCAAGGAAATTACCTTTTAAGCTAGTGTTAATTTACACACACACACACACACTGTCCCTTCATATCTTAGCAGAGAGTTCTTCATGCATTTCTTCAAGTGAATATTGTCAGCTTTCACACCAGTGATGCCTTAAACATTTCAATTGCTCAGCAGCAAGGTTTTTTTTTTTTTTTTTTTTTTTTTTTTTCCATCGTGGGAATAATCTCAGAAATAATCCAGTTCTTATTTCAGATTCCAGGGAAGATACCAATGTATTACTTAGGTATTTCAGGACTCCCCAGAACTTCTGCAAAGACAAATTTTAGCTGAATCTTTTGATAGAAGAAGAGTTGTTTGGTTTATATTATTTTTGAAGAAGGAAAAAAATGAGGCTACTCGAATTTTGAGTGTTTATTCCATGTCATATGAAATAGGAAATTCCATATGACAGTTTCTCATGTAAATAGATATTACACAATTTAAGAAGCATTTCCTTGGGACTACATTTTAATTAGGTGTTCAGTCCCAGTCCTCTTTCAGATCAGTGATATTAGGGCATATATCAGGAAACTTGAATTCCAATTTTAAAACAATGATTTTTTTTTTTTTCCATTCACTTGTACTTTACTTGAGAACTTGGTCTGTGGCAACCTTTCATTACCTTCTCATATTCAGAATTCATATTTTGTCTTTATCTTTCCAGGGGATTCATTTGCCAACTCTGAACAAGCCATTCTGCCCATATTTGGAATGATACTTCCCTTTTGCCCAAGAAAATCCAAAATATTTAATCCTACTGTGCTAAGAGTTAAGTATGAAAACTTCATTTAATCTCCTTTAGAACTTTTTTCCACAAAGACCACTGTAGTGCATTGAAACAGACCACTCACAGAATACATCCAAATGCTGAAAAATTTTGTACAGCAGAAGGCAAGGATTAGACCAGCCTGGAAATGTTTAGAGAGAAGTAACTTAATTTCTAGTTGACAAAAGCATTTCTTTTCCCAGATTCTATTCTTCTGATGCCTGAAAATTTATTCCTCAGATGTTTTGGTGTGATTTTTATTTTTTTTTTCCTTTTCTGGGTCTTTTATTTCCTTTATTATTTTTTTTCAAATTATGTTTTGATAAATTTGATTTCTGTCAAAGGTATGATTGCTTGCAACTATTCCTAAACACAAACACACAAACATAGATATATAAAACCAAACATAAAAACAAACAAAATCAACAACAACAACAAAAGAACAAACAACAACAGTAACAAATGCCACCTGGATGATCCAAAAGCCTCCAAAAGGAAACGAGAAGATCTTCCAGGTACTTAATGAAGTATTAAGTAATTAGAAATATTTAACAATTAGACATGACACTACACTCACTCAGATGGGTAACAGGAGTTTCAGCAGAATTTGAAGGAAGGAGTAGAAATCATCTCACAGTTTTTTCTGAGGTTATGAAACAGCTTTCCAGTCTCATTAAAACCACTATTATAGACTCAATACTGTAATACCAAAGTGATTCCTCAGCAGTGCCTATTCAATCATGTAAATCCCAGGTGTGCTCCACACTGAGACTGCAAATAGCAGAGGTCACTTAATTTCATTATGCTGCAAATGCTACAAGGCTTGCTGTGGTGTCTGGAAAATCCCAATCTCAATTCCCCATGGAATTTTAATGTAAGATATGCACCTGTCAAGCTTGTATTGCAACTCTGTATAAAGCTGTCTGGTCAAAAATTTGTCTGTACATATAGACATGAAACAATATCTCTCATTTGTTCTGTTCTCCAACCAAAATAATAATAATAAAAAAATAAAAATCAGATAACTTGTATTAATTCTTACATTAGTAACTTACTGATATAAGTAGCATACTGACATCCTGGCCAAGAAAAAGGCACCATTAAAAGCTTACAGTGGTAAAATTAAAAAGACTAATGGCAAACATAAACCACACATCAAAACCTTTTTCATTATATACATTATCAGAACAGGTAATTTTCTTTAGTATCCAACAACCAGAAAGAAGTGGTTAATACAATTTATGACAGATTTTCTTACACCTAGTAATGCATTTCCTTGCTGCTATTTTTCTCTCATTAAGATGTATTATATCTGATACATATATTTACAATATCTGATCTAATCTAATTTATGATGAAATAATTCCACCAAAGTCTTTGCTAAAGGTACTCTAACAACCGTGTTTTAGTTCCCTTCATGGTTAAATTAAGTACTTTTAGCACAATACTTACACAACAGAAGGATCTCTGGGATATTAATAGTTATTTTGGAAAGTCTTAGATAATAAATGAGGTTTCAGAAGCCTTGAAAAGAGTGAACACAGTGCCTTATTTTAAAAGTTTAGTAAAGGGGATTACAGATTACAGATAATTCAGTATAACTTTCTATTGTAGAAAAAAATACTGAAAAAAAAAAAAAGAAATATTTTAGAAATCACCTAAAAAGAAAAGGTAAGTAATAACAAAGATGGGTTTGTAAAGAAAAAATCATGTCACACAAAATTAATTTCCTCTGTAACAGGAAATAGTCCTTGGAGATATGAGAGAGACTAGAGGATATTTATTTTGTGCTGGGTAAAAGTTCGGGCAATGTTCTTCCAAGGAAACTAGGGGAATACAGTTTTGATAAGACCACTTCAGGATGGTTACACTATAAACAGTGTTGGAAAACTCTGTTCAGAGAGTATCTGTAAATATATCTTTATTAAACTGGATTAACTACTAAGTGGAGATCGTGTCAATCTGGACATAGTTCAGGGCAACATGCTGTAGGTGTCATGTGTCCCTGCTTGAATAGAGGGGTTGGACCAGAAGACCTCCAGAGGTCTCCCCAACATCAATCATTAAGTGGTTAAGTGATTCTATCATTGATTTCAAAAGTAATTTCCAGGGTGAAACAAGATTTCAGATGATCATACTCTACTGACTTTATGTGGCAAGGGTTTGGAAGTGTGGGGGCTGCAGGGATGGCCTCTCAGAGCAGAGCCCAGCAACTGCCCCAGGTCAAATCAGAGCCAGCTCCAGCCAGCTCCAAAGGGACCCTCCGCTGGCCAGAGCCGAGCCAGGGAGCGATGCTAGTTGGGCCTCTAGGAGAGCAGACTGAAGAAAGGGAAAAAAACTGCTGTGCAACTGGAAGAGAGGAGAGAGAACATGTGAGAGAACCAGCCCTGCAGATCCCAAGGTCAGTGCAGAAGGAGGGCAGGTGGTTCTCCAAGCACCAGAGCAGAAGTTCCCGTGCTGACCCATGCTGGAGCGGTTCTCGGGCTGCTGCCTGTAGGCAGCCCCTGCAGAATCAGTTCAGGAAGGACAGTCGGTATCCCTTGGGAGGGACCCCATGCTGGAGCAGGAGCAGAGAGTGACTGTGAGGAAGCAACAAAGTTTTATGGACTGACCGCAGCCCACATTCCCTTCACACTCAGGGGGAGGAGGTAGAAGAGGGTGGATGGGGTGGAAGGTGTTTTTAGTTATCTTTTAGTTTCTTACTGTTCTAGTCTGCTAGTGATAGGCAATAAATTATATTAATATTCCTATGCTGAGTTTGTTTTGCCCATGATAATAATTGGTGAATGATCTCCCCGTCCTTATCTCAACCTTGAGCCCTTTTCCATTGTATTTTCTCCCCCTCTTCCTTTGAATACAGGGAGTGAGAGAAATGCTATGGTGGAGTTTAGCTGCCCAGCAGGGCAAAAACACCACATATACATAAACGCATCTTGGAAGACAGTGGAAAGTTTTTAAAATTCTTAACTAAAAAAAGAACTATCTTGGAAAAGCCCTTGGATGAAGATGAGCAGAGCACTTCCAATGTCTATACATGCAGTTTCTTCCAAGTGTAATATAGAGAACACCTACCGTGCTTATATATAAAGTTATATATCTTTATAAAGTAATATAAAAAGTTTATATGATAGTTATATAAAGTTATATAGTTATATATATCCGTGTTTATAGATAAATTTCATATGTGGATCACAATCTGAAAATAAGTTTGCAATGTAGAACTTTTTTTTTTTTTTTTTTTTTTTTACAGAAACGGTTACTCTTACTAGCAGTAGAAAGTCTTCAGATAGAATATTTCAGGAAGCATGGAGAAAATTTTATGATTCAGGAACAAATAAAATGTATTTGATGTGTATAGAATGGTTAAAAGATGTGTTGTCATAGTTTTTTTCTGTGTTTGCTATGTAAAAATTGTCTCAGGGAAGATTGCAACTAGCTGCTCTTTCGGTCATGAATTTACAGTTTAAATTGCAGCTAAAATGATTTAGCTGAGTTATGAGTAAAACCTTTCAAACAGTGATGATATTTATCTGCTGGATAAACAATTCTGATGAGATATAGCATTTCTATCCTTTGAAGTTTTCCAGGAACTAGACATCTCTTAGAACAGTTTCAGAAGTTCTTAACTCTGCTTTGAGATAACCAAAAGACTAGTTGATTTTTTCCATCTGATCTCCAGTTTCAAAGATTTGGGCAATTCTGGAATTGCAAGATACAACTTCATTAACAATTGTATACAATTAAGTCATCACTATCATTTTCATTAAAACAGAAGCCACACTGCAATGTTCCTGTAATACAAAGCATCCTTTAAATAACTATACTTATACATAACATTATTTAAATGGCAGGAAATTTCCCTCCTCTAAGGATGGCATACGTAACAAGACTAGATGCAGGATCTTTTACTGCTAAATTTTAACAGTACCAGAGAACATCTCCTTAGACATAAACTGATATGACTTCTGATTTCCAAGGACATAGGCTAGGTTAATACTTGCCTGTTGGGATTTGAATTTTGAATTGTCAAACATTGTAATTAAACTCAAATACTTAAATATTTAGCTACCAGGTTAATGATCCTCAGAGTCTGGGTGATCTTAGAGAAGTGTGTTTTCTTTGTACCAGTCTCTGACATAGAAATTCAGTCCTTTCCCAACAGTTTCAGACAACTGCTAGATTTAGCTGTTTTAAGGCTTTACTTGAGGTATTCAGAGGCATTTTAAACAGAAAAGAAGAGTGCCATCAATCCTGTGCAGAGAGTCTTATGTTCATCATTGCAAGAAGAGTTGCAAAATGGACTGAAAACTCTCTGATAAAGCCAACAGTAATTTTTGCATTTAGGTGGCTAAATATCCTGTTGCCTGTAGCCTCTTCCCTATGAAAAATCCAGATATTTTGTAGTAGTAATACAATATGATGTTCAACAGATAAAATACATCTCTGGCTTGGGCAGGGGGGACGTAGAAAACCAGGGAGGCAATAATCAATTTTGGCACTGAAACACACTGATGATATCGTCACTGCATTAAAAAAAAAAAAAAGATATCTCTGTGCCAAGAAACAGTACAACCTCTTTGTTTCTGATTAATATTATTCTCCATTGCTTTATGTCACAGAATCAAAAGGACAAACTTTCTTAAGACAGACTGAAAACTGGTGAAGGCATTGCCAAAGTACAACAAAGAATCTCAACCAAGATGAGCATTAACAATATGCTTGCTTTATTAAAGCATCTGTGAAATAACCCAAACTATGTAAGAATGCTTTGAAACAAACTCTTATTAGTTAGGGAGTTTTTCCTCAGGAAAGTATGCAAAATGAAATTATGGAAGAGTGACCATGGCACAAAAAAATTGGAAACTCAGTATATCAGCACCCTTATCAACATGGAGGAGTGAAATGCATTTTTTACAAGAAACTGTTCTTAGTGCTGGTAAAAAGATTAGTGGAAAGGCTTACACAATTTTCTAAAATGCATCTACAATACATGTGTCTAAATCTAACTACATACTTACACATTTCAATCCCCTTCTCTCAACCTTCTTCCACATTCCCTCTCACAAGAAGGTGTCTTAAGGGAACTCCTAGGAAAACAGAGTATAGGCTGGGAGATGAGTGGTTAGAAAGCTGCCTGGCAGAGAAGGACCTGGGAGTATTGGTTGATAGTCAGCTGAATATGAGCCAGCAATGTGCTCAGGTGGCCAAGAAGGCCAACAGCATCCTGGCTTGCATAAGAAACAGTGTGGCCAGCAGGGCTAGGGAAGTGATTGTCCCCCTGTACTCGGCTCTGGTGAGGCTGCACCTCGAGTACTGTGTTCAGCTTTGGGCCCCTCGCTACAAGAAGGACATGGAGGTGCTCGAGAGAGTCCAGAGAAGGGCGACGAGGCTGGTGAGGCATCTGGAGAACAAGGCTTACGAGGAGCGGCTGAGGGAGCTGGGATTGTTCAGCCTGGAGAAGAGGAGGCTCAGGGGTGACCTCATCGCTCTCTATAGGTACCTTAAAGGAGGCTGTAGCGAGGTGGGGATTGGTCTATTCTCCCATGTGCCTGGTAACAGGACTAGGGGGAATGGGCTAAAGTTGCGCCAGGGGAGGTTTAAGTTGGATATTAGGAGGAACTTCGTTACTGAAAGAGTTGTTAGGCATTGGAATGGGCTGCCCAGGGAAGTGGTTGAGTCACCATCCCTGGAGGTCTTTAAAGGTTTTAGATGTTTAGATGTTGAGCTTAGTGATATGGTTTAGTGGAGGACTTGTTAGTGTTAGGTCAGAGGTTGGACTAGATGATCTTGGAGGTCTCTTCCAACCTAGATGATTCTGTGATTCTGTAATTATGAAGAATAAATTTCTGTCTCAGAAACAGGCCTTCATTGGTAATATTTTGATTAACTTTAATTTTTGATTGGCAAAATTCACATTTACTTTTGTGTTTCCTTGAATGAATGAGAATAAAAAAGTGCTCAAGCTAATGTAATTTAGAGCTAATGCTCTCAGATGTTGAAGTGGCAGCTTTTTAAAAATTCTGGTATTGAAAAATCACTCAAAGATCACACTGGGTAGCTAACATACTAAAACTCTATTTTGTATTTAGGAGCAATATACAAAGTGATACTCAAAAACGTATCAAACTTGAATATTTCCAATAAAACTACAATATTGAAAGAGGAAACAGTTTATAAACCACAAAATGGACACTAATGCAAGGAGGAATTCATCACTCTTCTGATCCTAAATTTTCATCCAATTGCTTAGTTTTATGGTCTTTTCTTTCTAACATGAATTGAATTAGCTTTAGTTTAGAGTTTTACAGAGGGAAAAATGGTGTCTTTGTATTAGCCATAGAAAGTGTTCAGAATTTACTTGAAGTAATGAGGCAATATAATTAAAAGTTGCTAAAAAAAGACCATAAAACATTATCACATTTTCTCTACTTTTAAATTATTAACTTAGAAAGCCTTTAACACTAAGTGTAGACAGATTCATAACTTTAAAAGAAGTGTATGAAGTGTATATCATTAATGGTTTTCAGAAGTGGGTTTTTTTGTTTTCTTTTTTTTCTTTTCTTTTTTTTTCTTAAAGCAGTGTTTGCTGTGAAATCACTGCAGAAGTCTTCTCTCTTGAGAACTAAAACATCTTCATCTTTTGGTTCACTAATATCTGGATGCGACCATTAGTTTATGAAACATGCTTTTCTTAGCTAATACATGTTTTTGTAAAAAACACTGAGAATAACTCGGCAAGACAGGCAAATTTCACTCACTTAGATGGAGAATGCGTTTTTGTCGCTTCAGCAGGTAGTAACAACAGTGAAATCAGAGGGCAGTTATTGAAACTATACACTTAATGCCTTATATTCTCTGTAGCATGCTATCAGAGAGTTTTACATATGATAGCTTATATAGAAAGATTTCATTAAAGTTCCCTACTAATATTTTTCTTCTGCTCTCTCATGATAGGATATCAAAAATAGCTTGGCTTCTTCCCTGATATATGGATACTTTTTCAACTAATGTGTATCTCAAGGGATAGCTATAGACAGACAGCTCTGAAGAAACTTATCTAAGGCTAGCATTTATAGAACAAGATAAATATAGCTTCATTCATAATGCTAAGTATGGAACTAATGCTTAAAAATAATGCATTGTGACCTTGGTTTCATCATATGATATAGATTAATCACTAACAACTACCAGAGAGTCATCATTCTGAGAACAAAGCTAAAAACACTCAGCACTTAGCTTTTCACCTTTTCAAAACATGGTTCAATATTTGAGCTTATTTGACAAATCTGTTCTATTTTGCAATTTTTGCAAATTTGCAAATATTTGTCTCAGTCATCCAGCCAGCATTTAGAAAAATTAGCCATCATTAAAATTTCATGTCCTTCAACACAAAAAAGTGCATGATAGTTTCCTGAATAGTCACACATACAACTAATTGATTTTACATTTCCTAAAAATAGATTTCCTTAAACCATCTAGAATGCACTAAACAAAAAACTGAATTTTAAGGGACTAAGTCCTATCATAAGCCTATGCTATAACAGAAATCGAATCTGATATTGTCTTATAATTGTTACCATACATTTACCATGTGTTGTTTAAAGTTGTATAGATATACAGTAGGGATGTTCTTCAAAGATTTGTGAGCAAGTACTAGTAAAAGTCACTGGGAGTGTTCACCAGACTTACACATTTTCTCAAAATTACTGCTTTAAAAGCTCTGTATTAAATGTGATACATTTTCTTGTCTGTATGTCTACACATGATATATTTGCAGAGTCTAATTATTTTCATTGCAAAAGCCACTAACTATAAGCCATCCTCAGTCAGTAGCCTAAGGGAAGAGTGAGTCTGGAGAGAGCTAGCATAGTGTGGGGAACCTTACCTAGTTGTTGTATCTATAGTACCCTTGTTTGTCCTTTTTTTTTTTTTTTTTCTAACAAAAAAAAAATAATTCACAGTAGCAATGTTGTTCAATTTTTGCCATTTTCTTTCTTCTTCTATTAACTGTTCTGTTTATATATCTATTTCTACTACATGCTTCTTGTGACAGGGATTCCCAACTCTAATAAATATGTTGACAGTTTTTAAGTAATATTGATAAACTTTGTGTACATTTGGTCTTTCACAAGTAAAATCTCTTAAAATTTGCATCAGCTATGCTCTTCATCAAATATAGCTTTCTAAGTAAGCACAGAAATATATTTATCCATTATAACTGTGAATGCACATTCATGTAAAATGTTGCATATGTGAAAACATAAAGTGAATTAATAATAAAAATCATAAAATATGATAACTCAAGATTCTCTTTCTTAGTACTTTCTCAATGAATAGCTCACTGTAATAAAAAATAATTATTTTACTTTTCCTAGATGTAACTCAGTTCAATGTCTAGCATGAGAGAGAGCTTTAAACATTTGGAGAGAGCAATTTTATATGTCCTTAAAATCTTTTTTTTTTTTTTCCCAAGTGTCTTCTACATTTTGGTTTTGATTTTCAATAGAATTAATGGGAAATAAGTGTCAGTTTGACACTCAAGGTAAACACTGAAGTCATGCCATTAATCATATTTATGACCTGATCCTCCTCTTGTCTGTCTTCATAGCAATGTCAACCATAGACTCCTATTCTGTTGTTGTTTTTATACATACATATTGTTTTGTGACAGTTATAGCTCTGTGACTGATACACAAAGTTGAGAAAAATAAATGGAAAATGTGAACTGTTTTTTTTCTGAAGTGGAGTTTTATTGACTTTTTTCTTTTTAAAACACTAGTGAAATTTTTACTGACAGAATATGTAACAACTCAATAGTAAGGTACAAATATGTCATGATATAAACAATTCAACAAAGAAATACTTCTGGGAATCCAGAAACTTAACAGGTTCAGTCTTGCATTAAGCTTTTAATATGTCAATTCAGCATCCAGTGCAGATGTGCCTAACCTTAATGCCTGCACAAGTTGTTTGTCACAAATAGTAAGGATGAACCACATGGGTAAAAAGGCATTAATGTCATCTATGGATGTTCTTATTTTACAGGTAGCAAACTAAAGCACAGAGGTACTAAGCATCCAACAACACATGGAGATAGTAGGAACTAAGTCTAGGAACTGTTGACTTTTCCTCTGAAGTCTTAATGAAGGTGTTAAGTCAAGATATCACTTTCTGGTTTCTAGTCCTATGTTCAAACACACTGTTTTTTAGCTCTGACAGGTTATTGAAGTATGAAGGAGAATATATTATTATGCCTGGAAATAAACTCTTTGAGAAAATGATAGGATTTCAAAATGACCAATAATCATCATGACCATCTATTTCTCTCTGTCATATGTAAGGTCAAGGGCACCACTGATCTTAATGGGTCACCATTAAAATTCAGAATTTACCCATCTTTGGCTAACTATTTCAGAGATATTCACTGGGTATTGCAAAACTTTTACTTAGGAGTTGATTGCTTTTGTTTTTGCCTCTGTGTTTTCTGATTCTTATTCTTTTGATTCAAAGATGCTTTGAGACAAGCATAGTTTAAAAGGTATATATAGTCAAACAGGTGCTGTTATCTATGGTTTCCATTGTTTTTTTTTTTCCCATTCTTTTTACTTCTGTGATACTAAATAATATCTGCATACACATTATCTCCAAAGTCACCTGACTACAAGTGTCTGCACTGCTGATGATTTTTTTTTGAGGATGAAGAGGGTGGCACAGGCTGTCCGCACTGCAATGATTTTTTTCCCTTGCTATTTAACTTCCACTGAACTTTAGCTTTGCTCCTGCTCCCTGCCTGCACAGGAAGGCAGATGACTTACATATGGCAGTGTATAACCATGGGCAGCACAAATGTACTGTAGAGAACTCAGACTATTGCTTATATATTTTTTATTGCTTTCTTGGTGCTGCTACTATAATTTTTTAAAATTCCCACCACTCCTGGATCATGTTTTCCACCCCTGCTAGTCACTGAATAGAAAAGGACTGATAATATAGATATGATGCCTTGAAAATGTCTCAATAACATCATTCAAACTTCTGAAGAGTTCACTGCAAATACACTACAGCCAACTTACAATTTGGGCCTGGTTTAAGCTTAACCACTAGCCAGGTATGTGTCTAAACATTCCCATTTATTATTTAGCATAGCCATCACAGTTTTCATACTGGTATAAATATTTTGCTGAAAGATATGATATCTTCTACCAAAACAATAAAATTCCAGTTCAGGTTCTGCTCTCTCCATGTCCTGATACACATGCACACTTGAAATATAGATGCATTATCAGTATAAAGACACTTAATTCTAGGGTATATCACCACTTTTTCTAACCTAGGGACAAGCTATACTCACATTTCATTCCATTGAATCAATGATAGGGGAGCTGCCCTGGTTTAATACTAATGAAGTGCAGGAATTTCAGCACTCCAAACCTAATGAATGCAATGCTGAAAGTGCTCACACTGAATCTGTCCTGCGATAAATGCAGCTCCACAGCTTTCAACAGCAAGAGAAAATTTCTCAAACCCTGCCCTGCTAGAGATAAGGTTGATGGGAATTCTGCCACCACTTTCAACGAGGCCAGAAGTTCACCTTGGGTAAACAGGCTTTCAGGAGAGAATCTATTCACAGAGCCATGAGCCTCCCCTTGCTGTTATTACTTTATCTCATGTCACTGCAGAGCTAAGACAAATTGCTGTGTGCTTTAGGTAAGCTAACAGAGTGGGACTCTTTGATACCTTTTATGGGCTAGGTCGTCCTCAGAGATTTATGCCTTTGCTCTGATGGAGGTGGTTGTTTACCTCATGCAGATGAGGTTTATTCATCTCAACTCAGAGACTTACTGCTTAGGGTTCACACACAATGTCTTAAACTCTGTGGGACTGTCATGAGAGCTTAAGATACAATGTGAATGCCATGGATGGAATTCAGAATCAGAAGAAAGGAAAACACTTAGATCTTATAGTAAGATTCCAGAGCAGTCAGTAAATATAATTTTTATTCTGAATTAAAAAAAAAAAAAAAAGAAAGAAAAAAAAAAAACCTTTTAAAATTAATAAAAAAAAACAACACATTTGTTTAAAAAATGTCAGAGAATGTCACAGAGCTGTTTCCTTTTTTTTACAAATACTGTTTTTAGTTGAAACAAGCAATAATTTATGAATAGTTCAGATAATCTCAAATTTTTATTTATTTATTTATTTTTACTTAAAATACTAATAATTAATATTTTTGTACTGAACCAAAAAGGTAGATGGTGTATCTTGGACATGTTACTTACCAAAATTGCAGAGGGATGTATATAATGTAAAAACAGAGTAATTTTAGACCTGTGCATTTCTATATCTCAAGTAATGCACAAATACTGCATGCAGCTGAATGAAAACTGCTGTCTACTTTTCAGTGAAATTACAACAATCATTCAGCGATCAAAGGTTTATAATTACCTAATAAATTCGCATACTTAATATTATCTGTGTATTTTCTTTTATTTTTTTTTGCCTTTGCAGTGCTAACCCATGATTAAGGTCTTCACCAGCTGCCAAACCCCTCCTCTTGTGCAAAATTTCCTTATTCTCTGATTTGCACTTCTTTGTCAAGAGAGAATTTCAGGTTTAACACATTAGCTTGGTACAACTGCTGTGTCAGTAATTTCCCCCACTGTAGTTGTAATGGGAGAAACAGTATTATGGTAAATGGGATGATTTAAGGCTAATTTCAAGATAGGTCTTCAAGAAAGGTAAAACTACTGCACATCATATACACTGATTACTAGAAAAATGTATTTATTTCTTTTAGTAAAAAAAATTTCCTTTCAAAGTCCGTGAATGATTCTTTTAAGGCTTGAAGTTTATTTCTGTTTCAGATCTGAGAGGTGTTTTTTGTTTTGTTTTGTTTTGTGTGTTTGTTTGTCTGTGGGTTTTTTTTTGGCCCAAAAAACTTTTTCAACTATATTAATTGTTTTAATATAAAATATTTGCTTTGCACTGTATTTCTTGGCAATTCTGCTGTGGTCACACCTTCATTGTACCCACACTGTGACAACATGCAGCAAAGCTACAGAAATTGCATAGGAAGTGACAAATACTTCTCAGTAGTGACGTAAAATTCAAGCTGCCTATTATTTTTTTTGCTGCACTACATTTTCTTAACAGGATAATATGGGTAATGGACTATAATAATTAATTATGAAACTTGTGAAATATTATATCATATCTAGATATTTCTAGAAAAAAATCTTCTTGCTAGCATTGCTGCAAGGGGATGAAGGAACTTTAAATCAAAATGAGTCTTTGTCTTGGATAGTTATCAAAACAGATAAAGGTTTTAAGAAAGTAATCTATGGAAAGTCCATTCATCATCATTAAAAACATGCATTACCTGATCTCCTCCCTTGTGTCTTTAGGAAAACTAATTATCTTCAGCATAACATTCACAAAAACATTTCTTCCCATCATGTTTGTTAGCTATTTTTTCAAAAATAAGGACTTGGCAAAATATTTGGGTCTCGTATTTTTTTCCCCTTTACACATGGTCCTCAATTTAAGGACGATATTGGTTTCAGTTTTCACAAATATTTTGTGTTCAGATATCTGCACTTGATCAAATCCACAACTACCAGCTCAGGTGCAATTTAATTAACACTAATTGTCTTGCATTAACTTGAGACAGAAGGAAATTCTATTTTCCAGTCTTTGCCCATGGAAGCCTGTTTTCCTGATGTCACTGTTAATCACCTAAACACAAAGTAATGTTTCCATTTTTAAGACAATGATGATGTGTTACTCAGTTCACCAGGATGATATCAGAGGCTTTCATAAGTTATTTGCAAAAGTATCCTTGCTGGCCCTCTGGAAGGTCCATCTTCATGTATTTTGGGCTGCTGACCTTTGGTGTCATGGAAAAAAAAAAAAAAAAGTAATATTACTTGGAGTTCTCCAAATCCTAAGAGCTTCCTCCTTCTCTCCAGTTGCCTTTCAAATGCTGAAAATAAAGTTTAGAAAAACAAGCAATTCAGTAAAGATCCCTATGAAGTAGTATAATTAAGTCAGTTTCATACATTTTTCTTCCTAGTAGTGCACAGAAAGATGACAAAATAACAGGAGGGGATATTTTTACTAATATTTTAGCAAAGAAAGAGTACTTATGAAAAAAAAAAAAAAAAAAACTTCTCTTTAAATGTAACGTGAAAAAAAAATACAGAAAGAAAAAAAATGTTATCCACCTTTAAGCTTCAGCTGCATTTACAATGCATCCTCTTTATTTCTTACCACCTCCAGTGTCTACAGTCTATATTTCCAAAAGCCATGAGTGATGGTAAAGCAGAAAATGAATAACATCTGGTTGATGCACGGTATATTTCTGGTACTTTCTCACCACACTTATGACAGTTCTTTGAGCATAAAGGATTATAAACATTTTCACTTAAAGAGAATTATTGCGTAGCATACATCTTGGCCAGGCAAATGCCTTATTTCAACACATTCCATGTGCTGCCCAGTGACTCCTGGTAACGTAGTGCTAAAATCATAACACAGTTGTAGCCCCAACCAAGAAAATTGCTCAGCATGGTACAAATGCTGACTATCACCTCGTCCTGAAGCCAAAGGCCTTATAGACTAAAGAAATACCCTGAAAGGACTACAGTGTTTAAAGAACGCAGCAAGAATACGGGACTAGATGGAGAGAGTAGGTTGTGAAGGTGGGAAAAAGTTGCTTGTGAAGAAAGAGATGAGTAACTGGAGAGGAATGGAGCAAATGAAATGTAGCCTAGTCCTGTTACTTCTCCTGGATTCTTTATGAGCTTCTAAGATCACATTGTGAGGTGTTGCATGATATTTGTTCTGTCTAGTCACCTATTTGATCGGTGAAGATATTTCTTGGGGCAAGAATAAAGGTTCTGTTTTCATCCAAGAAACATTTCAATTTAGACAAGTATAAAGGGAAATCAAGTCTGCCTGAAAACAGCATTGCACTGGCAATCCATACTGTGGTTAAAAATTAATTTCAGTGAGGGGACATATGTTGCACAAGGTGTGTTGGGAAACTTGTATTGTTACCTTGATTCTTCATGCCATCCTCCATTTGACATGTTTCAAAGTAAAAGAAACTGAATGTAGATTTCAAATACATAGTGCATGCCTTAACACAGCTTTACATTAACTTGCAGAATTTCTTGTCCAATGTTAAAAAAGATTAACAACCGGCAGAAATGTAGCATTATTCAAATCCAGCATATGGGATATATTATATAGGCACTCTGAGACATGCTTTAATTTTATCTCATCTGTTTTATAGTAAGCTGAAAAGTTACTAATTCAAATTGTGCATTAATTTGATCAGTGAAACAGGTACCATAAATCTAGATGAATAAGGAAGGTAAATATATAGGGGAAAATAAAATAAATAAAAAAATAATAAAAAATATAAAATAAAATAAAATAAAATAAAATAAAATAAAATAAAATAAAATAAAATAAAATAAAATAATAAAATAAAATAAAAAATACTAAGGTCACCATATGCTGAAGAAAAATCAGGACTGACTTTAAGTTCTTCTATTTTTTACACTTCAGGAGAGTAAAACTGATTAATTAGCAGTAAAGATAAATGGAGAATCAGCCTCTAGAAGAAAACAGTAGATTCCTAAAAGCTCCACCTGCATGATCAACATGGTGTTTTGATGACTCCCGAAGGAATGTGAAAGAGAAACATCGAGAAAGATGGAGCTATTCTGGAAACAGCTGAAGATGAGAAGAAAAAGGTAAAAGCAGAACTGACATATATAAAAATATATATTTTTAAAGTGTTCCACACAAATTAGTATTGGAAATTAAAAACATAAAAGTAGCTACTCAAAATAAGAACTAAACCATACTTCAGTGGTATGTAGGACATTCAACTCATTCACCCACAAGGTGATGGGTTTCACACTTAAGTTTGCTTGCTGTTATTCACACAGGAAGTTTTCATCAGAGTCTGGAAGATGGCTTTGTTCACAGAGATGTGGATCAGTACCCAGTGGAACGACACTGGTGTGAAATTGGGGTAGGAGCAGAAGACAGCGTTTATGCATTGGCTCCAACCCTTTGTCCTACAGGACGAGATTCTCACTGATAGCTGATAGGGATGTTAAATCCTGTCAGTAAATGTACTGCCCCCCAGCTCACAGGTCACAGAGGATTGAGAAAAAAGGAATAATTAAGGAATAATTAACAAGAGAATACATATACAGTTAGTTTTAGAGTTTGTTTTTAAATCAGTAAAGTCTCAATGTGTGTGTTATACTGCTGATAAACTCTCAACAGTATGTGAATTCATCAACAACTTCAAAAGGTAAACAACATGCTAGTGATGATATCAAAACTTCGCTGAAGTTTAAGAATAAGATCAATTACCAAGATAGATTAACTTTGAGCAAGAATCCATATTTTCAGGCTATTTTTTTGCAGTGGGGTAGATTAAATATGAGGTTATATGTGTGCATTGTTAGTTTTTGCCAGTTTTCTTGGTTTTCATAAACTTTCACATCTTTTGTAAACTTTCACTTACTATTAAACAATAACATAAATGATTACGAATGAAAAAAAAAGTGCAAAAAAAATGAGATATCTAGAACTACACTTTTTAGATCTGTGACCATCTTTTCCCTTTCAAAATACATTATTCACAACTAAAGCTAAAACTAATAAGTAGTTTCATTCTTCAAACTGCCAATATGGATGGAAAAAAAATCAAATGACAAACCAGTGTCCTTCGTTTCAGAATATATTATGTGGCAATCTATCTTTTCCGTATTTCTAAAATGTTCTACATCTTGCCTTTTAATTCTGGCTTTCATATTTGTGGTATTGGATGAGGATCGATTTCCTGACAGTTTATGTATTTTGCTGAACATTAAAAATGGTAAGGAGGTATATTCCCTAACTTTGTCACTTGATAAATCAGTAACATTTTAAATAATGCATTTCTGACCTTTTAAAAGTTGAAGATGTTAGTAAAGGATTTTAAAGGATGAATACTTTCAGAAAGTATTTGGTACTACATTTTTTTTCATTAAGAAAATGCTTTTCCTAAGAATTAGTCAAAAATGAAGCAAAGAAGGAAACTTCAACAACCCAGCGCTGAAAACCAGAATCTAATAATAATAATAAAACTCTTTATTTTTTACACATTCCCTTTTTCTTATTTTATCCACTTTACTACTTTCTTACTCTTGAAATCTGTATCACAATATTAAAGGGAAAAAAAACAAAGTCACGTTTTTCCTTCGTCTTGCTGTGAGGTTTTTTTTTTTTTTTTTTTTTTTCCATTTTCTACTTTTCATTGTTTTGGAAAAAATGTGGAGTGGAAAAATAAATAAAGACAAATAAAATCTCTTTTTTTGTTGCATTGTCTCCTGGAGTGAGAAATGGTTGGAGAGTATTGTGAAAGACACTTGAAAATTTGGTGCTCATGAGCAATAGGGCAAATGCAGTTAGCAAAAATATTTTGCTTCTCTCTTTCTCAGGAAACAACATCTTTCTGGCAAACATATTTGTTTTGACTAACAGCTTTTACTTGAAAGTTGTATAACTGAGAAAAGTTCTGTCTCTAGTGATGATAGAGGTTTTCAGAAAAAGCTAACACATGGTAATAAAATTGTATGTATGTGAAAGACAATAATAAATTACAGAGATGTAATTCTTTTCTTTTTTCAGTGAGTTTGTTCATTAAAGAGTTCATTTCCCATTCAATAACAGTTTAAATTCTGACTTTTGGCTTTGACTCTATTGGCTTTGTTTACTGCTCCCTTTCAGTTTGATGTATGCACTTGTGAAATATGATGTCACCTATCAAAAAAGCCTTGTGAGCTTCCCATCTTCAGTATGTGGTAAACACACATCTCCCACTGGAGAAGCCAGGGAACTGGACTCACAAGCCTTGTGAACTCTGATAAATTTTCTAATAACAACAATAATGCTAATGAAGTTGTCTGTTATAAATAAAGTTGATAGTAAATTGTGGTCATAAAGAATAAGAAATAAATCCTGTTGTCTGGAAAAATGTTGATTCTAACTATTAAATAATATTAAATAATAAAAGAACTTCAGGACATATATAGGTTGACTCATAAATGTCATGCTGCTTCTACAATGTTGAATCCAATGCAAAATACAACATTTGGAGGACAATTCCTCTGATCATATTATCAGGTACTTTAGTTTATCTCACTACCGAATAAATGTCCTTAAAAATCAATTTACTTTGTTTATCAGGATAATAATAATACTGGAGCTTGAGTTCTGCTTCTACTTCCATGTGTTTATTTCTTTTTGTCTGCTCTGTCTTTAATGTGTGATTGCATCAATATAACATTTATAACCAAATCTTAACAGACTGTCTGTTCTCAAATCCTGAGAGCATGCTACTTTAAACTCCGAAGAGAAAGATAAAGAACCTGTTTGTAATTCTGCAATTTACTGGTTTGATAAATATGTGAAGGACAATAGAAGAATTAAAAAATCTGAAGTCATATTTCATCTAAATGAGTCAGTCCCTCAGCTAAGAAATTACAAATCACAATTTTGTTTTAAAAAGTTTATATATCTGTATGAAAATGCATATATATATATATATAAATATTTATCAAAGGGCAGTGGAATGCTAGTTGCTGAGTAAATGCATGTTATACATTTTTTATTTTTCATTGTTTAGATCATACAGAAATGCTTTTTGGTTTCAGCTAATTCAATGTACAGCTAGATTATGAGAAGCTCAGAGAGATATGAGAAGTATACTTGAAAATACCTTACTGGTTATGATGCCTACAAGAGGATTAACATTGCATTTTTATATATATATATATATATATGTATATATATATTTATTAGGACAGTTACATATTCTTTAATATAAAGCACACAGAGTTCTGGGTCATGGAACTCTAAGACATGTCACTGTAACTATCTTATGATGCTTTAAATGAAAAATGCAGTTCTGCTGCTAAAATTTGTGACTAACTTGAATAAAGCAGAAAAATATATAGATCCACTCACACAGACTGAGAAACAGAAATAGTTGACCTAGTTAGCAACTGCATAAGATATCTTCTCTGATAATTTATGTGGTGAACAGAAGGTTACAAGTGACCTCTGTAAGATATGAAGACGGTTCATTTCCATTCAGCATATTTCATGGATGTTTTATAGGCAGTTCTGGTGTGCTATAGACTTAAGCATATACTTAAGTACTTTACTGAATGATATACCCTGGTGCAGTCCTCACTTTACATCGTGGGAAAAACTGAGTGTTTCACATAGAGGGGAATAAATTAATGATCTATTTCTGGGAGATTTATCTGCTGACATGGGGTACATAATGTGGCTGGTACTACCCAAAGAGACCTCACTGTATCAAGACCTGTTATGCTCTGCTAGGACATTTGATATCTTTTAACACTGCAAGTTCTGCCTTGATGTCCTTGGCAGTTCTGCCTTGATGTCCTTGTCCCTTCCCTTCCCAGATGTTCATTCCAAATGTCCATCTGGTGCAATGCGTTAATGCTACCTCCTTGAATCCCTCCAAGGTGGCTCTGGTTCAGACATGTTGCACACCTCCATAACCTGCCAAGGTAGGGTGAACAAGTGACTGGATGGAGGTTGGATCAGCCCCACATTTTGGAAAGCACTTTTTTTTTTTACCAGATGAAAAGTCCCATAAAATGATGCTGAACAACATCCAGATGGTCTGGGTGTCAGAATGTCAGTTCAACATCATAAACTTCGTAGTTCTTATATTTTACACTGTGTTTGTGGTGAGTACTGAAAACATTTAAAGGGATGTATTAAACATTAATACCCTAGTTTGTGTTTCTGGTGTGGTTTTAAACACTAGGTCTGTGCTAAGAATGAATATCTAATTTCTTATATTTTATAAATGAAAAGAGATGATCTATTTTTATATGTTTTTTTCGCATGGCTAGCTTGCAGGTGCAAAGTGCAAGTGTATTTGGTTGATGATCTTAGTTAAGAGTTATTTATATATCACTCCTCAGAAAAGACCTATAAATGTCAAGGCTGTGTGAGCAGTTTTTTAAGCCACTTTTAGTGTGCTATTAGGCACTTTAAAAATAGTTCTTTATTAAGAATGTGTGCTTAGATATTTATACCTGTGCTTGTTAAAGTAAAATCTTGTATCTTCAACATTCAGTCTGTTCTCATGTCCTTTTTGACAGACCTTTTTGCTTGAATTTGTCCAGGAAATTCTTATATGAAATGCAGTACCAGAATGAGAGAAAATTATCAAACATGAATAAAAAAGCTGAATCGGACCCCTTAGGAGCAACTATGTGCTAGTTGCAAAAATTTCAGTTATTTCCAGACACAGCCTAGCAATTAATTACCATTCATTTTCCTGCTCTCTTTCAGCTCTCTCTTATCAGAAGAAGTATTTCATAATCTGTGTCATAGAAAGTATAGGTTAATCTAAAGATACAAAGACATAGGCTCAGCCCAGATGACTGAGCAGTTGGCATTACATGTACAGAATATAAAAGCCTTTTTTTTTTTTTTTAAAGAAAAACAGAAAGATGCAGAGTTGAATAATGAATGGTACTCAGAGGCTGCTGGATGCAGATCTGTTGCATTCACCCACCAGCCCCGCCAGCACCCTCACTGTTCCTTGGGGCTTCCTTGCATCACCTGGGATACACCACTTGAGTTCAGAAGACAAGAATAATTTCGGTCTTTGAAATAATGATATTTGAAAAAAAGCTTAAATCCAAAATTGGACTCTAAAACATCTCTTCTAAGAAGCTGCCTATATTTAGAAAGAGATTTAAAAAAGAAAAAAAAAAAGAAAAAAAAAAAACTTTCTGCACTGAGCAGTTGACCTTTAAAGTTGCAAAGCACTTTTTGCAAACATACCACTGCTTTTACCAGAACCAAATGATACTATTATAGTACATTTGTAACTAATTACAATAAAGACAGAGATAGAAATAGAGATGATAGAGGTGATAGAGAGAGGTCTTGTCTACAAAAGTCTTTTAAAATATTTCTTACAGAATAGCCTAGCTTTGCCTTGAGGGGGAGGGAAGGGCGAGTGGGGGACAGATGCCTGCAGCTGAAGGGTGGGTAACTGCAATCACTACCCAAAATTTCCAAGAGTGGGAAGAGAGATGGTAAAAGCAAACTACGGTGATGATTGCTTAGGTTTCTCAGTTAAGACCTGGGGAATTCTGATTTCCTATCCCTACTTCCCAAATCCTTTTTTATTCAGTTTGTGTCTTTTCCCTGCCCATGGCAGAGGGGTTGGAATTAGGTGATCTTTAAGCTCCCTTCCAACCTCAACCATTCTATGATTCTAGTGATAGTACTCAATAACTAGGTAAGCATGATCAGCTGTATAAATGAAACATGGAAAAATGAGGACTTAGTGTCAATTAAGCTGTACCTAAAGACAATTAACATTACTTTTCATTCAATCAAGGCATTCAGTGGGCAGAAAAAGATGCTAAAGCCAAAGAATACAGTGTAGAAACCAAGAGACCAGAAAGGGTGCACGAGACTTGGAAAAGCCACCTTAATATTTTAACTTAATGCAAGGGAGAGGACTGATGAAAATACACCACCCCAGCTTCACTGAGATTCCTCTCCTTCAGCAACCACACTCAGTCTCAGCACAGAGTTTTGCCCTCTGATATGTAGTTAAAGAATACATGGAATGTTTGATATTAAGCATATAAGATAAGCAGAAATGTCAGGGTTAAACACATTGCAATATAAAGTTCAACTGATTTCATTCAGCTCCAAGACAGTACATCAGGTACCTGTCAGTGAACACGAACAAAGGGTCTCTGTGCGTGACAGCCTCCATCATTCTACTGTGTTTCAGACTTCAGTGACTTGTTTTCAAGAAACAAATATTAATTCTTTGTTGTCAATGCTGCTTCCAATATGACATAATTCATGCCAAAATAAGGTATACAACCAAAGTCATAAACTTTTTCCAAATAGGAAATAGCTGACAGAATTTATTTTGCAGTGCTGTTACTAACAGTCTGTTGCTAGCATTATTTCCTTAGGGTTTAAGTCAAACTCCTAAATATGAGGGTAGACAGGAGTGCAGCCATATCCTTGTTCTCAGTGTTCACCTAGAGCTAGCCCATGATTCCTGTTTATTTATTTATTTATTTATTAAAATAGGGATTCCAGATTGTCAGATTCTCATCCCGTGTGAGGATGTGAACTGCAATTCGTTTCTCAATCTGCAGATAGCCAACTCTGCAATTCAATTTCCCTGCAAGCCAGGGGTCTAAAAGTTAGATGCCTCAACACTTAAAATCATTATTTGGCCTGGACTAAAATGCTGTGTTTTTGTTTGGTTGGTTGGTAAGTGTTACACAGTGTGATTTAAGTTAAACCTCTGTTTATGTGTCTGCAGAGTAAGAATAACCTGTCAAGTGCAGGTCAATATCAGTCAAAACTGCTTCAAATACATTTTGAAAAGTAATTGCAGTGCCACCGACCAGTAAACATTACCAGTTAGAAATGTTTCCATAAATAAACCCTGGCTGAGAAAGCTTTATGGGAACAGGATGCAGAGTTAATTTAGTGATACAGCTGATGGAATCTGGACACACAGGATGGGGCTGTCAGTGGAATTTCATAAACTGCAAAAAGATTACTGTGTTCATCATATAAAAATTAATATAATTACCTGGCATACCCCCATTACCAGCACTACAGTTTCAACATATGGAAGGATCAAAAAATACAGTTATGTTCAATTAAAACAAATGGGTATTAAATATCATTATGCCTCTGGCACAAGCAAGGCTGCAGTCTACCCAGCTGACTCATCGAATGCCAGTCACATATAGGTAGGTTTCACACTTGTGTAGGCTCTGCTCCATGGAAGGCTTTCATTGCATATGTCCCACAGCCAGTCTGAAATTCACCAGACAGCACAGCTCCATTCTTTACTAATAATTAAATATGCTTCCACAGCGTGCTCAAATTAAAAGTGCTGTGACCTACATGGCCATTTAGGGTGACTATGAATGCCTTCAGTTCTTACACCTTTTTTCAGACTACAGTGAAGTTCGTGAGAACTAAAACATAGACTTCAATGAGAGCGGACTTGCTTCATAAGTTGAAGTCTGCTAATATTGAATATTTATGGTTCATATTTTCACTGATGCTCCCCAATGATGAATCAGTTACTTTTTTTCTTTTTTTTTTTTTGAGAAACATTAATTTAGCTTATATTGTAACACTTTTAACTGAAATTGCCCAATCATTACCTCTTTATAGAAAAAATGTGTTCAGATATTTCAAAGGAAATCAAATACAAGCATGCTATGAAAAAAATCATTTGTTTTGTTGCTCATAGAATCATAGAAATGGAGGTCATGTAGTTCAGCCTTCCACTTGACGCAAGACCAGTGCCAACATTAGCTCAGGTCAGTTACGGCTCTGTCTATACAAGTCGTGAAAAAATTCCAAGGGTAAAGACTACACAGACTCTCTGTGAAATCTATTCCAAGGCTACTCTACTCTCCCAGTGGAAAAGCTTTCCCTAATGTCAAAGTTTGGATTATAGTTCAGTTTGAAGGGCCCTAAAAAGTTCATCCTGTCCAACTGCTTGACCACTCCAAGGCTAACCAATTGTTAAAGCGTGTTATTGAGGGCATTATCCAAATGTTTCTTGAATACTGACAGCCATGGGGCATCAACTACCTCTCTAGAAAGCCTATTCCAGTGTTTGCCCACCCTCATGGTAAAGCAACTTTTCCTTTGTCCAGCCCAAAACTCCCTGGAACACCTTTGTGCAACTGTCATGTGTCCTACCATTGGGAAAGAAGCACTCACACAACCCCTGAGAACCGGCAACAGAGTTCTTTATTGCTGGGACATCTTGCAGGTAAGCCTGTGGGATGTCCATGGTGTTTGGTGGCTCCAAGCTAATGCTTGAGATGGAGCCTGAGCGACGAGTAGGGAGCTCATCGGATGCTCCTGTGATGCTGCTGGTGCGCTCTGATGGCAGAGAGCAAAGACATGCCAGGGTAGTCCTAGGTCTGATCTGGCAGAAATGGATCCACTTCATTTCCTCCACATCTGGTGGATCCAGCTCCATGGGCTCCACGGTGTTTGGCAGAAGGATAAGCCAGTCCTTGCCCAGGACTGCCCAAACAGGATGCCTTCTATCCAGAATGTTTTCAGGCCAGGGTGCTGAACCAGGGGGTCGCCCAGTTCCACCCCTAGGTCCCATGCCACTGTCTGGTTGGTTTCCATGTGTGGGTTTAACGCTGCCATCTGGTTTACAGCTGTGGCTTGGTCCCACACTGTGTTCCGGATGACAGGCATGCCTCTGCTCCACACGGCTGTCTGTCTGATGCACCTGCCTTCGCCCCATGCCACCATTGCACCAATGGTAAGGCCCAGGCCCCCTGCCACTGTATGGTTGACGGGACAGCCTATTCCCCGCATCGTTGCAGTGCCAGTGGTACCTCTTATACGTGTCTGTGGGCTGTGCACCAGAGGTCCCCTGAGCACTGATGTCTGTTGTGCCGCAGATGCTATCCCTCTGCCCATGACATGTCTCCTTCTTGTTAGCTGCCTTCCTTCTCGGTGCCTCCTTGGACTGCATCACTGTCCTCTCACACTGAGGACGGCTGCCTCTCACCTCCCTGCTTCTGGTCTTCTTCCTGCCACGTATGCTGGCTGTCAGAGTGCCTAGAAGCTCAGTGAGTGGTGGGCCAGCTGCAGGGGGTCCTGTTTTATAGGGCCTGGAGCAAAGGCGGGGCAGTGGTGGCCACTGTGACCTCAGCAAGTCTCTGTGATGGAGTAGCCCATGCTGGCCAAAGGCAGCTGTGTTGGGAGTGGCCTGGAAGATGCCCTCACGTGGAAGAAGGCGGAGGGTTGGGGAGGCTGAGAGTCCCTTTTCTGGGGCTGGCTCCCCTGGGCCAAAAAATAATGGTTCGCTGACTGGGAACTTCATGCCATTGATGACTGCCCAATGTGCTAATGTATCTAGATCCCCCTGCAAGGCCTCTCATCCCTCCAGAGAGTCAACAGCTCCTCCCTGTTTAGTATCAACAACAAAATCGCAAAGCATGCATTCAACCCCTGCATGCAGATCATTGATAAAAATGTTGAACAGAACTGGCCCTAGAATTGAGTCCTGGGGAACACAACTAATGACCAGCTACCAAGCCGATGTAGCCCCATTCACTACGACCCTTTGAGCTCTACCTTTGAGGTTGTTCGTCACCCAAAGTAGCAAGAACCTGTTTATCTCACAGTTGGACAATTTGTCCAGAAGGATACTCTGAGGGACAGCTTCAAAGGCCTTACTAAAATCCAGAAAGATTATATCCACGACCTTCCCTTCATCCACCAAATGGGTGACTTTATCATAGAAAGAGACCAAATTACTAATGCATGGCTTTTGTTGATGAATCCATGTTGACTACACCTGATGATAGCTTTATTCTGTAAGTGCCTTTCAGTAACCCCCAGGATAATCTTCTCCAAAACTTTTCCAGGGAGAAGTGAAATTTGCAGCTATCGGCCTTTGTCATAATATCGACCCACTACCAAGAATCACAGACTCATTTAGGTTGTAAATGACCAAGATTATCAAGCCCAACCATTAACCTAGCACTACCAAGTCTACCACTAAACCACGTCCCTACACATCTACATGTCTTTTGAGTACCTTCAGGGATGGTGACTCAACTAATTCCCTGGGCAGTCTGTTCCAATGCTTCACAACTATTTCACTGAATAATTTTTTCCTAATATCCAACCTAAACCTCCCCGGCACAACTTGAGGTCATTTCTTTTTGTCTTATTGCTTGTTCCTTGGGAGAAGAGACCAACCTCCACCTCACTACCACCTCTTTATTGCAGAAAGCCATAAGGTCTCCCCTGAGCCTCCTTTTCTCTAGGCAAATCTTCTTTGTTTTGTATTTTTTTCTTTACCAAAACAGATACAACTTACACATTTTATCTTTTCAGCCCTGTGTATCACAGTCTGCTTCACTGGAAAAGACTCAGTTTCTTTTTAGAAAGGTTATGGTTTATGAATGGTCATGAAGGTCAGTGTTTTCAACCTGGGGTCCCAAGATTTCTGAAAATATGTTTCAGTAGTTTGGACTGGTGGACTCTAGTTCTCAGTCTTACTAAATATTGTTAGATCATGAGCAAATCACCTGAATTCTGTTAGAACTGTTCTTCATTGTAAAATTAAGCTAAAAGAAAAATGTATTTCTTTTAAGAAGTCTTATATATTCATAAATTTCAGATGTTAAGCCAAGTAACAATCTAAGCAGGATAGGTAGAATCTCTTTACAAGTATCTGAAAGATAAAGCAGCTGGTTCTGTTGTTTTGGGGTTTAGTGCTTTTTTTTTTTCTTTTTTTTTTTTTTTTTCTTGTAGGCAATAGGGCTTTCACATTTGACTTCACTAGGAACAATTGAAAGGTGGAATAGAACAATACAGAACAATGCAGTGAGTCGTGTTACAGTGGGAAAGTACTGGCTAAAAATTAGCGTTTGGAAAGCATAGAGGCACTTCTCACTTGTGATGTAAGAAATAGCCTTGAACAGATCATTTCTCTGTCCTTTCCCTCATGTTACTGCAAAAGTGGAATAATACTATTCACCTCTTATATAAAGTACTATGTGGAGGACAAGTGTACTGTAAAAGCTAACAGCATGACAAAACCACCAAACAGAAATACAGGCAATGACATTGAAATACTTAGCTTTATCCAGTCTTTTTTTTTTTTTTTTTCCTTCTGTAATGACATATGGAATAATGACTACAAGATGTCTTGTTCACTAAGTTGACATTTCTGTATAAAGGGGCTGAAGGGTATCGTCAGACTTTTTCTTTTCCAACTATTTCTGGAAGGATTTGATGGACAGATCACCGACGTTCACTTGAAATATTACAAAATACAGAAACTGTGAATACTGCATTTATGACTTCACCAGACCCCACAATATACTATCTGAAGGAGAGTTAGGACACTAAGTAGATGTGTTATTTTCCTAACTTCAGAACAATATTGTAAAATGCTTTCATGAAAAATAAGACTGCTATTTAATGAGGATTGCACTGAACATTCATATAGGTTTCCTAGGACACCTTCCAGCATTTTTTGCTTGTCAGGAAACAAGAATAATTTTCTGTACTTTCATTTTTAACTCTAAGGAAAGCTTAAGTGGATTTCCTTTCTTGTCTAAATGCACTTCAGTCAAAACTTTTGTAAAATGTTTCCCTTGTGGCATCAAATTCAAGATTTTGTTCCTCTCCCATAAAGAGATATAAAACTTTGAATATAATATTCACAGTATAGAATAGAAAGAAAAAGTAGTAACTACCCTGAATATTTAGGCTCAATTTATTTTTAGCAATTTTGAAGAAACAATGAAACAGTTGCAGCTGGCACTCACAGGCAGATTGAAAGCTATCTTTACATTTATAAAGGACTGATCCATTTTACATAGATTTATATTCTGTTAACTCTTTCCAAACAGTACTTTTTGCTGATGCCATAAGGAAGGTTAGCCTAGATGGTCTTCTAGAGAAGAGCTCTTCTAGCTCTTTCTCTTCTAGAGAAATTCTTCTAAACTATACAATCATGAAACAACAAAAATACAGTTCTGTATCTGACTTTATGATCAGGTTTACTCAAAAGTAATTATGAATATTTTGTCTTAGCCAGCCCTTCAGCAAGATAACAGAATAGTGAAAGGTACACTCTGGTCTGACTTTGATGTGGTTCTGTGCAGGACTGCACCAGATCATTTTTGCTATTGAATGAAAATATTGTTCTCAGTATCAAACTAAAGTATCTGAGTATCTGGAAGGAAAAAGAAAGGGGAACCTTTCTAATCAAAAAGATGGGAAATGAAAAAGAAGAAAAGAAACCAAAAGAAGAAACCCCATTTAACATGGCATCTTCTCTTATGGTTAAAGCAGAAATGCATGAAATATGACCAAAAAAATTATTTTTTCATTTGGCTTCTGCGAATAGCACATGGCTTGATTGCCCATAACTTCTGAGTTGTTTAAATCTGCTTTTTTAAAAAATAAATCTATTAAGATCTTTCCTGTATGTGTTATCTGCATTTGCCTGTTTGCATTTTATTTTCTCAGAGCTCTTGAATACCGAAGACAATTTGAACAAAATAGTGAAAAACATACATCAAAGATAAGAAAATCATACTACAGAAGGGTAGGAAATGTATTTCTGCACTAATTAAAAGGTTGCAAATTTTTTGGCATCAAAAAATCCACATTGATTTTCAATGTCATATTCTGACAGAGGATACAATGTTAGATTTATTTTACTCATTGGGGTTGAGAAAAGGTTGATATTCAATTAAGTTAATTTGTCAAACAATTTCTACTTTTTAATAAATCACTTGAAATTTGGAAATAAATACCTTTGTCATTGAGTTAGAGGGAAAAAAAAAAAAAAAAAAAAAAGACATTACTTGATCATCTTAGTCCTATGGATAGCACCAATAACACACAATAAAACTAACCTAAAAATCAAAACTTTTTGTTCCAGGAATGTTAAAGTTGAATCTGTAACTGTGTTGTGAGACAGTAAAAGCAAGCTAAAAAAAACTAAACCCCCTATCCATGCTCTTCTACCTCCTCCCCCAAGTGGCACAGGGGAACGGGGAATGGGGGTTGCAGTCAGTCCCTAACACTTCGTCTCCACTGCTCCGTCACAGTCAGTCTCTGCCCGTGCTGCACATGGGGTCCCTCCCATGGGATGCTGTCCTTCCCGAACTGAGCCTGCGGGGGCTGCCCACAGGCAGCAGCTCTTCAAGAACTGCTCCCACATGGGTACATACCACAGGGTCCATCCGCCAGGAGCAAACTGCTCCAGCACGGGTCCCCCACGGGCGGCAGCTCCCCCCAGACCCCCCTGCTCCTGCATGGGCTCCTCTCCACGGGCTGCAGCTCTGGCCCGGGGCCTGCGCCTGCGGAGGCTCTCCATGGGCCGCAGCCTCCTCCAGGCCACATCCACCTGCTCCACCGCGGGCTGCTCCACGGGCTGCAGCGTGGAGATCTGCTCCATGTGGAACCCATGGGCTGCAGGGGGACAGCCTGCTCCACCAGGAGCCTCTCCACAGGCTGCAGGGGACTTCTGCTGCGTGCGTGGAACACCTCCTGCCCTCCTTCTGCACTGACCTTGGAGTTTGCAAGGCTGGGTCACTTTCTCACTCCTTTCTCTCACACCTGCTTCACAGTGGGCTTTTCTGCATTTTTAGAAATATGCTATTACAGAGACCCAACCAGTGTTGCTTACTGGCTTAGCTCCAGCCAGCAGCAGGTCCCTTTTGGAGCCAGCTGAAGCTGGCTCTGATCTGACATGGGGCAGCTCCTCTGTTCACAGACATCCCCTTCATCACCACTCCATCCCCCCTCACCCCTCACCCCCCCCCCCCCCCCAAAAAAAGCCCTACAGCTGCCAAAACCTTGCCACATAAACCTAATACAAACTACTCCTAATATATGTCTGGGGACATAATGCAATCAAACTCTTCCTAAATTCACGAATATTTTGGCCTTTCTGCTTTGTTGTTACATTCAAGATTTGCCAACAAAAAACAAAAATAATATCAATTCTTTTTTCATTTAAAGGACTGTTGTAGAGGAAAGGATAAATTTGGCTCAAGTGTTGCAGGAATCCATGAGAGCTTCTGGTAGTGAACCAAATTCATTTTTACCGGCAGCCTAAACACTGTCATATGTCTCTATTGCTTGTTTCTATAATCTCTAAATTGAAGCTCTGTGTGTTTAACAATATTTGTTATACAAGAGACAAAATATTTACAGATCAATAGCTGCATTCTTGAAGTTATGTCAACTTTGAATAATGCAGAGTTAAGACAAATTAAAAGTTTCTAGGTTTTATTCTTGGAATACAGTGCCATAACACCTTAGCTGGACAAACCTTCATGCATATGTTAAATATTATTGATTGATCATTGTGTCTAAAATGTTATCCTGCTGTTATAAAACCTATGGTTTATTGCCTAAATTGGCCTATAAATGCAAACATGTCTGTGAAATTAATCTTAGGGTATTGTAATAAAAAGTATTTTCTTACCAAAATTTGGAATACAGTGAGAAATTCTCTTCATCCACATTGCTATAGAATTTCAGCCTAAGATATGCCAAATATGACAAATTATTTTAAAGTGGAGCTTTGTCCTCTCTCATCCCTATTGTTTTTGGAGTGATAAACAATTAATTGTAAACAATTGCTGAATAATCCAGTCCCTGCTCAATTCTTCTGTTGAGTAATTTTCTTGCAACTTCTCAATTATTTAAGGTAAAAAGCACTTTCAAGCTATGCACAGTGAGGGCAGGTACTTGCTCACTGACTGTTACTGAACTGCAATAATTTTGCTCAGATGGTGGCCCTAACTCCTGCTAATTCCTGCTCCCACCAGAATAAGACTGTTGACTTCAGCAGATTCAAATGCTGCTCCCATTCCTCTTCTTATTGTTATCTCAAGGGGAGAGATATGTTTTTAACATGATTCATGGTAACAAAGAACATAAGGGAGTGAATTCAAACTGTATCCAGGAAAATCCTCAACTGTTTGACACTATATCATGTACCAAATAAATAGGTGTTCCAGTGATTTATTATTGCTTTTTCATTATTATTCCTTTGCTTGAGTCCTAAGGGACACTTTTTTTTAATGTGAACTTTTTTCTCTGTTCCAAACTTCTAGTACTTCCCACATGAAGAGAGAGAATTTAAAATTAAATTGGAAGTCATAGTCAATGTCAACACAACAGGCACAACTCAGTTAAGTTTGCTATTAAAATTTCTGACTGTAAATCAAGTATTTTGCTAAGTGAGATTTTATTGAAAATGAATCCTGCAAAGGAGTCACTAACTAGGGATGATGAGAGTCTGAATTTATTGACTTTATTTCCAAAGTTGAACCAGAACATAAAAATTATTATTTTTCTTTATAAAACCTGTGCAACTAAGGTGTTGACAGTCCCACAGGCTTATGACATGACAAACTTAATCAAACTGATAATTAATTTAAGAGCCGGATTCTTCACTCAATTTGTAATATAAATTAAGTGACTGCATGAATAGTCTCATTGAAACCCACAGGGCTTCTAGAGTAGGGAAGCACTGCTAACTTGTCAACAGTATGACTGCCTGATTTCAGTGTTTCATCTAGAGCACATGTGGATTGCCACCAGCCAGCCTGGAAAATCAAAAATCTCCCTTCTCATTACCAAACTTCTGTGGTAATACTGTCACTGTATTATCTTGTGTTAAATGAGTTGGATGTGGGATCAGATATGTTAGTTATTTAGATTACTTTTAGCTATTTAAACTTCATTCATTTTCTTCACAAATGAAACTCCTCTGTGAGTACAGGGGAAAATTTTCCATTCCAGCTGCAATAATATCTGTAAAGACTTTAAATATGGCACGTGCAATCATCAAATGAGCAGCTGCATTAAGTAAGAAGCATTTGTGAATATATCAGGATAGCTGAGAAATATAAATTGAGAAGTCTCTATAACTCTTAATTCTCATTTATTTTAGTTTATTTATTCAGTAAGAATAAAAATTCTGGTCATGCATGGACTAATTCCTGATCTCATCAAATTCTGAGAAACCAAAATAACTCTTTTTTTTTTCTTTTTTTTTTTTTTTTTTCCTTGATAGGGTGATGTAATTGGAAGCTGGAATTAATCCATAGTCTTAGTATTGCTTTAGATATTTTTTTTTCTTAGGATGGCAAGACTTTGCAGCCATTAGTACATGAATGCAACAGCCCAGATACCCTAACAAATTATGCTGTTATTTCATGTCAGCTGTGGTGATATTTCATGAATATTCATATATATTCATAGTTCTCAGAATCTGCAAGGCTTAGCTTAGTGTGCAATAAAAGAGGGTTAAATAAAACTATAATACTCTGTATCCTGTCAGGATAAGATCATGGCCACGCACAGTTATCAAACGTCTGCTGATGCACACTAAGTCATTACTTGCTCGTGTGTTTCAGTTGCTCTGGGAGTTATGTCTTCTGTCTTTGCTTCCTTCCTGAAGGCAACACAGTTAACTACATACTATATATGAAAAAATACTCTGAATTCCATTCCTTTTGTATGTATGAATGCTTCCAGGGAATGCTGAATATTAGAATGAACTTTCAGTGACTGTAGACACTACAGTAATAACTTTTTATGCTCCAAAGAATGGTCCCAATTTTTATGCTTTGTCTTAATCAGCCCTCAGTTGTGCAGTCAGAAGGAATACTGCTACAACATTGATTTGTTACATTTTGCTCAAGTAAAATCAAACAATCCACTGAGATAACCCAATATTTGCCTCAGATGATGCCAAAATGATGAGACTGGTGTGTTCCATTTATCACAGATAAGAAGAGAGGAGTGTTCCTCTTCTCTGTAGAGATATGATTCAGGATGAATGGAAATAATACCTTTGCTCAAGTCAAAGTGTTGAAGGGACACATATGTGTATGTAGGGATGTGACATTAAGCTGATGAATATTTATAACTGTTCTTTTTTGTTCAAAAAAATATCTTCATGGAAGGTCATGCCTTTGAAATGTTACTTTGCAGTTTGAATGTGTTTTTAATTGGTTATGTAGTTTGCAGGGATTAAAAAAAATGGAAAATTTAATTCAAATTAAAAATGATAAAAATTACACTTTTTGTGGAGTTCTGCTGGTGTTTTCAAATTTAAATGTTCTTGATATATAAATATAATACCAAAGCCAAATTGAAACAAGCTAATAAAGAGTGCAAAAATGTGAGCTCATTTTAGATTGTTCTGTTCAGATATTTCTGGTTTTGATTAAAGATGTTTCTGTTCTCCTCATTAAAACCCTAGCAAAGTAAGCTAAGAATTTCACATACTCAGCAGACTTGACTGATCCTACCTAGTCAAATTCAATCTATACCAGAGGATTATCCTACCAGACTGAAAGAATACTTTTTTGTCACTTCAAAGATACTATTACATCAGTAAATTTTCTGCCACCTCCCCATGTTTTTACAACTCTCTAAAATAGATCTGAAGATCACATAATTATTTCATGCACCTTTTATCATGACAGCGTTTCAGAGCAGGATTCTTCTTAGGTTTAGACTAATCTTGAAGTTAAGTAGTTCATCTTCACTTGGTACCTACATAGACAAAGAGGACACATTATCTGCGTAAGACTTCTGGTTCACATATGTACTCAGGAGCATATATATACATCAGGTCACTAGAGGCACATTCAGACGCCCTACATTATTTTTTCTCTAACAGATTGACAATCTGAAGTAGTGCAAATGACTAACTTAGACCAGATATCTAACTTCAGGGAAATAAACTTCCAAGAGCTAAATCTGACTTTACATATCTATTTTCAGTCAATAGCTATAAGCAGTAACAGATTCATAAATTTTGCCTTACAGGAATATAGGCAATAGGAATGTAGGCAATTATTCTGTTTAGTATTCCTCATGTATCTTTCCTCAAAGTTAGTTTCTATCTATATTAATTGATTCATACTCAGTCTTATATACAAACCAGCCACTCAGTTTTCTTATTTGGAATTATATTTACTGCTTGTCAGTGTAAGATCTTTTCTGGTGTCCAAATTGTGATCCATTCTATTTGTTACATTTCTCCTCAGGAATAAAAAAACATGTTGAAAACGCGTGAGTATCATCGGAGAATGCTGTCTTTCCTCATTTTGCCTCTTCGATATTAAGTGAAGTTAGGGTCAATTTGTGCCCAGCTTCAGATAGACACCTGTTTGGGTTCTTGTACAGGTAGGCATTTTTACATCTGCCAGCTCCAGTTCTCAGTGGCAGACCAAGACTCTGTCTGGAACAACATTCACTCTGGTGTAGGAGCTCTGTTAGTCAGTGTTTGGTTGTTGATGCTTTTTTTTTTTTGCAATTCGGATTGTCCCAAGTGCTTAGGAGGAACCAGTGTGGTAGCAATTGATCACAACTTAGTTCTTAAAAGAGGCAGATTGAGAACAACAGTTAGTATTGCTAGCAAGATGTCACTAGGAAGCCACACTCTGACAAAGGTGGAAAATACAAAATGTTGGAGCAAAGTTAGACATCCAGCTATATTGATAAGCCAGGAGAATCTTTCCAAATTTTATGTCAGGCTTAGATGTTACTCTGCTACCACAATAAGGAGCCACAGACCCCTTCTTTCCTTCCCCAATTTCTTCTGTCCCCATCTTCTCCTAGCCCTGTGTTGTAAATATAATCACTTTGCTCTCTGGAGCACAAGGACAAAGCAGTGCTGTCAGTCCCAGCTCCCACAGGGGAACTGTGCTACTTACCTTCAAGCAGCCATTAGCTGGAAACTTCAGAGTTCTCTCACCATGTACAAAATAAAAATTGTTTCCCTGAAAAATAAACAAATAAATAGTTTTGTCTATTCACTATGACTGGACAAAGTTGGCATCTTGATTTTTAATACTATAGAATTGATATATATATTACTGCTTCAGTCAGACAATATTTTGAATACGTTATGGTACTTACAGTAGTCAGTATACTTACATTTAGCCAGATATTAGTGAATTTTAACTAGAACTGGATCTAAATTAATATGTGAACCTTTACACGTTACAAGGGAGACAATGCTAAGAAAAGAATTTTCAAACTTTAGAATACAAAGGCAAAAAACAAGTCCCCCCATTGACCTCCAGTCTTTGCAGTGGAGTAAGATGAGGTTGCCGATAATGTAAAGCCTGAAAGCTTCAGAATGTGAATCTGAACCTCATAGCATATCTTTGGAGGGTTTTGTTACAGACACAGGAAGGAAAGAGGTTTGAAGAGTGGGCTTTGTCATGAGTAGGTGGGCTGGAAACATACTTTGTTCCCACTGCAAATGTGGAAACAGCATGTTTTTCACTTACATTGCTGTACTCCTTCCATTAATAAAAGGCATAAAAATCACAATTTAAGTCTGCTTGTACCAGAAGAATACGTACAAGAGCAACAATTCTTGAGGTAGCGAGAGTTTAAGCACTGCAGAATAGGAATGTAGCACATCACATTGCAAGATTAATTACACTTTTCAGAGCACTTCCACCCATCATACAGTTTGCCAGCAGATGGAGGTGAGGGACAGGTTACTTTTCATTTTGGTACCTCACAGTGGAGTACGTACAGCCAAGCAGCCTTCAGAGAGCTCTGAAGCATTGTACTCTGCAGTCATACCTGTGTGCTGGAGCACTACTCTGTGCCACCTCCATTTATAGTTTAATCATATTTAGTGGCACTGTCTAAAAAAAGTTTTTTGTTTGTTTGTTTGTTTTTTGTTTGTTTTTGTTTTACGCCCACCCAGATAATTACCTCTAATTGATAGATTTGTACATAAGGAACTATAGGTTATTTGTTCTTCAGAATACAAAGATAAAAATAGCCTCTGTAGAAGTCTAAATGATTTTAATGTACATATGGTTAACAGACTCATGTAGTCAGAAAATATTTGCATATAATTATCTTACACATATACATGTGCACAGATAGAGGTGCAGAAAAAGTCAACCTGGATTTTCAAAAAGGTTTTTGCTATTTTGTCGGGCGATGAAGGAATGTGCTCCTCTCTTCAAGCCTAGTATTGGCTTCCAAAAAGGAATAGAAGATCCATGGCTTTGCCATTTTTACTGAGTCTATAGAAATCATTTGTCTACTCCCAACATCAGGTGGTGAATAGGGAATGGCTGAACCTAATGGATCCAGTGTGGTCTGTAGAACAAGTCTAGGTAAAACATTATGTCCCTTCTTCATTCAGAAGAGCTTAAAAAGAGAAGGTGCTTCTTTTATTGGCTCCCCAGAGGTTTAACAAGGCTGTTCCACAAGGCTCCTGAGAGCTTAGCTGGAGCAACACTGCTGGGATTAATGCCAGTAAGGCACTTACAATAGGGCCAGAGTACAAATACAGGGCTGTGTTCCTCCTGCCAGAGCAGAGTGAACCATTGCAATCTGTATGGCCATTTCGTCCAGCAATCCCTTTGTAGAGAAACAAATGCTTGATTTTGAGTAAAAATATCTGAAGGGAACAGCAGTGAAATGCTCTCTTTTTGTGTGTGTTTTAGTGCAGTAACAAAGACTCTCCCCTACTTGAATTTTGTAATGTATTGTTTCTTATAAAATATCTGCATAATAATTCTTAACAACCCAAGAGTGAGTATCTCCTTCAAGATGAATTAGTATGAGAAGGAAGCAGCACAGAGTTGAAAATATTAAGCTGTATGGAGAGTAGGTAGCCTGATAAAAACTTCCTGGAAGAGAAGTTGTGTTCAGATGTTTTACATGTCATCTTCAATTTTAATTTTGACTAATAAATTAAATGCTGATTTTTATTTTTATTTTTTTCCCATAAGTCAACCAAACCTGGCTGTGTTCTTTTCACTGATTAAGATGAGAAAAGTCTTACATCATTTTTATGAGATTTTCTTTATCTTTTACCCAAAGAAGGAAAAATAAAAAAATGTTGTTATGCCAATTTTGGCCAAAAAATAATCCTCAGTCCTAGAAAATTTATCAGGTCCTGCACATGAATTTACTAGATATTACCATTCCATTAAAAAAACATACATGTTAAGAAGCAAAGAGGACTATTTAGGTCCATTATAATTGTGTAGTGCTATTTAGGATACCATAGATCCTTGGAGCAACAGTCCCTGGCAGAAGTGTCAGAGATCCCTGGGGAGATTCCAGCCCTCTGTAAAGTTTCCTGCAGGCTAGGTAACTAGGCCAGGATATTCTAGGGTATCCAGACATCTCCAGTTAGGTGCTTGAGTCCCACCCAAGACATCCTTATCTTTGTGAAGACCATTTAAGAGATGAAGGTTCAGCTTTGCTAGACCAATAAAATAGATGCTAAATTAAATCTATATATTGACGTTGGTACATAACCTTAATACTTGGGTTGGAAGAACTGCTGAATCTATAGTGTTTATCACATTTCATAGTAAGCTAAAAGGGTTCATTAAGAATGAACGTAAGTGCTAATTTTGCTTTAAAGGAAAGCAGTGCCAGCAGAAGATCAAGATTTGTGGTCTTTTCTTGTATTTAGGCTTCTAAGTTTTACCTTTCGAAAGAGAGGTCAGAGCTACTCTGCTTTGACAAAAGAGAGTGAGGACATTCTCCCTTGTATTCAGTAAATCACTGGGTATCTCATTTACTCGGGATGAATTTTTATACTTCAGGATGGTTTGCATATTCTCATGGTTTTCATGGTTCTTTAGCCTAAAGAGGATGCCAACTTGTGTTTTCTAACTACCTGAGGAATATGCAGCTGTTTCACAATAAAAGTGCCACTTATTCTGGTAATTCTCCTTTGCAAAAAGAAGCTGAGGTTTACCAGGCTGAGAGCACAAGCATCTGGCAATAACAAATAGCAAGACATGGATTCTAGCTTTTGTCATGAGGGCTACTCTACTTTTTCTCCCCATATGCTATGCATAAGCAGTCTTACAAATAGGGATCATAAACCATAATTCCTTGGTCAGATTTTAAATTACCACACATTGCATTGGCAGGGTTTCTGCTCTGGGCACGGAATGTGTCATAGGATAATTTATTGGAGAATTTAATTGACTGGCCTTAAATTGACTTTAATAATTTTTAGGACTTCCTTTTAAAACTGTTGAGCATTTTTTATTTGGGCTTTTTGTCACATTAATAAATTCTAAAGATAGTCTTAATCTTATGTTGGATTCTACCATAGTATTTCATTTGTTATTTCTTTCAAGATTAAAATAGAATAAAGAGTAAATGGACACAAACACATGGTGAAAATTAGACTGTTAATTGGTTTATGACTCCTAGAAACACTGTAGAATATTGACTCTTAATGAGTTTTGAGGTGTAATTAGTTTTAATTGATGTTAGCTGCTATATATTTGCAAAAGGATAAAAAGATGGATAAAGATATACCACAGCTACAATACACCACTTCTGAATTAAATTATGATGGTTAAACAAATATATTATTCATTTTATATTTTACGTAATATGTATAAATATATATGAATATATTCTTAAATAATATATTGATTTATTACCATGTATTTTATATATTATTTTATTTCTCACTATAAGGGACCAATCTTTAGTCTATAATTCACACTTATTACCTTATCAAATTTCATCCATAAGTCAAGCTCATGAAGTTTTATCTTCATAACAAATGTTTATGGGACAATGTGACAGAGTTAACGAAACAATAAAAAGTTTAAGTTAAGGTTATTTTTATGCCCATATAATTTTGTAAGTGTTTTATTTTTGACTTTATGGAACAATCTAGATATTTTAATTCTGTATGTTGTTTTTAAATATATTGCGTACTTGTAACTCTTTCTAACTACCTACTTAAGTTAACCACTCCCTCTGTGTTTGGAAAATTGTCCTCTGTACAAAAGCAGAAGTTAAGCTTAGTTTGGGTTTCCTTTGCTGGATCTTCTACACCTATAAACAAAGCTTTGTTCTGACTGCAGGTGAATGCACTGTTAGTGATGCCTGTATATAATAGGATAAAACTTTACAGCATTGAAGTTTTCACTAAATTTAAGTTTCTGTGTTTGATTCTGCTTCATTAGAAAATCAGAACTGAGCACAAAGTGAGAAGACAGGAGAATCTTCTTAGTGACTTATGATGGCAATTGGAAGAAGGGGTGTAAAGAAGTATTTCCAGGGCAGTACTCTGAATTCACCTGTTCCCTCCTTAAAGAACACTTAAATGTTGTTTACGTGATTAAAGTTATGTCATGCCCTTAGCAGGCAGTATGATGCTGAGCAAATGTCCAGATTTGTGGTCCTCGAACCTCTCACTTGGATGTTACATGATTCCCAGTATTGGAGGAAAAAGAAATCCTATATTGTATTAATTCTTCTAGTGAACTAGAATCATAGAATATCCCGAGTTGGAAGGGACCCACATCGAGTCCAACTCCTGGCTCCACACAGGTCTACCCAAAAATCAGAATTCAGACCGTATGACAAGAGCACCGTCCAAATGCTTCTTAAACTCCGACAGGCTTGGTGCCGTGACTACGTCTCTGGGGAGTCTGTTCCAGAACTAATGCAGTTCTTCCTCTTTTCCGCATTAAATGGTGAATCAGATGTTGTTAATCAGACAAGTATTGCTGACTTCCACTTAGCACTGCCAATTAACTCTAAGTATAGATGTGATTTGTATTTTAGACCCTTGTAATATTTCCCTTCTTTAAGAGGGCTTCATTCCTAGTACTGCTATTTTTCGACAGCTGTGCTGAAGAATTACTGTGAGTCTTAAGCACTTGGACATATTCTCTTTCCCTCTTTATTCATATCATTTGGGCTCAACAAAAGCAGAATCAAATGCTGTTTATACCATCTGAGGATCACAGACTGTTTTGTCTTGAATCCTAAATAAAATTAATAAGGAAATACCAGAAATCTGTAAGTATGCTTTCACTTCCTTTTTTATGCTTGCACTTCCTGGAAGAAGAGCATCTCATAAGGGAATTCAGGTGTCCAGCCTAAGAAACCATCGTCAGTGGAGGGTGCTCTTTTGAAATTAATGCTCTCAAATTCGAAGTACAGATTTCCATAAAGAATGCTGACTACAGCAGACTAATGCATCACAAAAAATAATCCCAATAAATGATTATATATGTACATGTATATTCACATACAAGATTTTCTTTCTTAACTCTGTCAAAAGTTGTGTGGAACAAGTATATTAGAAATCTTGCTCCTTTGCATGTATTTCTAATTTCAGATGAATTATTACCACTTTTTTTTTTTAAATATGTTTTTTGTTTGGATGTGTTCCTTTCCAAGGAAATAAATTTGTATCCACAACCAATCTTGAAAAAAGACACCTGAATAATGTAGATAACTGTAATTTAAATGAATAAGGATGACATTTTACAAGTCTTAAAAACTTAAGGAGAATGAGGATTAAATTTGATATAACTTCACAGAATCACAGAATGGTTGAGGTTGGAAGGGACCTCCAGAGATCGTCTAGTCCAACCCCCCTGCTTAAGCAGGGTCACCTAGAGCATGTTACACAGGATCACATCCGGAAGGGTTTTGAATATTGAATATCTCCAAAGAAGAGACTCCACAACCTCTCTGGGAAGCCTGTTCCACTGCTCTGTCACCCTCACTGTGAAGTTCTTCCTCATATGGCTATGAAATCTCCTGTGGTTCAATTTATACCCATTGCCCCTTGTCCTATCACTGGCCACCACTGAGAGGAGTCTGGCCCATCCACTTTACGTTGTCCCCTCAGGTTGATAAGATCCCCTCTCAATCTCCTCTTCTCTAGGCTAAACAGGCCCAGCTTGCTTAGTCTTTCCTCGTAAGAGAGATGCTCCAATCACTTTATCATATTTGTGGCTCTATGCTGGACCCTCTCTAGAAGTTCTACATCCCTCATTTCTTGGCTTTTAATGAAATTTAAATGCAGTTCTATTGTTTAAAGTGACTTCTGCTTTTGATAATAACCATCCTCATAAGGATTTAGTAACACTATGTCAGACTTTAGGTGGGCAATTAGTCTCTGCCCACATTTTACACCCTTCTCCAAGTTCTCAGCTCTGCATTAAGCTGACATCTGATCTCAGTCACACCAGTGTCAAACAGAAATAATTCCACTGATCTCAGATGGCAGACACCAACCAACTGTAAACATCAGCTCAGCTTTGTGTGCTATTAGTTTAGATATAAACATCTCCACACCTAGTAATATCACAGAAAAACATTTTCCACTTGCTTCTTCTCACTCTAGGGATATACCTACAGGTGAGCCAGGATGACTGATCCTGAGCTTGCTTTGCCCATGTTCCAGACCAGGAAGGTTAGTCAGGTCTGTGTGGCTGCATTAGTTCAGTGATGTGTCCATGCTACTACTGACAGTGCCTGCTCTTACCTGACATGGTATGCTGCTTTCCATGGAGGCTTTCAGACCTAGAGTTTGCATACAGCTACCCCTATGGAAAGCTACTAAGGCTTTTTGAGTGCATCTCCATTCACAAATTAAACAGAGACAGGGCAGAGGTGTAAGAGCAGCAATTTGACCATTGCATTTTAACACTGATAGAGCATCCTGAATAGTTTTGATATGAACAGTCTCCCAAATCATCCCTAGGTTCAACTTGGGAATTGGCAGAGACCAAAGACCATTCCTATAGGCAATTTGTGTTCAGTCACCCTGTCTTGGGGTCCAGAACAGTCAATATGTGATCTGACCATGTCACCTCTGCTCACAGAATCAGGAAGCATAATCTATCACTTTACAAGAAGAGATTGAACTCTTGATATCACTCTGCCCATGAATTACAAGTCTTGAAGCAGCCAGCCACATTCAGAAGATTTCTCTATCCTTCCAAATTTGCAACATGGTCCAAGAGTGACTCTGCCATGATCTGCTGGTTTTATGTGTGCTCAATTCACTTTGAGCCTCAGCAGTAGGCTGCTGCACTCAGCTCTGATTTAAGGAGGTGATGTAACACTCACTAACATCAATAGCAAGATTCTCATGGATTTCTTAACAGTGGAATCATCTCCCAGATAGTACAGCAAGGTGTACAGCTTGAGGAACTCTCCAGAGGAAATACCTTTGCTGCTGATTCCAGCAGGAGAAAGCAAGTCCTAGTAATATCTTTATAATAAAACAAGGTCTAAATTCATACACGATGAATTGGATGCCTCAGGTCGACTTATTAGCAGAAGCTTTTATACCTCTAGTCTAGTTCAGAACATAGCCATAATAAACTTTTTTTTTTTCATTTTAAACTTTTCTGTCCTAGTCACAAATCATTCCAGCTGAGTAAAATGAACTGATAAATCTCTTTTGTTATTATACTCAATTGATTGGTTCTGCTTCATCTCACAGGGGATGTATATGAAGAAGTACCTTTTCAGTAACTAGGTGAAATATATTGTAGGTTGGAAATAATATTGAGTGCAAATGTAAATTTATTTTTTTATCGGATTCATTTCAAAAGTAAAATAAATGATATTTTCCAAGTGCAGATATAGTTATTACCATTAGAAAATGACTTCTCATCATTCAACATTTTTTAAATTTTCATGCATTTTCTGTGATATTAAGGGCTGTTTGTTTTTTTTTTATTTATTTATTTTTATTTTTTTTAGTGTACATCAAAGCCAATTGACTCATAACCACATTCTAGGTGGGATGATTATTAGGACTCTGCAAGAAACCTTCTGAAAATAATGAATTAAGCAACAGGGCAATTTGTTATCTGTAATAGAGACAAACTTGTGCTTTCCCATGATAACTTCTCACTGGATATTTGAAAAACTGAGGCATATGAGAAGCTGATGTCAGCAAAAACACTTGTAGAACAGCTCTGTTGTATATGGCAGAAATTTCCTTGTAGGAATGCCACAGCCTTAGAATTTGCTTCTGTCCATGAAATCGAGTGGTGTGGATGCACTATTCTTCAGGACATGCTACAGAAATCATTTTTTCACCAGACATTTCTGGTGAGGAAGGTTTTGAAGGTACTAGAGAGAACTGTAATCATTAGAGTAAAGAATTACTGTTGGGGTGGGAAAAGGGAATGAGGTTTTTGATGGATTGCCTGAAATTCCTTCACTCTTGAGTATAATTGGATTTTCTTGTGGATGCATGAGCCCTTTAGGGGGCCTTTATAAAATCAAAGCAAACACAGAGAAATAAAACCAGGGATGGGCTAGTATTTTTTGCTCACAATATCATAGATTGCCAGCAGCAAATCTTAGAAAGATTTTCACTTGCAAAGCCAAAGTCCAAGCTAATGTCGTGTGTTGTGATGAATTTCATTCTCAAATTTCCACTTGCACTACTGACAGTACCACTTTTTGAAACCTCCCAAACGCACAGTTTCAGAAGTAATTGATTTTGCCAAACTAAAAGATTTTTAAACCTCAGCCGAAGCCCCTAAAAGAACCACTGAAAAGAAGGAACAAGTTACCAGACAAAGAAGGCCTCACGTATTGCTGTCTTGGGGCTGCTCTGAATTACTCCAACCTTTAACCCTTCCAGGGTCCCTAGAAGTCAGAAAGTTTAAACTAATATTGCCAAACACAGGGACTTCCCAAGCCTACTTTCTTCAGCAATATGGCTGTGTTTATGACGGATACCCTGTCCCATAATTAACAGTGACTGCTGTGCGGAAACCATAAATCAAGAATTAAATGAGAAATTTCCTTTTTGTCTTTGCTGCCGAAGCAGGGTGGTTGTAATGGACAGGGGAGGAAGTCTCACGACAGGACATCATATGACTCTTCTGTAGATAAATGCTGTATCAGTACTGAAGACACAAAATGAAATAAGTTTGTTTTGGGGCAGAAATCCTTTTTTTTTTTTTTTCCTTTGTTGAATAAATATCACCACCCTCATGCATGAATCTAACATCTAACTAGGGCTAGAAGGAGGCTATCAGCAGTGTCTATCTCTGCCCTCATGCACAACAGCAATCCCCATAAACAGTGTGGGGGAACTGACCTCCCAGTCCCAGGCATCACCTCCACTCCCTGCAGCCTGCTGCATGCATGGTCAAGGAGATAGGTGTGCAGCACTGGCACTCTGCTAGCAGCATTTTGTTCAGATCAGGAATTAATTTTTGAATAAAATTTCTCCATTCTCCCCATTTACTCAGAGAGGTTTCAAAGGATACAAGTTGGATTCTTTTCAGATTAAACCAGGCCAAAAAAATGAGAAATATATCAAGACTACTCCAGACATGAATGGGCATTCGATGCAGGCAACCAGAGAGGGAGCTAGTCTGAAGGAAACCCAGATGCGCATATCAGTTCACCAGCATCATGTCTCTCCAGACATACTCCCATTGCACTGTAATCCTTGACAATACCAGGAAACATTTGTTAGTAATAAGCATACCCCATTTTTCTGTCCCCCTTTCTTCTCTCCTTATACATACCTACAAAGATAAGCCATAAAACCTCCTCCTTTACCCCTTCTGTCATGCACAAAGTACCATTTCTTCTGATGAAATCCACCAATAAACACATATGGACATTTTTACTCCAGAACTGATTTCACCAAAATATATATTACCTCTCAAAATTGTTATGTTTAATAAGAAACATGTTATGTTTTACAAGACAAGCTTAATTCTGGTGATTATTTCTTTTTTTATCATTTGAATGGCAAAGTTGAAAAAGTAGAAGGTATTCTGATGTCCTACTTCATTCATTTTTACATACCAAATCCCTATTTTTACAAGTAAGAGTTATGAAGAACATTAATAATAATAGTTTAAAATACACTTTAAAAAATGAAGAGAAATCCCACAGAGTTAAAATAAATAAATAAATAAAAAACTTTTTAAAGTATTCCTTTCCTATTTTGTATAGGAAGACTTAGTTAAAACTGTATATTTCTTATCCCAAATACTGTATTTTCAGAGAACAGAAATTTGTATTCCATTTAGTTAACACTAAATAAAAGCTTTAATATCACCTAATTTAGCCATTAATTTCATTTTATTTTTATTTCAACTACATTTAGAAATTTCAACTCTCACAACCTCTCTAAAGCATTTATTTTATCCTGCACACCTCCTACTGAGCAATTAACGCACCATTCAGTTTCCTTCATTGAGTCCTACAAATCCAACACTTTCATTTCATTCTCTTTTTACTAGTATTATTCAGGGGTACTACTGACACAACATGAAGTGATGTTCAACTGATAAAAAAAGATGAAACATTTAGATCTGAAAGGTAATTTATTATTTTGAATGTCTAATAAAGATGTTTATTATTATTTTTATTTTTTCTGTCAGAATTATCATCAAACCCAAAGCCAGTCTACAAGGATAAATATAGTTTTAAACACTTCTTTTCCAAAATAAATTGTGCTTTAATGATAATTTTTCTTTATTCTCCAACCTTATATCAACTTTGTTGACTTTGCAAGACTAAGTGAACTTCTCAAAAGAAATATTCAAATAAAAGGAGTTCAGAAGACAGAATCCCTCCTATGAAGCAATAAAATAAGCATATGCTGACTGTTTTCGAACATCTGGCTTTTCTACAGCTGCCTGATTGGACGTTGAGACTTTTTGTGGATGCTGAAAAGAGCTGTCAGATAGGGGACAGTTTTATTTGCAACAACTTTCAAGGTTAGAACATTTGTTCTATTCTACATTAAAACTGACTGAAAACTGTTCATGCATTTATTTTTTAAAGTAAAACTGCTATTCAATATCTGTTTCCATGATGGAGATTTCAAATTTCCAGCCTTCTGGTGTTTGCAACTTGGCATTGATAGCACATTTATATTTCGCAGCTGAATGCAGCTAAGGAGCTCATTTTCACTACTAATATTTGGGCTATTACTCAAATACTAATTCTTTGATAATCAAGAAACAGTATTCTTCTTCTAACATGGAAGAAATTTGTCCACTTGAAAATGATATTTTCCTTTGAGATTCACCCAACTTCCAACAAAGTATTATGTTTGAGAGAGAAGAAACCAGAGTAAGAAATAACACATTTTATATCTCCCCCAAAAGTCTGTGACTCTTACTCATGTTGTCAGATCTAATGTAATTGCTCTCTCCCAGGCTTATTACTATTTTTCCACTGCTGAATCTGACTTTGTCATATATTATCCAATCTTTGTGTTTATGAAAGAAAACAAAATTCCACTCACGAGAAAGACTGATATTTACATTTTGGGAAACTGTAGACATTTATATTGTGCTCAATTATTAGTTTCTTATTCATAAGATTTTTCGGCAGAATCTTTGCCTAGGAGGAGAAATCCATCTAACACAAGGCTTTGAGTTTCATCCAATGCGAATTTTCTTTGAGTCCTTTTCATTGTCACTCAACCTTATGTAATGTACTATAACTTTCCAATGGTAAATAGAGATAAACCTGAACATTTGTGAAGACCTCTTAATGACTATTGAGATGTATATCATTGTATGTTAAGACCTTAAGAAGCTCTTTATGTTTTGACTGTACAGGAAATCAAGGGACCTTATTCATTGCCTCTAACTTTGGGCATTTCAAAGATGCACGTAGATCAGAAGCCCTGTCACCCTCAATAAAAGACAAAGAAGTAATACCATAGTATAGTGTAGACTTCAAATGGCCTGATACATGTTTATCAAACTTCACAGTCCTTATAACAATCCTTAAGGCTCCTAAATTAACCTCAAGTTAGGTCTAAACTGGAAGTGATGGTAATTTGCAGCTGGAGCCTTCTGAGAGTCAGTGGCTCAGTGCAGCTGCAGGGAACACACTGAGCAAGGAACTACCACGGACTTCCCAACAGGAAAAATGTGTCTCAGATACGCCTGAACGGGCTTCCAAATCAGTGGCGGGAATACAGCTATGCTATGTTATGGATACATAGTTTTACTGGTCTTGATATTCACAAAACATTGCATTTATATTTTTAGAAACTCGTCATTACCTTCAGGATTGTTTTCTTTTCAAATTTTGTACTAGAAGTGAGAGACCTGGGTTCAGCTGGAGACATGTCACCTGTGGAGTTAAAACCAGGTTATTCTGCTATTGGACCAGCATTTTGGAAACAAAACCATGATGTGTACATTTTTACTACAGGTGTGATTACCAGACCAGGACTCTCTGGGGACACAGGCTGAGTGTGGGTCTCTTTCCACCAAACTCTAGAATGTAGTGGAATTTAGGCAGGTGACTTCTCTCTCTAGGTAAGAGGTGTGCATAGCACACAGTTTTAGGTACAGAGACAAGTTTAAGACTGATAAAGCAGATACCCAACACATGTAGACAGTTGTGAAAGGAGAAGACCAGTAGCAGATGTCTGGCTAGTCTAAATCTATGCCTCAGATTCAAGGACTTTTAGTACTAAAAGATCTTGTTTCTTTTGTCAACACTCTTAAAACATAGATATTTAAACTGACAGGTCTTTAATTAACCTTAAGTCTTGTAGAACAAAATGTTTTGACCTCAGGTTCATTCTTCTTTTAGTTTATATTTTGTTCTGCAGAAAGATTCTTCAAGCTGCCAGTTTTGTTCACCTTTTTAACCTTACATTGTGTTTGTCTTGTCATCTGGTCTTTTTCTTTCTCCTTTCCATAATTTCCCCTGCTTCTTTAGAGACTTTTTCTCAGGAGCATTTACAGCTGAATATTGGATGGATGGAAGCTTGCATAAAGCCAATGTTCAGTGTTAAAAATTACATGTGAATCTACTCATGTCAGTTGCCTCCTCTTGCTACTGCTATTACTGCTATTTTGATTACTGCTTGTTATTTTGTTTCTTTTTTATTTAATACTTTTTGCAAAAATATCTATACCCATACAATAGAGAAAACGATATGCTTCTTGTAGGCAAGAGTCAAAAAAAAAAAAAAAAAAGTTTTATTCTCCAGTGGACTGTGGGTTAAAGACTTCTTCAGGTGGATTCTTTGCATTTGTAAGTGTTGGGAATTTTTAGAGGTCCTGCATTACAGTTTTGTGAAGTCAGCAGACCAAAACTTTATTGCAAAATATACAGATTTAATGCTGTTGAAGTAATTCATTATAGTGTTTATTTATATAAACATTGTTTATTCTATATTTCTGCTTTTATTGTTTGCCTAAGAAAAGAGAAGAACACATACAACTCCTCCCCCCTCCATTTTTTTTCCCTAATAATCACCATTGGGATTCAAAATATTTTTTCTGACTGGAAATGACTTCTTTTGTCTTGGGAAGATTTCCTTGTGCTTAAAAATCCATTGAATGAATAAAATAAAGTAATGTAAAATAAAATAAAATAATGTAAAATAAAATAAAATAAAATAAAATAAAGTAATTAAAAAGTCAAATGACTTTTAACTCAGAGCTTGGATATTTTGCCGTTATTCTCAAGCCTAGGATCAAGAGCCTTCAGTAAATAATGAACAATTATTTACAAAATGTCTTTTCATACTGAGCAGTAATTTGTCTATCCAATCATTTGTCATCATGTTTACAAGACTACTCTTAAGATGCATCCCACTCACAAAAATCAAGTATGCTATGTTATGGATACATAATCTTACTGGTCTTAGCATTCACAAAACATCACATTTTTTCCTAGACTGGGGTAAATTTAGATTATGGATTTCAAAGGGAAAACAAGCTCATCAATCATAGGAAACAAAGTTTTCCTCGTGGTGGCAGTTCTGGGTTGAAGTGGTCCTCAGTGTCCTTATTTATTCACAGAATATGGTGGGAAATAACAATCCAAACTGTCACTTATGAATCTGCTCTATCTTTTGTCGCCTGCCAATGAGCCCAACTCTCTGTAATTCACCTCCATCACGTCACTGTTTTGAACTTCTCAATCACCTCCATTGTTTTCTCCACAAACTTACTCTCCCAATGCTTTTTTTTTTCACCCTCTACCAATCACTTCTTTTATCCATTCATTCCTATTATATTTTTTCTTTCCCACATGCAGCATTAGTCTTTTTCCTCTCTGTGTTGTAGTGAGTGCCATTCAATTTTAGGGGAGCCAAACAGAACTTTCTATGAACCTTAGCCACTTTAGAAATCTGCAGTCTTCTGCACTCCACTTAAGCATTTCAGGGAAGACATAAGGGTGTGACAAGAAAGGGAACAAAGCAAAGCTAAAAAGGTGCCTCATATGGTATCCACAAACTTGGCTGTAGCTTTAGCTTTTGAAATGACATGTTTGTATTTGATTTGACTGTTTTTGATCCATCACAGTAATAGTAGAACAATTTTAATGTACTAGTAATTACAGAATTCTCCTTCCTTCCGCTCCCCAGTAGCATAGCTGTAGTTTATAGTCTGTCAGTATTTCCATTACAAACTCCATTTTTCAGAGGTCAATAACTCAGCCATTTAAGTCTGCATCAGCTCAAAACTTGATATACACATTATCAAAGACTCTTAATTCACTTTTTATCTCTGTGATGGAAGGGAAACTTTTTTTTTTTTCCCTTGGGGGGTGGTATAATTTATGAGATTTTTTTTTCATATTTGAACCAAAGGTTGGCTTTGTCTCTGAAACTGAAATGTTGCAGATTGTTGTCACTAATATGGGTAAAGCTTTCAAGATTTTTTAAAGTAGAATTAAACAGCCAAAATATCCAGAGAGAAAGCACAGCTACCAAGCAGCCAGTGCAGATAATTTTTATCCTTTTTTAGACTGCATAGTACATTAGTCTCAGCTGCTGACCCGCTAGTAAACAGAGTGTCATGAGTTTTCTAAGAGTGTGTTATGTAAACAAAGCAAAGAAAATAAAAAGCCTCAGATTCTCAGCTTAGGCCACTTGGTTCACTTCAATCCTAGTGCTGGACCTGTGCCAGTTCATGCCACTGGAGATTTAATTCTATGCAGTAAACAGAGGTGAAGATGCTTCTGTCAAATTTTCAACTGCAGCAACTATTTCCAACTGCATTAAAGACCTGCAAAGTCATGAACTCAAAAGGAGACATCATTGAGGCCTATTGCACAAAGGCGTACTTTGTATTGCCTTGCTTATGTTTTTTGGTTTTGTTTTTGTTTTTACCATATCTGGAGAGTGTAGTCACTGTTATTAGTTACTGTTATTAGTCACTTTTAATATGGGATTGTTAAGGACTCTCTGCAAGCCAGACTCTCTTGAATAAGCAAACATTTTAATCCAAAAATACTTTCAAACACAAGATGGGGACAGGGGATATAGCACAGAAGGGTGCTCTATGCTGATAAATAAAAATTTGAATACAGACAGTCTTCTGTTTCTATGAAGTAATAACATCGACTGTCAAGTTCTGAAGAAAAGGGCAGAAAAGGAGTGACCATCCAGTTTTCATAGCAAGGATAAAGTCTTCGGTCCATGTGAATGGCCCAGGTGGAGTTCTGCTCCCCACAAATCCACACCACAGCCTGACAATGAAAGATGAACAGGCACAGGCAAGGAGAAAACTGACTGAATAAACTATTCTATTTTGTCACAAAGTTGTCCTCAGTAATTAAATGTGTCTGTATACTGTATTTGTTGTTATAATAATGACATTAGACAATAACAAACTAGTTAGTACCGTGAAACCATTAAATAGGTATTTATTTTGCATTTACTATTGCTTCCAGAAAAATAAAACTGAAGATAAAGCAACTCCTTGATAAATGAAATATAACAGCATGAAGTGCAAATAAACAGAGAATGCATTCATACTCACTAACTGCTAGGAAAAAGCTCATCTGCTCAATTCATAATCCAGTGTACTGAAGGCACATCTGGTTTTCTTTACCAAAAATTAGCTTGGATATGCAAACACTACAAGACCAGGTATTTCTTTCCCAGCTGATTTTAGCTATTTTGTTCATCCATGAAGGGCCAGTTTGCACATGCACCGATGCACCATTTTCCAGAGGAAGGCCAACAAGCATAAGGAAGAGTGTGCATCTGCTTCATGAGCCAACCTGAACGTTTTGTATTCTACACATCCTAATTGCAGTAATGTGCTGCCATACAAGCGCTGTAGGACTTCAGGCAGCTGGCTGCCTTCCTCAGAGTCCAGCTGCATGTTCTGGAATAGAATATATTAATGCACTGTCAGCCAGCCTCACCCTGTGACATATGCTGTAACTCACAGCAGAGATGGAGGTGTATGTGAACAATTCACAACACTGTGCAGTATACAATGAGCAGTTACATTTTACCAAATCTTTGTAACCCCCATAGCAAAAGTAGACTATCAATACCAGATGTGATTTAGCTGTCATACAGCTTGATTTCAAAAACAGTGTAAAAATTTGTACTCGTGTTTACTTGTGGTTCTCAAAATTTAACAAGAAATAATCTTTAAAGTGATCTCAGTGTAAATGACTTCATTTTTTTAGCACTTTTTTGGGAGAAAAAAAAAATACCTTTCTTATAACACAGTGAAAACAAAATAAAATGCCAGTAAAACCAGTGAAACACTCACTTTTAAAAAATACTACCAGAAAAATATCCTAACTAGCTAAAATACTATCAAAGTTCACATAAAACCTATAGATTGTGCCACAGAATGCAAACTATCAGTTTGTTCAGTTCAGTTCAGTTGCAAAATCCTAGTGAAGTGTCAGAGCAAATTTTCAAAACAGAAAATACTCTTTGTATAGAGTTAAAGAGGCAATTCATGTTAAAGCATTGTGGGCAAGAATTTCCATTCTTAATGGGATGTTATTAGTCTTTATAGTCCAGATTCACGCTGTGCAGAATATATCATTGTGGAAAGTATGGGCCTCCGCTAAAACTGCTAACCAAAACTATTTTCCACTTACAATAAATTCGTCTCACTCATCACTAGCATCTGGAAATGTATCTATTTAATCTTAGGAGTTGTCTAGTCTTTTTATTTACTTCAGTGGACAAAAATTGAAATACTTAAGTGTTCTTTATTTTAGCTGCACAAGACCATTCCCTTATGAAAGAATGCATTTTCCTTTATTGGTATTCATATTCACTAAGCAGAGAGCTTAGATGCATGCTTAACTGTAAGAGGTGTAGTTAGGTGAAGTTAATCACAAGTGTCTAATTATCTTGGGTTTTCTTCACTTCACTCTCCCGATCACTACCTGGAATGAACCTGAAGAGCAAACACAACCCCCACGTTAGCTCCATAACACAGACTAGTGGCCAACAGGTAGAGATGTATTACTACTGCTTCACCGCTTTCATACCACCTTCATCACTCATGCAGGTAAACCACCATATCTTATTTAAAAGCTTGTGGTAGACAAAACTTGAAGATGTCCAATGGCAGTGTCTCAGGTGTATCCCACACCACAGACTTATTCTGCCTGCACAAACGATCCTGTTCATTTGGTTCCTGGCAGTTCATGCTTCCTAGAAGCAAGTTATTCTACACGTGCAAATAAATTATATATAATAAGTCCCACACGTCCAAGGTATGTTGGACTCACTGAATACAATGCTTTTGAGATGCTTTGCACATGCATTGTACTAATGATATGAGATTTTCATGTATCTAGCCCCAGCTGTCAGAAACCAACCTAACAGAATCAACTACCAAAATGATATAGCAGTGATTTTTTTTATTTTTATTTTTTTTAACTCTAACAGAGATATTAACCAGCAGAAAGGACAGGGTGGGCAGTTCCATGTGTATACATATTCATTAGCTATATTTTCTTGCTCAAAAAGTACTAAGCCTATTAAGAATATATTAACTAATGCTGTTGCTCTAATGTGGGCCAAATTTTCATATACAGCTTTAAATAATATTTATTTCAACACAAACAATTTTATGTGACACTAAATATAAAGATTTATAAGATCCACCGTTCCTCAAGTTGAAGATCATGTCTCTGAGCATGGCCACCAATGTTTAACAAGCCATATGAAAGACAGGTCAATTAGATGGTGTAGCTTCACCATCGTGCTCTCCCACCTTCCAGCAAGTTGTGGCTCAGTGATTTTAGCAGAGGCAATATCCCCATCTTTTAATGTACACTTCTTGGTCAAAGCATGACATAAAAGATTCACAGAAGTTATGTTGGAGGATTGCTTTCTGCACTCATAATTCCTCTGGAGGGTTTTCACATTTTGCAAAACACGTAAGCTGTAGTTTCTGAGAGTTTGATAGCAAAGATCCCATCTGGGGCAAAGAATGCAATAGTGCAGCCTGGCTCCAGGGAGCACTTGCTGACTTATGGCATGTAAAATGCTGTCCCTGGGAGAGTGAGAGCATCCATTTCTGTAAATTCACATGAAACTTACTGCTTCTGTCCTAAGATAAAATATGGTTTCAGACCCCCTGAGACAGCAGAGGGTTTGCATGAACAAGTGTTCTGACCTTTGGGCTATTGGAAAAAAGAAAGAAGAGGATTCTTGCAGATTTTCAGAGGAGGAGAGATGAAGGGCTGTGTTTAAGTAGCTGAGCAATACCCAACACTAAGATTAAAGCTTACAAAACAGTAGGAACTTCTTGTATAATTCTGTCAGTCCATTTTCAGCTCGTAATGCATTGTCTCTGCAACTTCAGCAGCCAAGAGCTGCTTTATACATCAGTCAAGGAAAAGCTTTGTTGTGTTTTTGTGGTCCAAGTACAAATTCTTGCTTTCATACTGACGTGCAAAACCCCTGTCAAGATTCTGAACCTATTGTACTCAAATCTATAAAAACACACATCAGGACCTTTCCTGTACCAAGGATATTACAAAACTCTTTGCTTTTGAGACCAAGGTTATATTTCAAGGCTTCTATAAGCAAAAACATTCTTTCAAATTAACTGTTTTATGTCTCTCTCTTTATTCTGTGCTAAGCAGCAATTATCAACTTACCTCAGGTGCTGGCTGTTACTTTGCAAACATGGTGGATGCAGGAGGTACACGGAATAGAAATGAAAGTTTACTGAAATGGTCAATTGCTACTAGGAAGGGTAAGTGACTTGCCCCCTGGTATAGGAATATGGCTACCTATGGAGACCTGCAATATAAATCAAAGCAAGGTAGCAGGGCAAAGGTCAAAGGCACTGTGTTCCTCAGCCTGTTGCTGCTGCTTCAGATCCTTCCTGAAAGGTCCTTTTTATCCTTAACCCCATTAAAAATTGTTTGCCTGGTGTATGGTAACTGTCATTTCTCATGCTATACATAATGTTCTTCTTGTTGCTTTTTGTCACAGCCATGCTTTCCTGCACTTCCCAAGGCTCAAATTGCAAACTCTGCCATGAGGGCAGTGCTTTTGTTACGAGCTAGTCCCTGTCACAGCAGGGCCCTGATTCTAATTCTGGCTCAGCAAAATCACTGACAGAAAGTTACATTTCGTGTTGGTCTAGCTGTACTTGAAATGCAGGCCTGGTTTCACAAAGCAAACAACTTAAAGCTACATTTTTTGACCCACACTTCTTTCACATCAGCTGTACGTTCAAATCCTGTTCTAAGGTCTCCCTAAGCCTAAAAGATTGCTTTGGTCCTTCTCCAGCAGCAGGCAGAGACAAATGTTCATTGCCCCCTTTTGTACATCTACTTGATATATTGACAGAGTTATCCCTGCATGTACTCGTATTACATAAATATTGATGGCAGCATTCACTGCTTCAGACTTTATTTACACGTGTAAAAAGGCCTATGACTTCAATTTACTTGTGAGGCTCTTTCTGTTGTGCTTATTTAGTAAACATACAAATGGCAATGTTATAAGCAGGGGAAGATCTGTGCTTTCAAAGCTAAAGAGCAAAGGGAGGCTTGCTGGAGAATTAGCACCACTGCACTTCACTGAATAGATGAATGTATGTGATAGATATAATAAACATATACATCTTTCTATATTAAAAGGGGATATCAATTCCATTTTAACATAATTTTCAGTACAACAGAACTCTAGCACTTCATCTAAGATAATGATAATATTGATCCCCATTTTGCAGTAGGTCAGGGTTAAATGTTAAGTATTGATTGCATCCCACAAGGAAAAAAAAAAAAAAAAAAAAGTATAACTATTTTTCTTTGAAACATTTAAAGGAAAGAGGCCTTTGTAGTAATAATTATGTATATTTTTACATTTGCATAGTTTTCTAATTGTACAATACTTGGCACTTTGAGAAAATATGCACTAAATAATAGTAACAGAGTAGCTGGAAAAATCAGTGTGAACCAAACCCAATTAAACAAATAAATTTTAATTAAAAATCTGACATAAAAAAATGGAGATGGGATCAAAGCTGAAAATGAAACCACTTAAATTTCATTTCAAATAAACTTGCTAATTAAGTGCACGTTTCAAATGCTTATCATTGTAATCATTTGTAAGGTACTGTAAAAATCATCTAGTGCAAACATTTGCGTTTGATACTTGCATCATATTTTCCTGGAATAATCATCTGGCTTTACGGCCTTTCATATAATATAGTTTTGTCTTTTTGTCAGAAAAAAAGACAGAACTATATTATATAGCTATATTCTACTTGTCCAGACTAGAATAATTATTGTTCAGGTATAATTTCTTGTTTTTAAAATGTACAAATCAGTGTTTGTGAGTAATACGCAGCCACAACATATGTATTTTTAAAAATAGCTACGAATAATAGAAGTTCTGGAACTCTATCATTTTTAGTTTTGTGTTCCTGCATTTGATGTAATGAAGAACGGTAGCAGTTTTCAGCTCTTCCCTTAATATCGATTACAGTCTTTTCTACTAAGAACCATCTTCTCTGTTCTTTTGATCTCTCGCTTCATGCAATGACTTTATCTCTCTCTCTCATGGCCTACTGTACTTCTAATGTCATCCCTGGTATCTAAACCTTTTATGCTTCATTTTAAATTCTGGTATTGCATATTCAAATTCAAAACACTAACTGTTTATTTTTCTGAACTTCCCTCCCCAGGGTACTTATCCATTCCTCGCTATCAAAAAACAATATCCACTGAAATCACTGGAATAAAGAGAGATTCTGCAGATTTCTAAGAACTGTTTTACCTTATAAAGCCGAGCAAGTTATTGATGTCAAACACATAAATGACAATGTCTTTTTATAAAATGACAGTGTCCTTTTAGCCATGTGGGGATCAATGGCAACTATCAATGGTCTTCAGATATTTAGGATTTCAGAAATAGTATTTTTCTTTGTTTGTCTACCATAGTTGCTGCATTTCAAACACCTAGGGCATTGAAAAGTAAATTTCCTACTTCATTATATAGAAAAAATAACCAGTTTTGCCCAAGGTGAGGTCAGAGCTATACTGCCAAAAGTATTTGACTGAAAATGGGGAGAGTCTGTAGATTTGCCATGCAGTCCCAGTCAGGGGCAGGGAGTTCCGGATGGAAAGAACTATCCTCAAAGTTATCCACAGGCAATATGATTCTTAAGACGAGAAGGCAGGAGCCGAAGAGCCAGAGGGCTGGAGACAATTTTTAACAGTGGGTCAGAATCCAATTTTGATTTCAACATCTGATTTTAGCAAAGGAGAAAAAAATCACCTCAAATAGTGCTGATCAATAACATCTTAAATGATATTTGCCAACAGAGAACTTTATACTTCTTTTAGGGGAAAAACAAAAAGTATACGTGTGTGTGTATATATATATGTATATATATATATTAATATTTAGCTGTAAAATGTCCCAGTCTTGATTACAGGCTGTGGTTGCTACTGCAGTGGAGATATCCCACCCTAATCTTAATCACTGTTCCACTGGCAGCAGATGAATGCATCTTCAGTTCCTCCTTGATTACCAGACTTTCAGTTCATTGCTTCCTTTTCTAGAAAATACTGAGATACACAACCGGAATATTATTATTCTGCAGTGAATAGGCAAACTTATTATGCAGAGCATGAATGTACTGAACATGATTTTTGCTGCTGCTCAGCAAACATCCTGTAGGACTATACAGCTGGATATTAGAGAAAATGTTAAGTCAGCTCTTAGGAAACAAACTGAGGAATATTTGCAGACTTAGGAAGTTCAGTTTAGCAAGTACTTAGCACCTGCTAATAACAAATATGCTATGATGACCATTAGAAAATTACCAGTTGCCTTAGGGCAGTACCTTTGCTGTACTCAGATCTCAAATTTCAACATAATATTTTCTGCAACTTGTCTTAAAGGAAGGTGATTTTTTTTAATGTTTATTCATAAAGAAATGGAAGATAGCTGTAATTCTCTTCCCCCACATACCCAGAACTGTCAACCTTTGAGAGAGATAGTCATGTCTTAGAGAACTTTATCTACAGAAGAACTTGATAACTGTGTTAGATTTGCCCTAACCATCTAGACTGAGAATAACAAAAAGCATTCAGCAGTGTACTATGTTACAGGGGACCCTGAATACTGATTCCAGATTCCGAGCTATACTAAATTAACATAATTTCATTTTTATTGCTGTTATTACCAGTGTTTACAGAGTAAAACTAGTTCAGATATGTCTATACTAGGTACAGCCACAGCACAGAGTGCAGTACTGAGCAATGCAGAGTAGTATATTATAACATATTCCTCTACTACTTTGTACCAAGTTCTGCTCATTGTAGTGGAGACTACAGCACTGATAGTATCTGCAGACATGCTGTATTTAATAACACATAAAGGGTATGTAGGGAACTCTTGCCAAGATAACCAGATCTTCTTCTAGTAAATAAAAAACACCAACGGTCTGTTCATCTTTCTTTTTCAGCCATGCTGTTAAATAATTATGTGATCCTATCCAACAAGATTGATCAGTCTGGAGGGGAAGATGCAGCTGCTCAAACTAAAAAACAACTCCTTTACGATCATTGTTGAAATTTTACATCCCCCAAAAAAGCTGTACTCATAGTGAAGACTATTCTTTGACGTAAGTGAATCAAGTGTTTGATACAGAAGTAACCTTAGCTTGCACAGACTTTTTTTTTCTTTCTTTCTTTCTCCCCAGTAATGCATTTTTGGGGCTCACCTTTTACTTTCTTTCAGCAGAGCTTATTGTCAGTTACTGCACAATCTAGAGTCATTTTGGAGGTATCTTCTTAAATGTTTTATATGATGCTGCATTTTTAATAGCATAGAATTTGTTCAGTTATGTACATTAGGAGTGGCATTTGTCTTTCTTGTCTTTAAAATTCCAAAAATGTTGCTAAAACATGTTGATTTGAAGCTTTTATAATATAACCTTCCTAAGGGAGCGTATTTGAAAAATGTGTATAAGATTGATGTGGATGATTTATTCCTGAGTCTGAGGCAGACATAGCCATGAGAATGTTTTAATGTCAATCATCCTCTGCTTCCCTTGACCTTTAAGAACAGCTTCCACTTGAGCTTAGAGTTCTCTATCCCTCCTTTAGTGAGGCTGCCTAGCAGCAAACCTGCTTACCCACAGCTGCAATGCCAACACACAAGGATGAAGCCTGATTGTTCCCCTATCTTTCTGTTGGCATTCTCTTTTGCAGGTAAGAAACAAATCCAAAACTATAAATTGCTTGTTAAATTTTAAAAAAAAAAATCATTAAATACATAAAAGCACAAGCAGTTAAATAAATTATAGCTTGGAATCAATTTCTCCAAGAGAAAAATGGCAAATTAAGAATTGCAGAATACGTGGAACCACTCACAGAACAATTACTGTGCACTAGTAGTACTGAACAAAGGAAATTATTTAGATATTTCCTGTAAAAATTCTCAGCCACTGCATTGCAGGAACAACTTTGAGTATTGCTAAAACATAACAACCCCTAATGCTTCCACAAATGAAATCCTGTAAAAGGCTGCTATCATTAATCATTAGCTGCAAAATGCTATCGAGCAATTTAACATACAGAATCAGCCCACTGTAGCAACCACAGTATAGTTCAATCTCTGTATAGTGCATATTCAATTATCTATCTCATCTTCTTCTGTCTTTATTATAATTGATAGTCAGGAACTGCTTAACTGCAGCTCAAAAAAAAAAAAAAAAAAAAAAAAAAAGAGGAAAATGAAAAGATTGGTACGTGATCATTCCTGCTGCCCAGAGGGCATATAAAAATGTTAACATGTAATCTATATTTTTCATATCAACTTTGGTTTCAAAGTAGTTCTTAATGCACTGTCTTAGAATGAATCCATATACTTCAGTGGTAGCACCGTATTTCAAATTCCAGCCCTTACCAGATGTAGCAGACCTGCTGATGCCCATGAAACACGTCTGTAGAATTTCATTAAATGACAACAGAGTACAGATACAAACACTGGAGCTAGCTCCTGGCACTGCCGTGTTGTTGGATGGGCCTCAGTGTCCTTCTGACCAGGACCACCTGTTTTCCTCCAAGCAATGCTTGAGAACAGGTATGGGTTAGCATGGGCCAGGAATAATTGCCATAGACAGTCTGAATTCAGAAGCTTTGTTTTGTAGCCCAAATCCAGCCACATCGTGCCAGTCCTGATACTGATTGCTTTACCAGCTGGTATAGAGGTTGCTACAATGCAATGAAATCTTCCAGCATCCATAGAAAGTTTGTGTTTTCAGGGACAGGATCAATACATTAAAAATCATGAGTCTAACTTGGAAGCTCAAAAATATGGGTTATGTTGGGCCCAACTTCACTGTTGGCTTCAGATTTTACAGGAACAATTAGCCCATGTGAAGATATGACCCAGACTTTCATGATTTCTAGACAACATTGATTCTAGATAAATTCTTGAGGTAACAACTCACTACCAGTGTGCTTTTAACCTGATAGACAGTGAAAAAAAAAAGCCACCAAATCCACATGAAATTAACTACTACGGTTTCATTGGTCTTCTTTCTTGGGATAAATTCCCAACAATATTACCTTGGCATAGCTAACATAAGAACACAAGAACACAAAACCGTTCTAGAAATCAACGTTGAATGTACATCCAACTGAGAATCCTTGTACATCAATAATTTAGGCATGCCTAGACAGTGTAATAGACAATATTAGAGTAAGAACGTATAGTAATTCTTCCTTCAGTATTTGCATTCCAGCTTCTAACAACTATTTTGGTTTAACAATGGTAGGTAACGAAGCACCCAACTTCCCCTTCTAGAAAGGAAGAGAGGAGAAAATATGACGAAGGAAAAGCTCATGAGTTAAGGACAGGGAGATCACTCATCAATTAACATCATGGGCAAAATAGACTCAGCATAGGGAGACCAATGTAATTTATTACCTATCACTAACACAGTAGAATAGTGAGAAATTAAAAGTAAACTGAAACACCCTAACCCCCATCCACCCTCTTCTACCTCCTCCACTGAGCAGCACAGGGGAACGGGGAATGGGGGTTGCATTCAGTCCCTAACACTTAATCTCTGCTGCTCCTTCATGGTCACTCTCTGCCCCTGCTCCACGTGGGGTCCCTCCCATGGGATGCCGTCCTTCCCGAACTGAGCCTGCGGGGGCTGCCCACAGGCAGCAGCTCTTCAAGAACTGCTCCCACATGGCTCCGTACCACGGGGTCCATCCCCCGGGAGCAAACTGCTCCAGCACGGGTTCCCCACGGGCGGCAGCTCCCCCCAGACCCCCTGCTCCTGCGTGGGCTCCTCTCCACGGGCTGCAGCTTCGGCCCGGGGCCTGCTCCTGCGGGGGCTCTCCATGGGCCGCAGCCTCCTCTGGGCCACATCCACCTGCTCCACCGGGGGCTCCTCCATGGGCTGCAGCGTGGAGATCTGCTCCACGTGGGACCCATGGGCTGCAGGGGGACAGCCTGCTCCACCAGGGGCCTCTCCACAGTCTGCAGGGGAACTTCTGCTGCGTGCGTGGAGCACCTCCTGCCCTCCTTCTGCACTGGCCTTGGGGGCTGCAGGGCTGGGTCTCTCACATTTTCTCACTCCTCTCTCCCAGATGCTGTTGTGCAGCAGTTTTTGTTTGTTTGTTTGTTTTCCCCTTTCTTAAATCTGCTCTCCCAGCCAACCAGCATTGATTTCTCCCTGGCTCTGCTCTGAGCATCAGCAGGTCGCTTTGGAGCTGGCTGGAGCTGGCTCTGATCTGACATGGGACAGCTGCTGGGCTCTGCTCACAGAGTTTGTCCCAGCAGCCTCACCACTACCAACAGCTAGTCACATAAACCCAATACTTCAACTGACAATTTAGGGGTTTCCTGAACTGGAGATGACACCAAGTTTGTGTTTGTTTGTTTGTTTTTCTCCTCTGTGAATTTGTTCGATCTTTCTGCAGTGTTACACTTCCAGCTTCCATAAAATCCTATGGTAAACCCACACAACTCAATTTAGCACAGTGTGATAAGGGATGAATGACTAACTTACAAATATGAATTGACAAAGAATTAATGCATTCATTTTCAGTATCTCATGAACATTTGTCAGTGTTCTGGCATTTTAAAAATAAACAGATGACCAAACATTTGAACTCTACAGTTTGATTGTTACAGCTTTTAGATCTCTTTGTGCTCTGTATACCTAGGCTTAAGAAAATAACAGTATTTGCTGGTTTTGTTCCCTTTTATTATGTACCTATAATAATATCAGTGTTATCAACATGTCAGTAAAATATATTATCTATGCTGATAATTTTAATGTTATTGTCTTGTTCCATTTGTTGATGCAAACTTTTGATGATACTCTCCTGAAGAATTTCCCTCTGGGGATGTGCTGTATGTACTTGATTTATTTTTATGGTATGTTTTCCAATATTGAAAGAAATGTGATTTCTTTTTTATAATTCAGTAAGATGAGGACAATGTATTCATAGCATGCTTCTTGATCAGTTGTGCAAAGAGACAATTTTATTTTTGGATAATATGCTGATTTGTAAGCTTTTTTCCTTTCTCATATTTCTGATGTAAAGGCATCTTGTTGAAAGACAAATAGACTGTAAAAGAAGAAAATTTTAAAAGTGTAGTTGAAAGAGAAAGCAGTGTTATTTTCCTGTTAGTGCCCTACAATGAAAAACGTTACATTGGGAAAATCAGCTCTCAGAACAGTCTTTATATCGTGAGTATGTCCTTGGACACTAAAGATTGTAAAATGTGCTTTCTGACATGTTGTATGGAAGCTAGCAAGATTTTGGTTAATGAACTATCCCCTCAATGTGTTGTTAGATAGAACTTAACAGAGATCGCCTGATGTACACTTTTCAGGAAGAGCTTCCTGGTGTACTATCCCTAACTATTAACAACGTGCCGATGCTCAATGAAAACATGAACACAGATATCAAGAAAAATTAACTGTCCAAAAGGCAGCTTCACCACTGAATTTATCCTTTCATGTCACTCAGATCAAATCCATTTGGTATCACAGGAAGAAAGCAAGGCAAGGCAAGGCAGGAAGTGTTCGAAGATATTTGTCTAAAACAGGTGAGATATCTTTTGAATGTGTACATTTTTCTTTACTGAAGATTAAAAAAAAAAAAGTTGATAAAGAGACATTGTAAATTATATATTTTAGGGACTGTCTTCTGGCTTTGAGACATCCTGGCATAGATAGTTTGTACTTATATCATAGAATGGCTTGGGTTGGAAGGAAACTTAAAGATCTAGTTCAACCCGCCCCTCCCCCAACCCCCCCCGGCCATGGGCAGGGATGCCACCCATTAGATCAGGTTGCCCAGGGCCTTGTCCAATCTGGCCCTGAATGCCTTCAGGGGATAGGGCATCCACAGCTTCTCTGGGCAACCTGTTCCAGTGCCTCATCACCCTCTGAGTGAAGAATTTCCTCCTAACTTCTAACCTAAATCTCCCCTCTTTTAGTTTAAAACCTTTCTCCCTTGTCCTGTCATTATCTGCCCAAGCAAAAAGTTGCTCTCTGTCTTTTTTCTAAACCCCTTTTAAGTATTGAAAAGCTGCAATGAGGTCTCCCTGGAGCTTTCTTTTCCTCAGGCTGAACATTCCCAGCTCATTCAGCCTTTCTTCATAGGCAAGGTGCTCCAGCTCCAGCCCTCTTATTACTTATATCACTAAACTCTTTTACCTTCTCAAGAAGTTGGCTGAACTGACTACCTTACCCTCAGACCATCCTAATCTCCAGACCGTACAGGAAGATGAGCCAAGGATAAGGCACGGAGCAATCTGCTTCGAGCAGCAAATTGGTAAAGATGGCATCCAGAGGCCTCTTCCAACCTAAATAGTTCCACAAACCTGTGTTTGTCTGGGAGACTGCTAGTTCACATGGACCACAGACCTGTTAGTGCCCATGTTAATAGTTTAATACAATGGAACTCATGGTATCAACCTCAGGCCCTTTGGCTACTGTAGAGCTACCAATACACTACATATACAACAGGAGAGCAGAATAATGAAAAAAACTTGTTGTTAAAACTGATTCTTTCTTGTTTGTAGTTTTGATTTCAACAATTTAATAATTTCTGATCAGATCTATTGCTCTGAATTTTCTGAGCATCCCTAGTAATAGAGCAATTTTTTTTGTTCTTAAGTATTGTGACCATTTCCCTGACAAATGGAGAAGCTGTGACTCAGGTTTCTGAGTTATAACTGGCAAAAGATATATTATTAATCAAAAAGTCTATAATCATTGATGTACTTCTGCAAGTTCAAATGAATGTTGCACTGCTAATATTGCAGTTCTATGACGTACTACATTATGTTGCATAGCTAGGTCTGGCAGTATTCTGTCTGAAAGAAAGAAAGAAAGAAAGAAAGAAAGAAAGAAAGAAAGAAAGAAAGAAAGAAAAAGAAGAAAGAAAGGAAGGAAGGAAGGAAGGAAGAAAGAGAAAGAAAGAAAGAAAAAGAAAGAAAGAAAGAAAGAAAGAAAAAGAAAGAAAGAAAGAAAGAAAGAAAGAAAGAAAGAAACTAAACTAAACGCATGAAAATATGTGAAAAAGTCAAGAATCTAATGTATATCCAGTTTTGCGAGACTGAAGGTGCAGAGACTTGTTCTTGATCTCAACCAAGGCAGCTTGAAGCTCAAAATTGAGCCAAATATCACTGCAGGAATAATTATCTTTATAATTGCGGTAGACTCACAAATATGGCCAATTACAGTTTGCTATGAAGTGCAAGAAATATACATTGTATTCTACGGAAGTTGTGCATGAAAACAAGTCGTGATTCCATGCAGGGTAAAAGCAGTTTTTTTCACTGAAGTTGTAAGTGTAAATTCATCACATGGGGCCATGTCCAGACCATCTAGCATGTTTGGGCTTTGATAGCAGCACATCCATGACAGGATGGATGTGCAAGAGCCATAGCAGACTCTCAAAATTTCAGGTGCGTTTTTGCAGCACATGATATACCTCTGTGGTTCTTCATACCTGAACTGATTATTCAGGTTAGGCATATATGAATGCAGTCACAGAGCTGGTATTAGTCTTGACATCTCTGTTATTTTTGGTAGTACAAGATTGTGACCCACGACAAAACTCCATGGCACAGAATAGAAATCAATGCAGTAATGAGATGTGAAGTGTTGTTGTTGTTTGTTTGTATGTTTTGAGATTGACATCAGAAGAGAAAAATATTATAGGAAAAGTGAGTGCTGAGGCAGAGTTTGAGATGGATATAGGATTAGTTCAGAGAAAAAAATAAAATGTAAAGATGATCATAGACTATCTTGGTAGTGTGAATTAATTTTAAAATACTGTTTTCCTAGATATGCACAGGAATTGTTATCTGTTGCTTACTTTTATAGAAAACTTTTTTTTTTCAAGTAACAGTAATATGAGCCTGAACAAGTTTTGTTCTCAAAACATCCATGAACTTTTGAGATATTTAACTTTTATCAAATCTTTATTGAAAAACATAGAGCCATAAAGACAATCTGGGGACAGATCATCTGGCCTGTAAGGGAACTTTGGCCTGAGGGAACTGGGCTTATTCAACTCGGAGACAAGATGTCTTCAGGAGACCTAACAGCAGTTTATCAGTAAATATAATGGGGTTATGGAGGTGGAGCCAGACCAGTTACAGTGGTACACAGCAAGAAATCAAGAGACAGGTTTTCATGAGTTGAAGTTCAAGCTGGGTATATGGAAAAGAAAATCCCCATGAGGACATCCAGGAGTTAGCATTAAAAATGTTGCTCATGTTTGGAGTTTTCCCAGACCCAGTGTGATAGATTCTTGAAAAACAAAACCTGTTTTCACAGCTGACCCTGTTTTGAGAAGAAAGTTGAATTAGAGACCTCCCAAGGTGCCTCTCAATCTGCATTATCCTATATTCATATAATGTTGAAAATCAATTTCAAAAAAAAAAATTATTAAAGGTAAAAAACAAATGAGCAAACAAACAAACAAACAAAACTTGAAAAATGAAAAATTCTAAATGCCTTTCCACCTGAAACTCCTTACATTGCCACCCCCTCCACCCCTCACCCCAAGAAAATATCTCAATAGTTGAAATTACCTTCCTCCTGAAAACATCCTGAAAACCCCATGGCACGTCACTTTATTAGAGAAAATGTGGATGTTTTCCATTGCTTAGATACACTGCACTACTACATCAAACCTTAAGAAAATCCTTAATTCCCCAATGTGGAAAGGAATTTTAAGGAGAAGATATTTAGTGAAATTAGCTGTTAGTGATTTCACTAATTACATCTGTTAAAAGAATCTAATTGAAAATGCAAAACTATCTTAAAGAAGTATCTTGCCTTCTTGCTCTGGCAGCCAAGAAGGAAAACAGCAATTTAGGGTGCACTAAACACAGCATAGCTAGCTGGTCATAAGAGCTGATTCTCCTGCTACATCTACTGTTGGTGCAGCCTCACCTTGAATATTGTGTACAGTTCTGGGCTCCACAATATAAAAAGAATGTTAAGGCACTTGAAAGTTTCCAGAGGAAGGCAATAAAGCTGGTAAAAGGGACGGAAAAGGCATGTCCTATGAGGAGAGTCTGAGGATACTTGGGTTGTCCAGTCTGGAGAAAAGAAGTCTGAGAGGGGATCTCAGTGCTCTCTACAGCTTCCTGAGGAAGGGAAGTGGAGAGAGAGATTCTGGTCTCTGCTCCCTGGTAAGCAATGGTAGGACACATGGGAATGGCACAAAGCTGTGCCAGGAGAGCTTCAGACGGCGTTAGGAAAAATGTCTTTACCAAGAAGAAGGGCAAACACTGGAAAAGGCTTCCTAGTGAGGTGGTTGATGCCCCATGGGTGTCAGTGTTCAAGAGACCTTTGAATAATGCCCTCAGTAACACACTAACTTTTGGCTAGCCCTGGAGTGGTCAGGCAGTTGGACAGGATGAGTCTTTTAGGGCACTTCCAACTGGGGCCCTAAATTCAGTTCTATTCTATTCCGCTGTGAAAAAAACAACTCTGCAGCTGGGCTCATTGTAGGTTTTGACTGGTATTTTTTTGTTTGTTTTCTTTAAATGAATGTTCTTTTATGAAGCCTTAAAACAAAGGCTTTTAACAAGTTTATGACAAAATCATTCCTCTTGAATTTCATAGTGTTTAATTTATAGAAAACTGGAAAGAAGTTTTAAGTTCTGCTGCACAAATAGAGCAACTGAACCAGCAACTGTTTTATGCTCTCCATAACAACACAGACAAGAAAATACTCCATTTGACAAAAGGAAGCAAAAAGCACAAACTGGTGTTGGGGGTGGGGGAGAATGATTAGAGTCCAAACATAAATAAAGTTAATTTAAAATCTCAATCCAAACAAATGTCCTTACTAGCAAAAATAATGGAAAAGCAACTCAGGTAAATGACACACAAATTGCAAAATGAAAGTTGCAAATGCAAAAGAATCAGAGGAGTTAAATATTTGTTATTATGCCTTTATGATACAGGAGTAGAAAAGTTGAAAGTGTAGACACGTAGCTTGTATCAGAAAAGAAATGGATGCAAACATTTGGATACAAGATAAAAATATTGCCTGTGGTCAGTAGTGCCCATTAACAGGAGTCTCAAGACATAGGAAGCCTTTGGCTTACTCAAAGCTCACTCCCAGCCTCCAGCAATTTGTAACCACACGGACTTACTTACATGGGAACTAGATCTTGAATCCTTATATCTGGTAATTTTCATAGGCTTTTCTAGCTGTTTCATGAACCCATGTAAAATTTAGCATCTATAATATCACATGACAATGAATTTTGCATGTAAACTATACACCATACAAAGCAGTGTCATCTGTTGGTTTCATACCCATCACTGCCTAGCTTCAGTTGAATCTACTAAGCCTTTCTTAGTTTTCTCCATGACAATCAAGATCTATAAAATTTTAAAAGGCTTTATTATATCCTATCATTATGGCTGACTTCCTTAGATACCTTTTTTCCAGTCTCAGTCTATGCTTTTATTCATCTTTATGGTCCTCTGTGCTTTTTTCTGGTTACACAATGTCTTTTCTGAGACTGGATAACCAGACTGTGTGTAGTATTTAAATTGTGAGCACATCATGTGTTTACAGTGTTGTTTTCCTATTCTAAAATTCCTACTAATCCATGTGTGTTGTTGACTCTTAATGAACATTAAACTGATGGTTTCACAAAGCTGTTATAAATTTTAAAAGTTGTTCTTATTGTTAACATTCAGCTTGCAGACCAAGCTTAGAGACCACCACTCTGTGTGTGTGTGTGTGTGTGTATGTATATATGTAAATTTTACAGGTGAATAACTTTTAAATTAAGCTTGGCCCCACTTTGCCTCTCTTATGATGTCTGCTCAACAGAAGTGATTATAAAGAAGCAGTGAAATTTCTTTATGCCAAATTTAGTCTCAGGTTGTATTGGTAAGATATACTCCTTAGGCCTGTACAAGTAACGTACAAGCAATGTCAGAGAACAGGTTAACAGACAAATTGATTAAGAGATGCAAGGTTTGAAAAACAGAAGATAGAGTTCAGAAAGTTCCAAGATAATAAAAACATAACTTTGTTTAAATCTGTTGTTATCAGGGAGGACTGGAGAATGGAAAGTGCTGTGATTGTTCTTAAGAATGATATTGGCAATAAATCAAAACTGGAAACTAGTAAGTTTCAGCATTGAGCAAATTGAAAGGGAAATGGCAATTTGGTTTGAGAGTACGTAGATGAACATATGATGCTATCAAATTTCCATTGCCTTCTATAAAGAAAACCACACTTCTTATGTATCTGATTTTTTTAATGTAAGCCAGAAAAATTTAATTAAAAGAAAACAAGATGATTGGAATTATAATTTTTTTAAAGTTTTACAGAAAATAATATTATTATTACTGGTATTAAGAAATTGTCTAGTATTTTACCAGAATTACTCAAAAGTTAAAAATTTAAAAACAGTTATATGAGAGAGAATACGAAACTGATTTTTGTTGGCTTTTGCTCTCACCTGATTTTAGCACCCAAAGTTAGAAATTTAACTCAGTCATCTGCAGTCCCTCTCTACTCAACAGAAAGAAATGTGTACATTCTGGTAATGATTTATCATATCCTAAAACAGATCTCTGGTAGGTCAGAGTCTCTGGAAGTGTGTCTCTCACTATTGATAGTAGTCAGAGTTCAAGGGATTTATTCAGATCAATTAAATAAATTTTAGCTAGTCAAAACAAGAATCTCACTCTTTGTATAGATTCAGAGAAGCCACTGTGTAATACCACTAGCACTGTACTGTATTTGTATTACATAGTCTCAAATGCTGTATAGGGTTGTTAATCTTCTCTTTGTGTTAAACTTAGAATCCCACAAAAACCTATCTTGTCTGAGAAGTACAATTACTTAATGAGACAAGTTTATTTCTATAATCGTGGATTTGATCACTGGATCCATATGACTTTAGCATCTCTGACTATCAGAGCATCTTTTCTGGGATAGACTGACCTTAGCCTTATGGAATAGAAAGGAGAAAAGGAAATTAGGAGGAAAAAAAAAAAATCCATCCTGAGTTGTGTGACCTTCTGGGGAACTTCTAGGCAATCAGCAGATTCTCTCTCTCAATGAGTTACACACTCACCTGTGTCACCATGTCAGGATTTTTTCTGCTTAGTTTTTGGCTTGGTTTATAAATTATATAACTAAATCACTGACTCTCGTTATTTGTAATGTGAGCTACTGATTTTTCCTTTACCTCTGATGATTCAAGTGAAGGGATTCCCATAGGGACATGTTGGAGAAGAAGGCGGGGCTGGGGAGAGGGAGAGATGAAAGAAGGCAGAGTGAAGCAAAGGTGGCATACACCTTTTTCTGGCCAGAGTTTAATAATGGATATTGTATACTGACAAATCTAGGGGAAGAAGAACATACTTTTGTGTCATGAAATTATAAGAAATATCATTTTTTGGATATCTGGATTTGGACTCTTAGGCACTCAGAGCTGTCTCAGGCTCACTCGTCACCACACACAAAGCTCAGGTTGGTGAATTGTATGCCAAGAGTGTTGGTTACCTAAAATCTGGTTATTGGGAAGATACAATTCAGTTCCTTTCTGGTTTAAGTATTAAGTTTTTAGTGCTTATAAAACAGGCAGCCAAAAACTGTCTTTAGATAGATATTATAGAGAGAGTCAGCAGTTTACACTGATAGGGTTATTAGTATACCTAAAATAGTCCTTCACGAATATTGATAGAACAACAGAGTCTCTCTAGGGCCTTTTGGCAGCAAGTCTGATGGCAATGACTTGCTTAGAGTAGTAAATTTCTTAGATGAAGATTCAAAAAGAAAAAAAAAAATCTAATTGTTTTTAACCAGCAAAGAAGGTTCTGTTACCACACAGTATTTAGCATTTAAAAATAAAGCCATATAAAATATGTATTATACATTTTGTAATTTAGTCAGCAGGTGCTTTTCACTGTGTAATTGTAAATGGAATTAAACGTAACTAGATACATTTCTAGTGCTTTCCCATGAGGAGTGCATCTTGACCTAAGTTGATTACATATTTTCATCAGTAGCCTAGAAGAAACCAAATAATTACTGATAAGGTCTGTGAGATAGAGAGAGAAGTAAATAATGTAAAAGGCAGGTTGGCTGTTTCACAGTCAGTTTTCAAAAGAGGCAAGTATAAGGTTGTAGGTGGCAGCATTTATAATTAAACTTTGCTAACAGTAAGTATTGGGTGAGCCTTAACCCTTTGCCAGTGATGATAGCAAAAGGTCTAATACAGTCTTGCAAGTAAAAGCAGGAAAATATGAAGTGGAAGTAGCAAGCAGAGCATCTCCCTGTTTTAGAGACTGGCACAGCTGTAATGGAAATACTTGCTTTACATCTTATACCTCCAATTTAAGCAGAAGGTTGAGAAATCTGAGAATGTTCAAGAAAGAGTCATTTATATACATGATTAATGCAAAGTCTAACATCTTTGACATGTGAAAATTCCATGGAAGGAAGCAGAGATGCTTACTGAGCAGCCTCCCTTCCCAAAATGACCTAGCAAAACCTGCTGAAAGTGTTCACCTGAGGCTGGGTAGGTTCAGGCATGATATTTTAGGAGTGAAGATATTTAACTCACTCATTACTAGTGGACATGGAAGACTTACTTTACTGAAAATTAAATTAAAAATTGATACAGTTTCCTAGATAAATTCCACTTCAATCACAGATTTTTATTTTTTTTAAAAAAAGGTTTTAGTAGATATTATAAAGAATGTGAGAGGTGATGGTCATAAAGTTTCTTTTATGAGTCTAAAACCCTACCATAATCTTCTTGAGGGAGGAGGGAAATATGCTCAGAAAGGAAGGAAGGAAGGAAGGAAGGAAGGAAGAGAGAGAGAGAGAAAGAGAGAGAGAGAGAGAGGAAGAAAGGAAGAAAGGAAGAAAGGAAGAAAGAAAGAAGGAAGAAAGGAAGAAAGGAAGAAAGAAAGAAAGAAAGAAAGAAAGAAAGAAAGAAAGAAAGAAGGAAAGGAAGAGAGAAAGGAAGGAAGAGAGAAAGGAAGGAAGGAAGGAAGGAAGGAAGGAAGGAAGGAAGGAAGGAAAAAGAAAAAGAAAAAGAAAAAGAAAAAGAAAGAAAGAAAGAAAGGAAGAAGGAAAGAAAGAAGGAAGGAAGGAAGGAAGGAAGGAAAAGAAAGAAAGAAAGAAAGAAAGAAGGAAAGAAAGAAGGAAGGAAGGAAGGAAGGAAGGAAGGAAGGAAGGAAGGAAGGAAGGAAGGAAGGAAGGAAGGAAGGAAAGAAAAAGAAAAAGAAAGAAAGAAAGAAAGAGAAAGAAAGAAAGAAAGAAAAAGCAGGCAAAGGAAATGGCAGAGAAATTAAATATTTTTAAAAACTCTTTCTGTTTATTACATATGGTTTAATAAAGCAAGTTGTTTTCTTGCAGAAATCATCAGCTAGGTTGCTTTAAAGGCTCACTTCATTTTGAACTGAATCAAGTTCCGGACGCTGAAGCTATTTGGTCCAAGACTCTCACATTCAAAGAGAGCACCTGAGCTGCTGAACCCATGTACCCCTGTTGGCATGACCTTCCCTTTCCTGCAGTACAACCAGATACTGCTGGGATGGGAAGGAAAGATTACACAGCCTCAGGGTCAAACAGCGCCTTCTGAGCTGATAGCCTAGCAAAACACAAAGAAAACAGAAAAGCAGAGATTGGTGAAGAAACATTCTGGAAGACTCAATACTTTGTGATGATACTTCTCGTAAATTAGGAAGTGGGAAAACCCAGCTGAATGTCTGTTTCATCCTCTCTCCAGCAATGATTTTTAAGTCAAGTTTTCCAGCTACTAGGAGATACTGGCAGGTGACAGCAGGCTAAATTAGCTGGTTCTGTGGGTTGCATTTACTCTGAAGATATGTATAGTAGCAGACCAAGAAGGTTATGGGGGTGCTGCTCTGGGGATTTCGCTTCAAGGGATTCTGAAGAGCTTCATACCTGAAAGGAAACTTTGAGTTTTCTCAGCAATTTTTAGGGCTCAACTGGTAGAAAGGGGCATTTATTGGCTATCTCAGCTATGCACTGGCAAAGTCCTATGCCTAACTGCGTCATGTAGATGTTTCTGGCAATTTCCTGAAAATACTGAAGTGCTGAATGGAATGTAAGAGCTGTTGGTTTCCACAGTCCAAGTATGTCTATATATTATGCCAAAGAGAATAAGGCATGCTTCTTAACTGATTTCCTTTCCACTGAGAAATGTCCTTCCTTCTTTGGAAGCTGAGAAGCTACGGTGTGACCTCTTTAGATTTGGATTTGCAGAGTAACTTCCCTCTCTATCAAGACAGACCTCAGCCTTGACATTGCCTAAGCAGAACATTTTCACCTTTCACTTGCCTTACTGAAATGAGTAACCATTTTGCAGCGTCTCACCTGCCCTTTGACACCAATCTCAAATACAACTGAGCAAAACAAAGCTTATGTTCATCCTGCTTTGAACAGTGCATGTCATACATTCTTACTACAACTGAAATTTCTAAGTAATACAACCTTAAAGCTCAAACAGAACTCACTAAAGCTGATCAGAAATTTATTTCTACACAAGGTATTCATCTTACAGTTATTCCACATAATCAGTGACAAACAGAATATCAGAGAAATTAGAGGTAAAAAGAATGCATTTCTCTTTGGCATGATTGCAGCCAATAACTGATAACTTCACCTAAATTAGTTTACTGCTGCTTCTTTTTAACACTGGAGCTTCTTCTGTTTCTGCCTTTCATGTTTATTTTGATTGTTATCGGGAACAATTGCAGCATTCAGGATTGGCTTCTGATTATGGCAATTTGATTTTCCCTGTGCTTGGCTAATTGCATATCTCATTTCTTGCAGATCATTATGAGAACAGATGAGAACGGAAATCAGCTCCTTCAGAAAAAAAAAAAAATGCAGTCCCAAGACTCCATAATCATGAAAATCTTCAGCAAATTGCTGCATGCTAAATTGCTGCATGATTCTTTTTTTTCTTTTTTTTTTCTTTTTCTCTTTTTTCTCCAGAAGACTGTTTAAACATACATTTATTTAATTGAAAATTTTATCAAGAAGGGAAATTTTCAACAGATTTAACAGCACACATCCTCTTAAAAGCATATGTGATTTTAGAAGACGAACATCCTCAAGCTTAAGCAAGCACTGTTCTGAACTGGAAAGTTTTTCTGAATCCAATATCTACATAGAGTTCCTTTCAGTAGTCACCTAAATCCAAGGCCATAATTTTGTGGTCCCTTAAAGCCAACATGAGCTAGCAGCAACAATAGAGGCTGCCTGGCCTCTTCCTCTGTCAGTACAAGTATTTTCATAGTCTCATGGTAACACTTTCTCTAGAACCATACTAGGTGGAAATGCAGTGGAACTAGACACTACCTCTCATACTTAAATGAAGACAATGAAAATGAGATTATATAATTTTGTAAAATACCATAGGCCCAATCATGTATACGCTTTAGCACAAAGGAAAATATATAGTATTTTCTGTGTGCCTGTGAGCTCATGCCAACAGGACATATTCAGCAGTCCTTCAAGGTAATATACAGGAGATAATTCTTCCATCTCTCTTTTAATACTTGCATAGCTTCTTACTTATACATCCTTTACTGAGACTATCTGCATAGCCTAGAATTAGCCACTTCTGAATATAGATAAAAGAAATATAATTGAAAATTGAACAAATTATCATGTAGCCAGTTATGCAGAAATATGTCTGGCATGTGGAAAAATTGGCAGAGGGTGAGAACAGAATGAACCTTGGAAAAGGGAGCGGGAAGGGAAGGGAAGGGAAGGGAAGGGAAGGGAGGGAAGGGAAGGGAGGGAAGGGAAGGGAAGGGAAGGGAGGGAAGGGAAGGGAAGGGAAGGGAAGGGAAGGGAAGGGAAGGGAAGGGAAGGGAAGGGAGCGGAAGGGAAGGGAAGGGAAGGGAAGGAGCGGAAAGGAAAGGAAAGGAAAGGAAAGGGAAAGGAAAGGAAAGGAAAGGAAAGGAAAGGAAAGGAAAGGAAAGGAAAGGAAAGGAAAGGAAAGGAAAGGAAAGGAAAGGAAAGGAAGGAAAGGAAAGGAAAGGAAAGGAAGGAAAGGAAAGGAAAGGAAAGGAAAGGAAAGGAAAGGGAAAGGAAAGGAAAGGAAAAAGAAAAGGAGAAAAGTAAGTCCTTGCTATAGATATACAATTGGTACTTGGAAACTGTCAGATGTAGTGCAATCTGCATTCTACTGAGGGTAATTACTTTGCCATAAGCAAGAAATTAATGATGCAATAGTCTATGTGAGTCTTTAGTGAGACAATCATGTGAAGGGCCTAGGTCTGCCAAAAGAATAAAAGGTGCTGCAGTTGCGTAATAAAATGTCATTATTCTTAATACATTAGACCACAGAAAGGATCTGCCATATAAAAAAGACACATTCTGTGATACCAAGCACATAGAAATTTTACGGTCCACAGTAAAACCTCACATTCATCCCCTCACAGGGACAGCATCATTTAATACGCTTTACTGACTGTATTGTTAGTTTTACATTGCGCAGCTGAAGATACTTATATTTTGCCATGATGTCTAATGCTCTGTGCTGCAGGATATTGGAGCCTAGTGGACCATGCAATTAGAATGCCAGAGAAATAGTAACTTATGTAATTTAGATATGAAATCTTGTATGGAATAACAAAATAATGCACAGTAGTTATGCTCCAGTGCAAAATCCATCACTAGAGGAAGTGTTCTTCTATGAAACAAGATATATATGTGTATATATATATATAAAGTAGAACACAACAAAGTGCTATTACAGTGCTATATTGTTATCTATCTATTGTTATCTATCAATATCTCTTGATGAAAATGTAAAAATATAATCTTATATAAAAATATAATCTTCTAAAACACCTTTAATGTTCACTAATGACACAGCTACAGAGGAAATATATGCACATCCTCTGTTTATCAAGTGCTAATTTTCAAAAATTATTAGCTGAGGGAAATATGTCATGCTCTGACTATATTCAACTTCTTCAGGTTCAGATACGCCCTCGTCCTGAATTCATGCTTACTGCCTTTAGCAAACTTGCCTGAGTCCAATATATCAGGCTGAAGGTATTCTAGATTGTGCCAGTATCTAGTAACTAAGAATGTGACTCTTGATATTATTGCCCGACTAGCTATCTAACCAAATTTTGTATGCATGCTTTTCACCGGATATTGACTTCAGAGGCCAAGGTTGCACCAATGAAATATTAAAGATTAAATCAGATTGTGTGATTAAATTTAAGGTAGGAAGATAGGATCTCATTTGAAGTTTTCAAAGGAGTGTGCTTTTCTCCCTTTCCATACTATGAATTTATGCTCGTGTTAAATACCTAAACTAGACACCACATCAAATTACTATTTAGAAATTTTAGTTCCATAATTTACTGAAATTAAGGCTAGCTGCTGTGAAGCTGTCTGCATCTTAAAAGATGAAGTGCATCATTTTACATATATGCATTCTAATAATCAGGACTGCCCATCCTTTCCTTTGTTTCCTTCTATATTTGGTGAAAAATTATTTATTAATTGTTCTATACTTTTCCGAATATATTTTTTTTCAAACTTTATTACTTATGAAAACCAGGAAGAGATTCTGTAAAAGTTCCAGTACTATATCATGCAGCAGGACTGCAATTTCAGTCTCTGCTAGAACTTACTCATGTCCATACAAAGGATCCTTTGATTTCAGACTGGAAAAAATAAATAAATTCTAACTGGCATGGTGAATTACAATTGCAATATCAACTCTTTAACATTAAAGTTGTCAGTGGGTGGAGTAATAGGTCAAGAAAACACGGACTTTTTTATTTTAACCGTTATGATAAATACTCTGGAGAGTTATCCTTTAACAAAAGCACTTGTCAGTAGCTGCAGAATTTAATTTTAATTTGCCTAGTCATTAGAGATAGATCTGAAAAGCCAGATGTCAAGGCAGGCGCCATGGAATATTTGATAGCTAGTTAATGGTCCTTGAAATTCGGAAGCAGTATGTCAGCCCTAACAGCTCCCTTCACAACCAACCCCTGATCTTCCAGGCTTATGACTTCTTTTCTGTCTCCACTGCTTTTATTAAGACTAACAACTGAAAGTGGGAATTAAGTTTTTTTTGTTTGTTTGTTTGTTTAGATGAGCTAGAATATCATGTTACATCATTTTAATGTTCATCATCTCTTTGACTTCATGACTGTGAAGCTTCAGTTCTATGGATATTTTTTCAAACAGAAAAAAATGATCTCTCTTCTCTGCAAATAAACTGTATGCTCTGTAAAGTATAGTTATGCTGCTTCTATTCCTGGTTATAAAAATATTTTATTTATGCCAGATTAGTATAGCCTTCTACCTTTTCTACCTTACGAGATAAAAGGGGCTCTTTGGAATGCTCAAGAGAGCCAATTTACATCGTAGGATGCTGGACTGCGTGCTGGCTTGAACTCACAATATGCAATTGTAGGTGCGATTTGGCTTCTTAGCTTTTAAAACATCACTTTGGGTAAAACAATCATCCTCTTTTCAGACTCCCTCAAGCACTTCATCAGATGGAAGCAGTTTTTTTATAGCAGGTGGCTGAAAGAAATGGCACATACAGTACAGGGAATGAAAAAGGTATTAACAAACTAAGCAGGATGTTTGAATTCTGTGCAGAATCATCACTTGCAGTGACATTCCCTTCATATTTGAACAATGAATATCGCTGCATGTAGGGTCATAGAATAAATCAAATCTTAGTAGAAAACAACAAGCAAGCAAACAAACAAACAGCAACAACAACACAAAAACACCCTACATCCTCAGCAAGTAGAAGAACTTAGCTATTCATAGGTTGTTTTTTTTTTTGCAACCTGAGCATCAGTATTTTTTCATTTGGGGTGAAGGTAAATTAAATTTTGTACTTTTAGTATCTGCTAGAAAAGTTTTGCTTGGTATATATATATCAAACAAATTAAATCTTGGAGATGATCATAATGTAAATGTTTAAAATCTAAAGTCTCACCAAATTTGTGAGGCAATCAGAAATAACTGCTGTAACAAGCAATGTTTCCTACAGATTGCCCTGACGTAGTACTTGTAGACCCAGCTCTGAGACATGCTTGATCAGACTTTCTGCAGGCTGCTCATGATAAGGTCAATGTCTTCTCCAGCCTCTGCCACCTGTTCTTTTTCACTTCATTTTAACAGATTTAACAACTGTGTGAGCATTGACCAAACTAGTCCATTTGTTAGGTGACTTTGGCCGTCATAAGGGGATTGTGAATACACGATCTGTGTGCTGAATCAGGCCAGCGTCCATCTAGTCAGAAACACTCTCTATAATGTCAGTAAAGACTGTCTACTACAGAGGAGGAATCATAACATGAAGTCTTTGTGCTCTAATGGTGTAGAATTCACCAGAACATATTTATCCTCTGCAGATGTATACGCACATATGCTATTAGTCAAGGCTAAGCCTCCATTTTGAACACAGCCTCTGAGTCTTTCATGAAGGCCCGAAAAACGCAGTATAACACTGCATCTGATTGCATAGGCTTACCAGGTAAGATCTGTTTGTCTATAGAATTTGCGCATGGTTCCTTTTACCAACTCATTAACGTCAGCTGAATGCAATTAACTGTTGGCCCACTCACTAAATATATATATATTATATATATATTATATATATACAAGCACTATCATTTCCAGTCCTTTGAAGAGGAAAAGGTTCCTGCCATTTATTTACTAATATATTTATTTTGAAAAAATAAATAATAATAATAATAATAATAACATATAAACTAAGCTGCTAAGAAGGAGGATTAATAGTATAAGGAAAAAAAAAAACTAACAGCATTTTGATAGCATTCTGTACATTTTTCTAAATCCTGGGAACACTCAGAAGATGACATTAAAGTTCTTGGAATTTGTTTCTTCACCATTTCAGATCACCTTTAAGGAATCTCAGCCGTACTTTAAAATACAACGAGCATCCAGCAGCTGGGAGTCACAGGGGATTCCTCAGTGTGCCCAGGGAACTGACAGCAGTGGTCAGATTTTCTTCTAATTATAACTCTTCAATCATCCCCTTGGAAAACTGTTTATGTAAACATTCCTCATGAAATTCTGTAATGTAGAAAAGATCTGGAAGTTTTATTTTAATTCAGTTGACTTGGAGTGGAGAATACACAAAGGGATAAGGCTGGGTAATCCTTATTCACGCCAAAAAAACATTTACCCACATCAGTAATCCAAGCTGTACGTTCTCCAGGTGGAAGAGGTTTTGCACAGTCTGAGCTCGTCAGGCACAGGGCTGTACAGCACCAAACTCTGCAGAGGCTCAAAGTTACCTTTTATTCTACATCACAGCAAAAACATAAGAAGTTTAATGTACATTAAAATTCAGTTTAAAAGTGTGCTATACATATAAAATATTCATCATGGTAAAAAGAAATGAATTGTTCAGATCCAGGAAAAAATCGTTTCTCATTTTAGTGGTTTTAATTTTGAATGGAAACTCTTTAAAAGTTTAAATAATCTCCTTCATATATTTAAAGTATTTTTCCCTTTTCACATTTGAACAAAATGAACATGCTTCCATGATAAGTTTAGGTTTCGTTAAGTTACTTTTTCTCACCAAAACAGTCCATTTGAATATGTTTTTCCAGCTCTATTGTAATATTTTTAGCTACAGGATGAATCAAAATGACAGCTATAGACTTTCACTGTCATTGAAAGTTTATATAATTTTCCTTGAAGTCTACTCAGAAGGCAAGTGAGAAGAGGTTCATCTAAAAAAAAAAAAAATCCATGACTGTGGAATATTTCTGCTTAGCAAGACAGAAATAAAAGGGGCCATAAAAATAAAATAAATTAAAGAAAATAATAAAATAAAATAAAATAAAATAAAATAAAATAAAATAAAATAAAATAAAATAAAATAAAATGCCCGACCACAACACCAGCCCTCCTATACTGCTTCCTAGTCAAAAATGAAATACATATAATATAGAGTGTTCTGGTGCCTGTTAAAAGATTTTTGTAGATTAATGACCTTCTGCTATGACAAGGTAGCAAGCAGAGCAGTTCCTCATCTAGTCCACATGTTACCAGAAGGGCTGGATAGTTCTCTTCTTTGGCAATTTAGAGATTTCAGAATTTGTCTTCCTGGCTGCTCTCTGAAAGATGGAGGAAAGCCCACACTAGTTCAGGCAGCTTATTTTGGAAGCATTTGTTTCAGTTGTATTTCAAGTATTATAACACATTATTTTTCAGTCTACTATGTTCCCAGAATACTCGTAATGACAATCCTTATAGCAACGATCATGATAATCGAACCAGCTGTGGTGGTTGTTCCTGTAGAATAGCCCAGTTGCTGCCTGATCTGAGTAAAACAGAATTATCCCATGCAATATCTGCTTTGGCAGCTATATTAGGGTACAATATATTGGTGTGTGACAGATAAAAGGGGAAATTCTAGAGATTTATTCTCACTTATACAGAGAGAGAACTATAAGTGCTCCCCCTTTCACCTGGCCTCTCCTGCTTTCCTCTTGAAAGTCGTATTTCCTGTGTAGAAAAAAAGTAAAGAAAAAAAAATTTACTTCAGCTACTACTATCCTTTAAAGACTGTGTGATCAAGCCACAATACAGTTTCCCAGAATTTCTGTAGTGGCTTCACAAACTGACCCTTGCAAAAGAACAGCACCAGGAAAAGCAAAAAAAAAAAAAAAAAAAAAAAAAAAAAAAAAAAGACACTATAAAAAGGGCAGTAGAATCACATAACCCTTCCCAGAGTATACTAGATACTAGAAAGGGAAAGAGGTGGCATAAAGAGGCTGGTCTTGGGACCCACAAAGAGTTCACATCATGCTACAGTAACCCATCAGACTTGCTGTTACTAATGGGTCTATAATTGTGTCAGCTTTCAGCAAGGAATTATTATTATTATTTTTAATAATAATATTATTTTTCAAAGTTTTACTTAAGCGAGGACAGCCATTTAGGATAACACTACCATAAACTGTGTTACTCTTGCAAAGCCTGTCTTCCACTTGTATTTCCAGACAAGCCACATGTGCATGTATTTTAAGTGCTGCATTTCCTTTGGAATCTGGGAGGGAGTTGTCTACCAACCTTGAAGATCTGGACTTAAGTGATATATTTTATCGTGTATGTAGTAGTAAATAAAATGTCATGTGCAGCAAGTCCAGTTGCTGGAACCCAGTAATCTGTATTATGAAATTGCTAGAGCAATCTTGTCACATATTAGGCCTACATCAAGAAACTCTACCCCATATAATTGTGGGAAGTAGTTTGGAAGCTTGCATTCATCAGGAAATATTCCCAACAGGTAGTCTGGATGGAGCTCTATGCCCTTGAGTCTAGAAGAGCTTAATTATGTGTATGTGATCAAACTGCCAGTTCTCTTCTGTGCCAAAAATAGGCCCTGCTGCTGTTAGTTTACAAGAATAGATGCAGCCAAAGAGAAATATGAATAAAATTAGTCTTCAACTACTTGGTTAAAGTTGTTATCACTCATATATCCATAAAAATTATAATCCTTTGAAGAGAAGGAAACGTAATATATACATTCCACCCAGGATGGGGCAAATGGTCGAAGGTTATAGAATTATAGAATACCCTGAGTTGGAAGGGACCCACAAGGATCATTGAGTCCAACTCCTGGATCCACACAGGACTACCCACAAATCAGACCCTATGTCTGAGAGCGTTGTCCAAAGGCTTCTTGAAATCCAACAGGCTCAGTGACTTGACCACTTCCTTGGGGAACTTGTTTCAGTGTCCAAACACCCTCTTGGTGAAGAACCTTTTCCTAACACCCATCCTGACCCTCCCCTGTCCCAGCTCCATGCTGTTCCCTCGGGTCCTATCACTGTCCCCAGAGAGCAGAGCTCAGCGCCTGCCCCTCTGCTCCCCCCGTGAGGGAGCTGCGGGCTGCCATGAGGCCTCCCCTCAGGCTCCTCTTTTCTGGGCTGAACAATCTACGTAACTTCAGCTGCTCTTCATACACCTTGCCTTCTAGACTCTTCACCGTCTTTGCAGCCCTCCTTTGGACACTCTCTAATATATTTATTTCTCTCTTACATTGTGGTGCCCAAAATTGCACACGGTACTTAATGAGGGACTTGAATGTATACTAAGTTTGAGGACAACACTAAATTGAGAGGAGCTGGGCAATCCCCAACAATATGAAATTTAACAAATCAAGTGCCAGATTCTGCACCTTGGACAGGGCAACCCTGGCAATATGTACAGACTGGGGTAACAGAGGATGGAAATCAGCCCAGCAAAAAGGGATCTGGGGGTTTTGTTGATGGTAGGTTGATTAGTCAAAAGTGTGCCTTGGCAGCCAGGGGGTCCAACGGTATCCTGGGGTGCATCAAGTATGGCATTGCAAGCTGGCCAAGGGAGTTGATTTTCCCATTCTGCTCTGCACAGGTGTGGCCTCACCTAAAGTACTATGTGCAATTTTGGGCACCACAATGTAAGAGAGAAATAAAAATATCTCTCTAGATAAATAAATATAAATAAAATAAAAATCTCTCTCTCTAGAGCGTCCAAAGAAGGGCTGCAAAGTTGGGGAATAGTCTATAGGGCAAGGTGCGTGAGGAGAGGCTGAGGTCACTTGGATTATTCAGCCCAGAAAAGAGGAGCCTGAGGGGAGGCCTCATGGCAGCCTGCAGCTCCCTCACGGGGGGAGCGGAGGGGCAGGCGCTGAGCTCTGCTCTCTGGGGACAGTGATAGGACCCGAGGGAACAGCATGGAGCTGGGACAGGGGAGGGTCAGGATGGGTGTTAGGAAAAGGTTCTTCACTTAGAGAGTGTTCGGACACTGGAACAAGTTCCCCAAGGAAGTGGTCAAGTCACTGAGCCTGTTGGATTTCAAGAAGCCTTTGGACAACGCTCTCAGACATAGGGTCTGATTTGTGGGTAGTCCTGTGTGGATCCAGGAGTTGGACTCAATGATCCTTGTGGGTCCCTTCCAACTCAGGATATTCTATGATTCTATGATTCTAAAGTTATCTTGAGTTTGGCCGCTTCAGCTGTTCTGAAGGTATCTTTTTTTTTTTTTTTTATGTACCTAAAAGAGTTTTTAAATGTATGATTAAATATCTTAATTGAATTAAATATTGTCCATAGTCACTGAGGAGACTGAAAGAAATAATTGAACCTAAAGTCTCTGATCACCTACTCTGCCTGAAAATATAACCGGATGGTGCCTGGATGATACCATCTATCAGGAAGCTTTCTGACTTTCACCAGTAATTGTTAGTATCTATGAAAAGCATTAGAAGACTGAAATGTGGCATGTACTCTATTAAAAAAATACTGTAGAAAAATGTCTTTAAATTACTTATGTATACTTCCTGCTGCTGGATTCTTGATCTGTTTGGAATTCAATATGAATTTTAAAAAGAGAAACAACATTCCCACAAAACAATACAGAAAAAAAGTCTACATTTTATTTGGTTCAGCGTGCAACTAATAGTTTAGATAACCACAAAGGGGTAACAATTAAATTCTGAGCTGACAACGTGAAGCAAATAAATATAAACTTGTTGCAGTCATAGAACAGGGTTGATGTCATTAATGCAGTGTTTATTTTTGAGCCCAAGTTTAATTCAAATTACTCTCTGGAAACTTTTAAGAACAATTTCTACTTTTCTCTTTAGGAGGTTAAGGTTTGACTCAGAATGGTCTACTATTATATCTCAAATTGCATTCTCAATGTAAAAGATCTGGTACCTTCTAGTATTGCAAGAGAGAGTAAAAAATCCAGTCTTCATGCTTTCTTATTGGTGTTGTGGGAAAAAATTGCAACATATACTAAAAATTAAAACATCTAAAATTTAGTACAGATTTGAGTGCTTTTGTGTTTATAATCTATTTCTTATTATTTCTTTTTAGCTTTTTTCAAATTGCCAAAACAATCTACGGTTTTTAACAAATACACACAGAAACTCAGCCCTTGTGGGCATATTCAGAATTTTTCTATTTTATTGTTGTGTTTTGTTGTTGTCATCATTTTTTGTTTGTTTGTTTTCAGTGGCATTTTCAGATAAACTTTTGTCAGGAAAACTGATGATTTAGGGAGAGAACAATAATATTTTTGAACTATATTGCTTATGTGCCATTTTTAAATTTCAGAAGCCTTCGAGGACAGCTGTGGTAAAAGAAAAAATGAAAAAAGAAAAAAGAAACAAAACAGTATTAAGCAGGTGGAATTAGCCTTGAAACTTTTGGTTGGGGCTGTGGGATGTGCTTCAGAGTAGTATAGATTTCCCTTTAACAAATTACACAATACATATTTCTCTTTACAGTTCTGGTAGGAAAAAGGGAGATCCCTTGTCAGACAAAATAAAGAAACGTAATGAGGAAGACCCCATGTATTTCTAATATTTTGATTGCATTGGAGATACATTGGAGATCAATCATGACTCTGTTTAAGTACACCAAATTTCCACCTGAGTAATTGATAATGACAACCTAAACTTAGCTGTGCTTGATTAAACAGGTTCTTGCTGGCACTTTGAGAGTCAATAATTCTCTGACATATACAGTTGCAATTACAAATACACACTGGCATTCACTTATCTGAAATGAAAACATTTACCTTCCCTGGGATTCAGCTGTCCCTTAGAGAAACTCTCATCTGTGTTTGATATTCAGTCTGATTTAGTGTTGTTCTGTATTTATCCAAGATAGGGATGGATATTGCACACTTCTATGACTTAGTTAACTTAGAGATGTCTTAAAAATAAATAAATAAATAAATAAATAAAATTACATTATTTAAAAATATGGTGCAGTGATTTAAAAAGGAATTATGAGTTCCCTGAGAGTAAAAATAAATAAGTAAAGTTGAAAAGTCCTAACTCAATAAAAAAAGTTATAACTCTTTCTGTAATACATTACAAACTTGTAAAGTTGAGATAATAACATCCAGAATTTTCACCTGGAATCCATACAGAATAAAGGGTCTGGATATATCTTTTAATATTGGATCCCTTTCTTATACTGGATATACCTTTTAAGCCAAGCTTGTCCTGTACCATCATCCAGAGTTTAATCAAAGAATGTCCCCTGATATGAATCTCCTGACTGTTTATTGTCACAAGGGAAGGGATGTGCCTCCACGGATAAGTGACTCCCACTAGCAGTTTTTTATAACCGTGCTACAGAAACCAGAAGAGATGATTAAACTGAAGATCTAAGCAAAGTATTCTCAGCTGCCATTTCTCTAAGTATCTGCATGGCCATAATGGGATTTCAACACCTCAGCATCTAATTTCAAGACACTTTGTTGCTATTAGATTCCTCAGCCTTTACGTATCCTGCAGTTTTTTCCGTTCTGTCCCTGTACCACAGACTCTAGATGTGTAATGTAGCTTCTGTTCATTTTCTTTCTCACCTTTGCAACCCAACCTTTTCCCACTTGTAAGGAGTTGTAGTAGCATCATGATAATTAATTTCTGGTCATGTCACAGCTGTATCCACGTGAAAGGCAAAGGTCAGCCTATGCCTTATTACATCCAGTATGAACTGGAGTAGTCTGGACAGAACCTACCACTGAGTGTGGGGACATGCAGCACTCAGGACTTGTATGATAAACTCAACAGTTTCTCTAGGAATTCCACCAGTCAATACAAAACTGCATGATATAAATGTACAATCTTCATATAATGGAACAAATTAATATTCTTTTAGAGTCTGAGTTCAAGTGTTATCCTCTGTAGCAGCCCTCAGCAGCACTCCTGATTAGTACCAGTGAGTATATTATCTTTCTTAATTAGAAACTCTTAAACTTTTTAGTCATGGGAATTCAAGGGTAACAAAAGAAGAAGAAATAGTGTGTGAATCAGTTTAATGGCACATTTACATGCTCTCGGCTGGAACAGGAATCTTGAAGTCACAGTCTTAGTCTTGCATTAAATAGGTAGGAGTATACTGTACGCTATCCAGGAAACTCAGAACTAGATGAGGATAAACATGAAAGAAAAATTCAGAGTGCACAAGAATGGGTATTTAATCACCCATTGGGACTAATAATGATAGAGTTTGCTGAAACAATTGTAAATTTTCCTGTTCAAGTGCAGAGCTTTAGTAAGGAACTGAATTCCAGGTTGTGAGGTCATAGGGATGGCAAGAGGAGAAATACTCCAAACATGGGTTCTGGAGAAATCTTGAACCCCTTGTAGTCAACAGCATAGCTCATACTGACAGCTGGGTCATGGCCATGCCATGCTCAACACAGCAGAAGAAATCTGGCACATGCTGAAGGAAAGGAGATTCCTTTATTAATGTCCTCTACCTCCCCAATGCCCCATTAACACTTTTAAGATAGCAAAGGAATAGAGAAGCTATTGAAATAGTCAAAACTACAAATGTTTGCTAGAAAATGCAGCTAGTGATTTATATCATACTCCCAAATACATAAATAAATAAATACCAATAGATAGTTCAACTATAATGGTTTGTGGTGCTACATTTTCTTGTTCTGATGAGTATTGGTAAGTTTGTCTTAAATTTATTTCTCCTTATTTTAGGCAAGGTTTATTCTAGACATCTGAAGGTCAGGGTCCATCTCATCTAGCTCCAACCATCTAAAAATTGGACACTTGAAAGTCTTAACAATTCCTCTAAGCTCTCTCCACAATCTCAAGAGATAGAAAGACACCTTCAGAGTGTCATTCATCCTAACTATATTAAGGGTCCAAGATAAAAGGCAGTGCCCTTTGGAGATATTTGTGTGCTTTTGCTAGCTGCAGAGGAAGCCAAGGGTTCATCATGTAGATGGTTATGGCTCACTGCCCTGTTGGCTTCACAATGCTTCCAGCAATGGAAGCGTGGGAGTATACAGCTGGGAGGGAAAAGAACCAGATACTTCTCACAGCTTGATTTCAGGTGTCATGTTGCCACCTGATTATTTTCCTCTATTTGTGTTATGGGGAGTGTCACATAGTCCAAGCTTGGCAAAATGGCCTGTATAACACAGCTGTTGGGATAGGAGAGTGGGTGTAGGCAGTGGATCATAACAAATCACCCAAATCTTTCTGAGAAGGTGTTTGCCCTAAACTGATCATGTTAAAGAGGAAGACACCATCAGCTGTCTGAGAAGCAACTGGGTGCCACCTCTGAGGGGTTTTTCCCCTGTGCATCAGGGGTGCACCCGTATCTCCTGTGGGGGAGGGGTACACATAGGGACTGCAATCCCCAGAGAGATGCATGTGCCTGAAACCCACCTGGCCCGTGGGAGGACATATGTGTGTCATTAACGTATCCTTAAAATTTTCTATAGCAGGAAATTTCAAAATCTGTAGGTGTTTATTAACATTTTGTAAGTGTCTAGTGTTGTGATTTTACTGTTGTGTTGTTGATGTTAATCTTAAGTATTTGGTTCACTGATTAGCAGTTAATTAGGTGTTGCTAATAAATCAGTAAAACCTTTTGATCGTTGTTTGGTTTACCAAGTGAACTGAGTATTTTTTTCCCTGCATCATTATTAACACATTGTATTAAGTCATAGTTGGAGGTCACTCGTGCATCTAACCTGTAACACAGAAAAGAGGATGTTCCCTCTCTTCCCAGCATGCAGCGTAGTTGCAGATGCTCGGGCGCTGCTTCTCAGTGTGATAAACTCTTTGTTGTCTGATGTTGAGAACTTCTCTCTAAAGACTGGAAAGACATTTATTAACTTTTTTTTTTTTTCTGGTGACACCTAAAACTTAATAACAATTAATCATAAATTATTGTGTATTGGTAAAGTCAGTATATCATACAGAAATAATGATTTCATTAAGACAGACAGAAATAATCAGTCTGTTTGACATTTATTGTAAAAGACAAGAAGTTCTATCCATCAAAAATATACTGGAAAAAAAAAAAATCTGTGCTAAATTTACCTTAAATTTTGGTCCACTTAATGTCTTTCATCAATTTCTATCTTCTCAGTTTAACAAATGGAATCATAAATAATGCAATCTACATCAATTGCACTTATTTGCAATTAGAATTTTTTTGGTGCTCTGTTTTATGAATATTTAATAAACTGTGTAACCTTGATGAAAGGAGTGCAATTTAGAGGGACATAATGAATGTTTAGAAATTCTTGCTTTGTGATCTCAACTTCTGATTTTAAATTAACATCCAGTAAATCTTCCTGTACAATGCTCAGCTCAGCAAGCCTGACATTTTCCTGATCTAGAAATACATGGATGATTTCAAGATATGTTTTCTACTTAAATGGGATTAGATTTTTTTTTAAAAGTTTCTAATCATTATGGCCTGAAATTTTATATGGAGGAAGCCTAAAAGTATACATTATGGGGTTTCTATTAACAAAAACAAACTAGTCCTAATGCAAATTTAAGATGTGTAATGCAAAAGAGAAATATTACATGTAGTTATTAGAACAGAAACAATAATTCTCCAAGAATTCTGGCTTTGTTTTTTTAGGTACAAGAGTAACTAGCTGAAAGTTTTGTTTTATTTTCTCCAGTTAGCCACAATATCTTTATTCTAAAGTATATTATCGCAGGGTTAATACTAACACACTGCTATCAATTTTCAACATTTACCAGTCTTTTAGAATAAAGCAAAATAACAGGAAGATAATTGACAAAAAAAAAAAAAAAAAAAAAAAAAAAAAAAAAAGAGAGAGAGAAATAGAGATTAGACATATTTTTCCAAGAATAAGAAAAATCTCATGACTCAGCGGCCACTATTCAAACTATGGCTTATACTTCTGAAATGTGCATGAGATACAGGAGAACAGAAGATCTTCATTGGATAAATTTCATTTGTAGAGTGCTGTGATACTTGGAGGTCTCTGAAAAGTGCTATGGATCAATGAGAGCTTGGATGTAACTCCACTTTGCTTCAGAATTAGCTCAGGAAACTGCTGGACATACAGGAAATGTGTTAAAAATATGCCTCATTTCAGAGCCTAGACACCTGCAATTCAGGCATTGAAACAGACTGAAGGCAGGAGTCTAGCAAAAGCACAAAACAAACCTGATCAATACTTCTATTAGAGAGAGAATAATAACGATTTTGTTCACACTACAGCACTTGGAATAAATTGAGTGCAGAATGGGAAAGAAGTGATTCCAGGTGACCTCACTGAACATGGTACATTGTTCATCTCCAGGCAAAAAGTCTTCCCCATTCTGCTGTGTTACCACTGTGAGCTTAGGTCTGGGAATCCTGCAGGTAGATGTTAACTGCCTAAGTATTATATAGTAGCAATCACCTTCCTCCACATCACCAGAACCAAAGGGAAGAAGGCAACATCAATTTGAATGAAAGTGCTAATCAAAAGTGAAACAGCTGGAGGATGGCCATTTCTAACTTACTCGATGGAAAGATGAATCTTTCTTGAAAAAAATAAAAAAAAATAAAAGATTTTCTGGCAGAATATTTAATATTTGGGGGGGGCGGGAGGGGAAACAAACAAACAAACAAACAAAAACTACTCACAACTGATGTAAAAGACCAGTGGCCGCCCATAAAAGTAGTTTCCTTCTGCACAACAGAGTGGGGAGCAGGTATGGAGCTGGGCTGTGCATTGGGTGAGTTTGGTTTCTCCTGGGCTCTCTATTTTCATGGTCAGGCTGTAACATTGTGGCCATGGGGGCAGATCCAGTGCTATCTGACAAGAACAGGTTTAACCACTGCAGTGCTAAAGTCCCTTGTTCAACAGAGTCCCTCAAATCTGGTAATGTCTCTGCAAGCACCACCATTCATAGAAGAGAGGTTGAATTCTGGAGTGGGCAGCAAAATAAGAAAGAAAGAAATTTCCTGACAGCCCTTCTTTTATGTTACAATAAAGCACAATTACCAGCATGGCTGATGGTTGCAGAGCCTAGAGTGAAATAACTGCTTCAAATACAGGCTCATTTGGAACCTAATTATTAAATTACTTGAGATTGGTATTTGATTACAAAATAGTTTTGAGCTTATTGGCATTTTATCTCCTAGTCTTATCAAAGATGACATGAGCAAATATTTATCTTTGATATGAGTGTGAATTATCTTGTGGAATATGAATATTGCTGCTTATTACATGGGTTTCAATTTCTTCCTAAGCAAGCTATTACTTTGTTTATCTTTCATTTGAGAGTCAAGATAAAGCATAAACAGAAATGAGCTTGTTTACCTAAAGCTGGAACTTTTTTTAAGAATGTTCTGACTGCAAAGATGGAAACAAGACTTAAAGTTTTTGCATTGTAACTATCTTCAACTAGTGTTTGGTCAAAGAAAAAAAAATAATAAAAAGCTTGATTTGTCTGAATGCTGTTACGTACTCCTCGTTGAAAGGGAAAATTTTACATGGAGAAAGAAACAATTTTTCAAAGGATAAATAGACATGGATGTGTTGGGTTTATGGGGTTTTGGTAGTGGGAGGCTGCAGGGGTGGCCTCTGTGAGCAGAGTCCAGCAGCTGCCCCATGTCAGATCAGAGCCAGCTCCAGAAGGGACCTGCAAATGGCGACAGCCAAGCCAGTAAGCAATATTGTTTGTGCCTGTGGAAGAGCAGATTTAAGAAAAGGATATAAAACTTCTGCACAACAGCAGCTGAAAGAGCAAGGAGTGAGAACCAGCCCTGCAGCCCCCAAGGTCAGTGCAGAAGGAGGACAGGAGGTGCTCCAGGCACACAGCAGAAGTTCCCCTGCAGCCTGTGGAGAGGCCCCTGGTGGAGCAGGCTGTCCCCCTGCAGCCCATGGGTCCCACGTGGAGCAGATCTCCACGCTGCAGCCCATGGAGGAGCCCGCGGTGGAGCAGGTGGATGTGGCCCAGAGGAGGCTGCGGCCCATGGAGAGCCCCCGCAGAAGCAGGCCCCAGGCCGCAGCTGCAGCCCGTGGAGAGGAGCCCACGCAGGAGCAGGGGGTCTGGGGGGAGCTGCCGCCCGTGGGGAACCCGTGCTGGAGCAGTTTGCTCCTGGGGGATGGACCCCGTGGTACGGAGCCATGTGGGAGCAGTTCTTGAAGAGCTGCTGCCTGTGGGCAGCCCCTGTTCGGGAAGTCCCTGTTCTCAGTTCGGGAAGGACGGCATCCCGTGGGAGGGACCCCATGTGGAGCAGGGGTAGAGGAGCGGCGGAGAGAAAGTGTCAGGGACTGCCTGCAGCCCCCATTGCCTGTTCCCCTGTGCCACTCAGTGGAGGAAGTAGAGAAGGGTGGATGGGGTTAAGGTGTTTTTAGTTTGTTTTCAGTTTCTCACTGTTCTAGCTTGTTGGTAATAGGTAATACATTACATTAATCTCCTTATTCTGAGTATGTTTTGACTGTGATGATAATTGTTGAGTGATCTCCCTGTCCTTATCTCAACCCTTGAGCCCTTTTCATTGTATTTTCTCTCCCTTCCTCTTTGAGGAGGGGGAGTGAGAGACCAGGTGTGGTGGAGCTCAGCTGCCCCGCTCAGTAAAACCACCACAATGGCTGAACCCACAAAGCACTCATACAGAGAGGATGCTTTAAAAGATAAAGAGCAAGTTGTTAAAGCACAAGTTGAAAAACTTAAGATCTGTGATTCATAGGTCCCAGGTTAGCATTCACTTTGACTGTGAGTCTGCACATGCAGCTGTTGTTACTGAGGAGTGATGTGAAGAAGTTGCTGTTGCTGCATGTTTGGAACAGGATTTTTTTGCTTCTTTGATCTACTTTTAAAAGATAGAATACTTTTAACAAGGTAACCAACCCAGACCACCAGAGAAACTGTAAACAGTCTTCACCTATTTCCAGCATTCCTGTGGACAAAGAAGATGTTGGCCCTGCATGTACAAAATTTACATTGTCAATGTAATTTGGTGTTCCCTGCAAATTTCTGAAGAGAATATTTTCCTATCATTTTCATTTGGGGAAAACACTCAGCTTTCTAAATGAACTGTCTTTCAATGACAAGTTGTCTAAGCAGGAAGCAGCACGTATAAGCTCCTTTTTTTTTTTTTTTTTCCAGTCTCATTCTCTCTATAAAGATAACTGATATATAACAGTCTGCAAAAGCTCAGTGCTTGAGACATTTGTTTTTCATAAAAATGAAACAGCTTTTCAGCTGATTAAAGCCTTGTGGGTTTTTTGTTTGTTTGTTTTTGCAAAGATATAACTACAAAATGTATTAGCTTATAAACTGTAAATTCTGTTCAAGAAATTCTCTCTCTTGTGTCTAATTTTATACTAGTTGTTGAAGAATCAGGTAATGAATTTTGGTTAGCTGTTTCTTTTATTGGAAAACTTCTAAAAGGAAAGAAAACAAATACTTCTAAATTACTTTATTAGAATATATAACTATATTCCCATAAGACATCAAGAATGACTCGCATAATTTAAAGAACACCAGAAAAATCAATACTGAAGAAATAAATAGTGCAGAGGGTTCAACTTAGTGCTGCAAACAGGGAGCTTCTCTTAGATTTTTTGCTTCAGTCACAGTTAGGAATAACTGACATTAACATCAATAGGGGCGAAACTATGAAGATTAGTGGCTATGAAGACATAAAGAAGTTAATAGCAATAACTCACTTATTCTAGATCTTCAAGCCTAGACACACTGGTGACATATATGATATGATATGATATGATATGATATATGATATATGAAGCTTGTAGAGCTAGGTATATCTGAGCCAGTTTGGACCACCTCAGTATTAGTTAAATGGCAGGAGCTCAGGGTAAACAGGGTGGACTTTAGGCCCTTATGTGAATTAGTGCATGACTGAGTCAGAATCATTAAGGTTGGAAAAGAAGAGTTATGGAGCTCTCTCTTATGGAGCTCTCCAAGCAACTAGAATTTCAACATCTCCAGAACCCTGATCAGAACAAGAGACTTACTAGAAACACCAACCAGTTCTTTCCAGAACAAATCAAGACACACTGATGGATGGTGACACTCTTGGCTCATCCTCACAGTTGGGATGGTGCCAGGCTGCAAAGCTAGGGACCAGAGCTGATGGAAACACAATGAGGCATATTGGCCCAACTTTACTGACACAGCCAAAGGGCTCATACCATTGCTTGAGGTAAGGACTGTAATTTCTCTACAAAGGTTTGCAGCACCAACTTGAATTTCACTTATTGTTTTTACAGTTTTCATGTATCACAGTCTACTGCTGGTGTTTTGTCTCACTTCAGCAATAATAGCCTATAGGATCCTGGATGGATCAAATGGATGTTAATCAGGTAAGTTAAAAAAAAAAAAAAAAAAAAAAAAAAGAGAAGAGAAGTCTAATAGTTGCCTAGAAATTGCTTGAAACTAAAGCAAGTGCATAAAACCTAATCTTGGCACAAAATTACTGTAATATTTACTCTGTAAGTAAGTTCTTTTAGGGCATGAACAGACTAGAAACAGCAGCAAAAGCAATACAGAAAAGACCAGCCAGTAAGGTAAGTCATGCTGACAGGGCTAATGCAATAACACTTTTCAAACTGTACAAACATTTAGAATACAAATGGTCTATTCCCTTCCTTCAAGCACAGCATCTACAAACATCTTGAGCTCTGATTTAGCAGAGCATTCAACCATGTGTTTGCCTCTGAACACATGGTTAAATTCTACTTGCCACATCCTAGATTTACTATACCGTATGTGTGGAAATTCATGTTGTTTAATAATGAAATAGAAAGCTTCCCTCTACACTTGAAAAATCTATCATTCATCCATCAGTCAATATAGTTTCATATTTTCATTTTTTGCACTGATTGTGAATGATGCCCTTCTAGGGGAATAAATAATAATAATTAAATATATATATATACACCCCCTAGGCAGTAGGAGTCAGCAACTCCAATAATATAAAGTGAGTCATATACAAAGCTTAGAGTAGCATGATGGGTTCACAAAACCTATTGCAGACTGGTGAAAATAGTACTCTTCTGTGCTCCTGTCTGTACAGAGGAGGTTGCAGTTTACCAGTTTGGTTTTATTGGAAAGAGCAAAGGTCTCTATACACAAACCTGTGGACCAAAGGGGAGCAGAGTCCACACAAGTCAAAATATTTCCCAGTCTGATGCAGCAAACACCAAAGAGAAATAAAGACAAATTAAAATCACAATCCGAACAAGACCTAGGAACTGGCTCTGAAAGAAAAAGAAGGGGAGTCTGGGGGACTATCCTTAACTAAAAAAGTCCTGTAGCACTGAGTCCACATGCTGTCTCTTGTTTCATTCATGATTCATTCAGAAGAAAAGGTACTTTGTGCTTTTTTTTTTCTTCCCAATCAGCATTATAAAATCATCCTGAACAACGAAACCACCCTTAAGTTCCTGTACTTCTTGTTAAGTGCTTAGATCAAAAGCAATCACTTTAAATACCTCTGACTATGTTCTTCTGTATCCTTGTCTGCCTCTGAGCTGACTGCACAATACCTTTGCATTTAGGTTTATAATCAACAGGTTTATGTTTAAAATACTTTTGCCCTTCCTACTCTCATTGCATTTTAATATTTTAAAGCTATAAAAAGACAGTGGTGAAATCTCTCATCATAAACTAGTCATCACTTTAAATACATGTGTTTCATTTAGCATTTTATATCATCCCCTGTCTCCTGATTTTTCATTGGTATCATTCTATTGTCTGCATCCTTTTTCCTGCAGGCTACAGTATAGCCTTCTAAAATATACTCAAAGTACAAGAATGTCTTAGGGTTGTTTTCACTCGCTTCTGTGAAGATAGTCATTAGATGTGCAGTTTTTCCTTCAGTAAGCCTGTTTACCAAAGATCATAAACCAATAATACTGACTAAAAGTTATGTTCTGTGCCATCCTGTGTCAAAATCCTTGTCTTATTTTGAACAGAAGAAGTGAAGCCTACTGAAATTAATGACAGGTCAGAATTCTCTACTATTTCCATGCAATTTCTCTGCCTTCTGAGATGAATACTTTCTAAAACTTGCTGGATCAAATGTGCTACATAATGTAGCTCAGGATTGCAATTCCTGCAAGATTTAAAACTAGCATTTGCTCTAGAAAAAGCTGTCCTAGCTCCTGAGGCACAAAATACCTGAAAACTCTTGGTCAGGGTGGCAGAGGTCACTAACCAAAATAAGTTTAACATATGAAAGTAAAGCCAACACTGGTTTTAATGCCCCCTAGGATACCAAAGTTCAGTGTTTTCTGCAGTCTGGACATAAGCCTTGGCTTTAGATTTAAAGCTGAGCTACAGGATAATGCTTGACCTTTTGACCCTGTCTTTAGCCTAAGACTTATTCTATATATTTCCACCGTTGAAATGACAGTTCATCTCCACTGTTGCAGAAGGATGAGGAGTATTTGAATGGGAATCCTTCTGTCTACCTTAGCTACCTGAATTTAGAAATCTAGTCAAATCCAGTCATCAGATTCTCTCTAAAGTTACTATATGGAGCTCAGAAACTCCAAAGGACTACCCACACCTTCCCAATTCTCTTGTGCTTGTTGATATACTTTACTACTTACCTTGTGGAGGTACACACACAGCTTAGACTGAACACTCAAATGTAACTGTTTTATGTGCTATGAATCCCTTGTCTAATAGACACTGTCATCCTGTACTTCAAATGCTATAGCCATAATTTAGAGATATGTGAATCAGTTCTATAAAGATCATAGAGTCATAGAGTGGTTTGGGTTGGAAGGGACCTTAAAGATAATCTAATTCCAACTCCCCTGCCATGGGCAGGGACACCTCCCACTAGACCACATTGCTCAAAGCCTCATCCAGCCTGGTCTTGAACACTTCCAGGGATGGAGCATCCACAGCTTCTCTGGGCAACCTGTGCCAGTGCCTCACCACCCTCACAGTAAAGAATTCCCTCCTTATATCTGTTCTAAACGTGCATTCTTTCAGTTTAAAACTTAACCCCTGTCCTATCACTCTGTTACCTAGTAAAAAAATCCTTCCCTGTCTTTCTTGTATGCCCTCTTTAGGTACAGAAAGGCTGCTATAACTTCTTCTCCAGGCTGAAAAACCCCAACTCCCTCAGACTGTCTTCATAGGAGAGGTGCTACAGCCTTCTGATCATCTTTTTAGCCCTCCTCTGTACTTGTTCTAATATGTCCATATCCTTCTTGTGCTGGGGGCCCCGGAGCTGAATGCAGTGCTCCAGGTGGGGTCTCACAAGAGCAGATTAGAGAGGGAGAGTCATCTTCCTTTACCTCTTGGCCATGCTTCTTTAGATGCAGCCCAATGTATGGTTGGCTTTCTGGGCTGCAGGCTCACACTGCAGCATCATGTTGAGCTTCTCATCAGCCAGCACCCCCGAAGTCCTCCTCAAGGCTGCTCTCAATTTATTTTTTGCCCAGCCTGTATTTGTGCTTGAGATTGATTTGACCCAGGAGCACTTGTCCTTGTTGAACTTCTTGATGTTTATATGGGCCCACCTCTTGAGCCTGTCAAGATGTATGGCATCCCTTCCACACAGGAAATGTGTGGAAGGTGTGTCTTTCATGCTGTAAGATCAGCAATAGCAGTTAATGTTATAGAATCATTACACTGGGATTTTGTTGTTGTTGTTGTTTAATTTTGTTTCAGTTAATATTCTCCAAACATTTATAAGAAATACCCACTCTATTATTTCCTTTTAGAAACAGATTTCAAATCAGGTCATTCAACTGGAATTTATTTCAGTCTGTCCTCTCTAAAATAGGTGGATTTAGTGTTCATGTAGGTACAAGATAGATGCTTTAGAATGCACTGAATGGACCAGGATGGCATAGTCCACTCAGACACTTGTGAAAAGTGACTGATGGTGTTAAAAGCCACATTTGTCATCTACTAGCCTTGTTATTTAAATGATCTTTGCTCTTTCATATCAAGCAGACTGAAGATCTCATTGTAGCAAAATTAGTTGCCTTTTTCAAGGCCTGCAGACAGAGCACATAAGGACAAGGGTTCTGTATCTGCAGTGCCTAATAAATGTCTTGGCAAATTTAAATTCCAGAAAAGATATAGATAAATGCAAATGAGTTCACAAAAGCTGGGTGCAATGTAATTTTAGTGGGTCTCTCTGTAGAGAACTTTGAAGGAAGTTGTGATGTTATTTATCCACAGGGACACTAAAAATCCAACAATACTTCCATTTCTAAGTTGATATTTGCCCTGAAAAACCCTGACCATGTCATTCCTCCCCACCATCAACTCAGCATACAGTGTATTTCTTGTGTTCTGATGGCAGCCCTGCCTCTGGCACAAATGCGTGTGTCCAGGCCTATCAAAAAAAACAGGATCTGTCATTAAAGTAAAATATTAGTGTTTAATTAAAGCTCTAGGACTCCACTAAGGAGAAAGGTAAAAGGTATTTGTAACACACTCTAAAATAGCCCTTGCTTTCCAGCCCTCAAACATGCCCTTCTCCGTATCTTCAGTCTAAAGTTTTCACCTAAAGTTTCTGCAGGCTGCTTAGACCTCTCTGCGGACCTAGGATGTGTGCAAGGAGGCAACCATTATGTGCCAGTCCTGCTTCATGCAGGTGTGCTTTGTCAAAGAGCAATCTTCTGCCATGTGGCAAGTGGCACATGGAGAAACACCTCCAGAGTCTGCATGCACATAGCTCCCAGTATGCAACCTGTGCCTGCCACCAGAAACCCTGCCCTGCATTTCTTGCTGGAGTTCCCCACCTGGTTGGCACAGAATACATGCACCTGTCCCTTGCCTTCACCTGCATCACTGGACTGTAGGAACGTACTTACATTCCACTCCTACGAAGAACAGCTGAGAGAGCTGGGGATGTTCAACCTGAAGAAGAGAAAGCTCCAGGGAGACCTCATTGCAGCTTTTCGATGCTTAAAGGGCATTCGATGCTTAAAGGGCATAAATGGAGAGCAACTTTTTGCTTGGACGGATAATGATAGGACAAGGGGGAATGATTTTGAACTAATAGAGGGGAGATTAGATGTTAGGAGGAAATTCTTCACTCAGAGTGTGGTGAGGCACTGGAACAGGTTGCCCAGGGAAGCTGCGGATGCCCCATCCCTGGAGGTGCTGAAGACCAGGTTGGATGGGGCCCTGAGCAACCTGATCCAGTGGGAGGCATCCCTGCCAGTGGCAGGGGGCTGTAACTAGATGGTCTTTAAGATCCCTTCCAACCCAAGCTATTCTATGATACCTTCTGCACGTCCCCATGGTCTGTGGAGCACCCTGCCTTCCCTGCACCAGGATCAAGTGTTGGTGGCTCACTGCAGCAAAGATTTGAGACTACAAGTGACCCTATGTGATTTACTGCCACTCTTTCCTTCCTGTTCCTTCCTTTTTTTTTTTTTTTTTTCCCCCTTGGGAATGCTGAGATACCAAAAATTCAATGTAAACAAAATAATCTTGTTTTAGAGCAAACAAATTAATCAACCAGCAACTGCCACCAAGTACGTCAGTTTGGTATATATGTCTTTCATTAGCAGTAGGAACAAGTTTGACTATTTGAGAATGACTTTGCACTATGCCTGGAAAAAAAAAAAAAAAAACAAAAAAAAAACAGCTACAGTGAAAAAGGATTGAAGAAAAAACCTGTACTCTCTAAATCACTACTAAAGTATCCGAAGTTATAGCAATTGCTAGGGCATAAATGCAAGCCAAAAGGGTCAAACAAGAGGGTATCTTTCTGCACATCTTTCTGGGACAGGCTTCTAATAGTTGTGCACACATCCAAAGCAGGCTGACTCCTGCTTTTGCAGCCTGAGAGGAATGTTTATGGAAACTAAAAGAGGCCAAAGTATGGGGAATAAGGGATGCTCAGAGTGAGAGAGTCTGTTAAGCACCAAAATATTTCCCTGCAGTTCTGTGGGAATGGACCAAAATGGCCTGTCTTGTCTTTGATATATGAGTATAAGCAGGGAGCAAGAAAGAGTACATTTGGTAGAGATTTCAGATACTTCTGTCAGGAAGGAGAAAATTAAGAGTGGTACCCTATGACCCACTAAATAGCGCTGTATGACAGTTACTTCAGTTAAAGTCTCTACTTTTTCCTGTCCCTAGAAATCAGATTAAATCAGCAAAGAAAATAATGTTTAGAAAAAAAAAAAAAGTATTAATAGTTGCCATAAATTGATTAGTGCTTTCTTCTAAGCAGAAATATCTGGCATTTTAACTGCTTTGTTAGAAGCAGAAGTCACAATAAAGGTCACAGGTTTGCAAAATCTTAACAACCAGTAAATACATTCAATTTTTCAACCTAACTTCGACTGTGCTCTCAGACTAGAATTGGGCTGATAACATGCAGGGAATGGAGAAGATGCACCTTGTGCTGACCAGAGGGACACTGGAGAGTCTTAGTATAGGAAAGGGTTGCTACACATTTTACCTCCTGACAGGCAGGGAAAGAAGCCAAAACAAACTAAAATAAAATGTTCTTGCATAAGCTGAGACTTGTCTTCTGAGAAGGCTATGCTTTTATTAAACAGCGCTCCAAGCTGTGGATCAGTAGTAAGTGTTGTACCTGAAACCATGATGTAATTATATACCGAAATATAATTAGATAAGACAGTCCCATTTTGCAATGGGGTATAGTATCTTTTACTGGATCATATCTGGACTTCCATGTAAAACTAACATATGTTAGATCATTGTCTCCATGGAGTTTTTCTCATGTCAAGAGGCACTTAGGTTCCCAGCACAGCCACTGTGAATATGTTTATCTGACCAAAGATAAGGGTGAACATAGGTAAACATAGCTGAGTAGGCACTACAGGGGATCCAGGGGATGCAACCTCCCATAAGTCCTGTGTATTTCCTAGAATCATAGAATGGTTTGGGTTGGAATGGACTTTAAAAATCATCTAGTTCCAGCCCCTCCCTGCCATAGGCAGGGATGCCACCCACTAGATCAGGTTTCCCAGGGCCCCATCCAACCTGGCCTTCAACACCTCCAGGGATGGGGCATCCACAGCTTATCTGGGCTACCTGTTCCAGTGCCTCATTATTTCTGCCATACCTTAGCAGATGTTTTGGAAGCCCAAAGACATCTTGAAAGGCTGTAAGGCTGTAGGTGCCTAATTTCAGGCAACTTTCTTATTTAGGATGAGTTCAACAAATATCCAGGCTCCACTGATGGTATTGGCTGGGTCTCCACTGCCTACTCAACACCAGCATACATGCCAGAACCTACAAGCAAACACCAGAAGCCAAGTATGTTATTCTGAAGCCAAATCCCATCTCAATTCATAGCAGAGCAAAACCAGAGATCACAGCACGAACTATGTGTCAGATTCAGTTTTAAATATGTTGGAACCAACTGTAGCCATGGCTATTTAGTCTTGTTGCTGAAATACCTTTTTATTTTTCATAAAGCCGTAGAAATGTAGAATGGTTTGGTTTAGAATGAACCTTAAAGATCATCTAATTCCAACTCCCCTGCCATGGGCAGGGACACCTCCCACCAGACCAGGTTGCTCAAAGCCCCATCCAACCTGGCCTTGAACACCTCCAGGGATGGGGCATCCACAGCTTCTCTGGGCAGCCTGTGCCAGTGCCTCACCACCTTCAGAGTAAAGAATTTCCTCCTTATATCTGATCTAAACCTACCCTCTTTCTGTTCAAAGCCATTATTCCTTGTCCTATCATTACACTCCCTGACAAAGAGTCCCACCCCAGCTTTCCTGTAGGCCCCCTTTAGGTACAGAAAGGTCTCCCTGGAGCCTTCTCTACACTAGACTGAGAAACCACAACTCTCTCAGCCTGTCTTCGTAGGAAAGATGTTCCAGCCCCTTGATCATCTTTGTGGCCCTTCTCTGGGCTCATTCTAATATGTCCATGTCCTTCTTGTACTGGGCCCTCCAGAGCTGAACGCAGTGCTCCAAGTGGGGTCTCACAAGAGCAGATTAGAGAGGGAGAATCACCTCCCTTTACCTGCCGGCCACGCTTCTTTCAATGTAATTCTTTTATTAACTTAATCCTGCTGATGGCAACAGAAGGAGAAAATAATCCTTCACTAAGATGGGAAAGAAACATGAACAGGCACTCATCTATTCATATGGCTGGGCTACCTGTGAAGTGATAGCAGGGTCATCCTCCCCTACCATATCCCACAGCTGCCTCCGTGGTTTGCTTGGAGTGAAGCTGAACTTTGGAGCCCATACTTGAACCTGAACACCAGCAAGGAGAGTGACGTTTCTGCTACTTCTGTAGTTTTCTTTACACAGTAACTGAGAATCCCAAAGTCTTTTTTTTTTTTTTTTTTAAACAAAATTACTCTCAGAGCCACCCTGCAAGAGAACGATACTGTTGTTATTGCTGTTATTTCAGTTTTAGAGATGGAAAGTGGGCTGCAGTGAGGCCATAATTTTAAGGTATCACTGTGACTGTAGACACGCATAGCCCTGAGTGAGATTTTTCAAGCACCTCAGACTCTAATTTCAGATGAAAAATTAGACACTTTGTGTCTGAGTGCTTTTGAAAATCCCACCAGGGTCCCATTTTCTGGTTCATTGCCTAACTGTCTTGTAAAATCTGCTGTGGCTTGCTCAAGGTGACACACAACTTTTGGATGCTACTTCACAGATCGTTTTTTCCTCAGCTTGCTTTGGTTCAGCCACTAATCCTTTTTCCTGCCTGACTCTAATCCCAAACTCACTCCTAAACTCCATCCAGTATAAACATACCATGGTGGGACAGGGCTCAGCCGGTCAGTTCATCTGCTGTTTTCTTCTGTATATAGCAAAACCTAAGGGGCTGTTGCTCTTAGCCCTGTAACTCACCTTGTATTTTTACTGTTAAAAATCTTTCAACATGCAGACTTACTACAGTGCTATGGGTTGCTGATCCCACATATTTTTGTCAGCCAATTTAAATACATAGAGCAAAATGGGTAACATGACTTTTCTAAGTATCTGCTTTACCGCAGCTTCATAGAAAGGCTAAGGAAAAAAAGTAAGTTTATTAGTATGTAACATAAATCTTATCTGATAATACAGCCAATTCATGTTTTCGTCTAGCAAGAGGAGACATGGAAAATAATCTGTCATTGTTTCCTTTGCAAGCACTTTATTCCAGACAGGGAAACTGTGAAGAACATTCTTTTCACTAAAGAAAATAAATCTATTTTCCCATCGTTTATATTTTTAAAGGGCTCATAATACTATTATGTCTTCTATATTCTTTGATTTTTCAATACCTGTTTCAAATGGATTTCTCTGCAATTAGCGAAGTTGCTGTTATTTGAATCCCTCCTGTGCAAACTGAAAATAATGTAGCTAAATTGGTGCAGTTAAAACTAGTCAAAAAGTTTATTGAGATACTTTTATTTTCATGTATTTTAAGTTAGAAAAATGTTTGAGCTATCCATCAACAAACTGCCTTTAACGTAAAATTATATTATTAAATGTAAAAAGTGAAAAAAATCCTTTTATTTTCAGACTAATTCACTTTCCTTTATGACACAAACTGACATGCAAATTTGAGAACATGTAATTGAAGATGGCAGTAATAAATATGAAGAGGCTTCATCCGCCAATTAGATAACTGTTTCTCTCAGGTTGTCTCAGGAGAGATTGGCCTGTTGCCTGTAAGCTACTTCTCAAACACCTTATACGCCTACAACAATATATACCTAATGACAAAGCTTTCGAGAGAGATCTGTTCTGAATGTCAGAAGTGACTAATTTCTTCGATATCTTATATGATTTTCCAAAGTTATGAAGTACTGTACAGGAGAATTAGCTTATAGCTGTGCTGTGATTTCCCTAGCTAGTAAATTTAAGGTCTATCTCTGCATTTAAATATGTTTTATATTAGGAAGTGAACATTATAATTCTCTATTTGAGTTTGAAATTCAAAATTCAACTCTGGGTGATCTAGGTAAGCAACACTGAAGTTAAATGTGAAAGAGGATTTTGTACTATATGTAAGAACTGTTATATCCTTAGAAAAAATATCCCCCCCCCAAAAAAAAAAAAAATCATGTGTGCTACAAATAGTCTAGAAATCACAATGCAAAAGAAAAGTGGTATACCATATATGTGATAAATGTCTGTGAGAAACTAATAAGGCCAATGCAAGCACACCAACAAGATGCAAACAACAACAAACAAAAAAACATAGCCAAAGATTTGCTTGCTTGAAGGACCTGAAAGAAGTTATAGACACATATTCAGATAGCTTTCTTCACTATATCGATAATGCTGAGTTGCTTTCTGTCCATGTTAAGCTTTAACATCTCTTTTTAGCACATATGCAGCATTACATAATTTAATAGTAGGTATATCCTCTCTCTTTGTCATGAATATGTAGGGCTTTGGTCTTAAAAACATATATTTTATCTATTTTTTAAGCTTAGCAAAAGATTTGCGAACAACGATAACCAAGACAACTAAAAGGAACAGTAAATATTTTGTAACTCAAGGGACCTCCCCACAAGGTCTGCTTTTGGGAAAACAAAATGCTACAAGAATAAAATAAATCATATAGCTCAAATTCATGCAACTGCATTTTTTTATCATAAAACACTTCTATTTTATCCTGAAAATTTATGTCAAAAGACATTTTTGAAATGGAAGAATTCTAGTGGAAGGGAGAAAACAGGTGTTCCGGTTTCCTGTAGAGAAAAGCTTTGTGCAAACCTGTTTTTCTCCCAGCCCTTCACTCCTAGCAGTGAAACATCAAGATCACGACCTTTTTTTTGATATTCTCATGAAAATTGGCAGTGAGGAATAAAGATAAGACATGACAATATTGGTCCTGAAGAAGTAAAATGCTATCAAATCATTTTTCCTTTTTGCAAGTGCAAAGTTTATGTTATTGCTGTTAATAACAGCTCAGTAGATCCCAATGAGTGGACTAGCTTGTATATGGAATCTACAGAATATGGACAAAAATAAAAAGTGTGAACCTGAAAAATACTCTTCAATATATTTAAATAATGTAACTCTAGTAACTTTGAAGAATTTATGAATTTGCATCATCACATCCGTCAACCAGCTGATCCACAAGGTTTACCCATAAGCTGTATAAATCTTCTAAACAGAAAAAGATGGTGGTTGACATGCAAAGAAATGCACTAAGCAGTTAATAACTTTCATTCCTTGACAGAAGTTTTATTCTTGTACATAACATCCAAATAAATAGCCTAAATAGCATGAGTTTTATTTTCTCCAGGATTTTCCATTAAAACTTAATACCTGTGTTTCATTTGCATTCAGAACATCTGACAGTTCTGCAGCATGTGAGCTAAGCCCAGCTCACGTAGCTGATTCAATGAGCATCAATATTCATTAAAAGCAATAATTAAGTGATATTGCTCTGATTTAGAGCACTGACAGGAGGCTGGTGGCAACAGTCAGTGTTGGACAAGAATGCCCTGCATCACTCTCAACTCAAGCGTGCATGAGCACTGGCCCATGGCTCATTAGGTTCTGCTGTTAATCCAGTGCTATCCAACTGAGAACAATGAAGAGTGAATTTGCACTTCGGACCCAATGCCTTTGCTCTATAACACAAAGTTGTGGCTTGCCATGGAATAGGTGAACTGCTTCATTGGCACACTGGGGCCAAAGTCTTAAAAAATCAGTGCTTAAGTGTATATTTGAATTGTAAGTAAATATCCTAATATTCTGGGGTGGTATTGCATCAAAAAGCTTCAACCAAGTCAAAGGACATCTAAAGATTTGTTAGCATATTTTGGTATCCAAAACTAGAAATGGTCTTTCCAGCTATTTCAGAGTACTTCAATCATTAATTAAGATGATGTTAAAATGGATTTCATGGATCTGGAACTGGCAGGGGGCCCAAGAAGACCCAACCAGATCCTTTCCACTCAAAACTGATAACAAAAGCAAGTTAGGATGGTCAATGCTGATTTTATGAAAAAAAATAAAATAAAAAAATGTATCTGTTACCGTGGCAATCAGGGACCCAGGGTGAAGAAAAGTAGCATTTAATAGTTTTATGAAGCAACAAATGCACAGAGCAAGAGTTTCCAGTCCAAGAAATGGCTTGTACCTTTGTGTATGACACATGTAGTTTGCTTCACAAATGCCTCCCCCCCATTTCCTTCTGTTGAAAGTTTTCCTCCTCTTTGATTGCAAAGAAGCTCCTGAGAGGCCACATGCTGAACTGTGCTGGCTTGCCTCACTGCATAGTGTTGTCAGCTGCTTCATCCAACGCATGATCCATGAATAGCAGAGCTATCCCCCTAGAGACCACCAAGGGCCACTGCCTGCAGCAGCAAGAGCCCCAGCTATCACTTAGCATTAATAAACACAGATTAGTAAAAGGGCAAGATGCTTCCTGCTTGACTTTGATGGATCAATTTGGCTATGTTTAAAAGAATGAATTAAACAGCACAAGGGAATGTTTCCAAGCACAGGAGCCTGACTTTACAGACCTAAACTGTTAGAACGACCCAAACTGGCACTAGAGTCTCCCAGATGGTTCCTGGACAGCTGTTGAAAGCCAACGTGGGCAAATGGCCATTCCCAATGGGCAGTTTAGCTGTAGGCACCATATTCTGAAAAGCAGAAGAACTCAAAAGTGATAAGGCAGGCACTATTCTGACCATTGGCCTCCCTGCCAGAGAATAGTCCTGCCTGCACTTAAAGCCAAATGTAGATGTCAGTATTGGCACCCAGGAGGGAACGCATCCTTGGCTCTCCGTAAGCAAGGCTCAGCCCTTGAACTGGGCACACAACCCCCTTATAATACACTAGGGGAGAGTTATTGGCCTGGGATGTTACCACATCACCCATTTCCCAGAATAGTCTTGGACAGCAATCTAAAATCATTTCTGTTTGATGGTGTCCTGAATTTCTGCAGAAAACTGCCTACAATTAGCTAGGTCAGGGAGAGATGGCAAAGCTCTGTCTTGGAGATTAAGCACCAGGTTCCACTCCCAGCTCTGAAGCATATTTGTTTATTTTATTCACTGACTGTTTAACATTTAATACATAAACACTGCAGGGGACAAGAAAAAGAATCCACAACTCACCCTTTTTAGGCAAGTTTCCTGATAACAGGATTAAAGACTTGTGCTTGTCCTTACATTTTATGCTTTGTCCAATCGCTCTCCAGTTCTTTGCTGCACAGCAAGAAAGCTTCAAGAAAAAAAGGGGGAAAAAAAAACTGTCAGATGCTAATATTGTCCCCACTTCGGATGGTTTAGATGGTTTTTAACTTCTACAGGATAAATAGCACATGGGGGTGTGTTGCAAATTCCCCATGTGAATTATCCCCAACATCTGATCCAGGTGGACTGCCAATTAAGTGATTTCTGCTTCTCTTTCTGGTTAATTAATTAGTTACCTTCACAAATTAGTTGATGCTGTCGTGCTCATTCCCACAGGTATACCATAGGTATGTTTTGGATACATTTAGATTGAGTATTTCACAGAATTAGGTAGCAAACTGAATTAAAGGATCCCAATTTGGGGGGAGAGTTAGTGGCAGGACAATTTGCAGGGCAGAACTTTAGGCACCCTTGCAGTTTCACCAGTGATAAAAAGGCATCCAAAGAACTGAAGTTTTCAGATTTTTTCTCTTCAGCTAACATCCTAAATTCCAGCTACATTACTTTTAAAAATTTACTTGAGATATGTATATGCTTCAGTAATCCCATGTTCCTCTGTCTCAGTTTTTCATGTTGCATATAGCCAGCACTAGTACCTTGCTTATGGGTGGGGTGTTAAGAACAGCTACTGAAAACTGGGAAGATTTTCTTGTGCTATTAAAGACTTACTTGGATGCAGTTTTCTTGCATCCCTTGCTGTTTCTAAATTAAATCAGTATCAGCATAAAGACCTTATGGCAGACTGAGAATGAAGTTACCTTTCATCCTAAAAGAAGAAGGCTAGGAAATAAAGAAAAGGACAACGTAAGAATGTAGAAGACCAAAGCAAAGGACGAAATGGGGAGGAGCAGCTTTGTCGTTCAGATACCCAGAAGCACATATCCAGGCAATAACTTATTATTATAATGCTTAATTTGAATAGATGGTAAAAAATAGTTTAATGCAAAACTTACATTTGCATGGTTTTACTTAAAGTGTGTCCCTAAATTTTGATTGGAGATATATACACTTAATTATTGCATTGGAATGACAACTGAAAGAAATGCAAGATTCAGAATCCACAATGTATATGTTGGGAATGTTTAAATAAAACTAAGGAAGAAAAGGTAACATCTCTCTGCAAGAGACCACCTTCATATTATCTCTGCCCTTAACACTACCAATATGCTAAAAGGATCTGAAAACAATTCCTTACAATTCATTCTGGCTGGGTGATCAAAGAAAGATAGCCTACATAGAAAGTAGATTTTACTATTTCTCATTAAAAGTCTTGAAATTAAAATGAGGCTTAGGTACTACATTTGGAAAACAAACAAAAACAACAACAAAAAACTTGCAATATCTCCTTTGTGAAAGGCAGCCTGTAATAATAATACTCTGAAGAAAATGCTTCTTCCAAACTATATTTTGAGCCAGTCCTGTTTTAATCCAAAATTATACCAAAATATTGGTCAAAACAAAACATTGTTTCTTCCACACCTTTAGAAATTTCTCTTGTTAAAAAAAAAAAAAAAAAAAGTTTTAATTTCATAAGCAGTTCTACTTCAAAACTTTAACTGTCTTCTGGGACCAATGTAAAACACAGGACATTTCTGGCCTGTAGGGATCATAATGCTTTCTCTTCAGACACTCCAGTGGCATTAGAGAGGCTAAAACCAGACTGAAGTGTTCTGGGATGGGGAAAATAAAGATGTGTGCTTCTCCAAGTTCTGAGATTCTTCTCCACTTCTGAGATTCTTTCCCCTTTTTAAGTAAGGAAGACTGGAAGACAGTGTATCTGATTTAAGTTATTTTACTGTGAATTTCTGCCATATTTTGAGCATATTCCAAGTGGCATTTGAGATATAAATAGCAGAATAAACAGTCAGCTACGCAAGCAAAGTTGAAAAGTCAGAGACCAACAAGATTATCAGTTGTTTCTGCAGTACTTCTGACTTGCTCACATGCCAAGTGTAATATCATGTGACGAGCATTCTTTACAGCCAGGAGCTAGATTTGGGGTTTCTTTATTTTCCACTGGCACCCCAACATTCTAAAAATAGACAAAAATATATAAAAGCAACAAAAAATGAATATCCCATATATTTTACTCCAAATCCTAAATTATATGTTGCATGTCACTGTGCTTCTATGGTTGCCTTATAAACACAAGGACAACCATATATTTTGGAAGGAAATTCCAGAGGTAAAATGAAATGCTTCTCCTCTTCTAAACCTAGTCTTTTTCAAGGCTCTGAAGTTGGAAGATGTGTTTTATCCAATATTTGTGTGCAAATAATATTTATGATATAATAATGATCAGACATAGGACTCTCTCTAGATCCTATTTGATTATGAATACTACTCATTTGGCACTTCTTCCTGACTATAAACACAAAGAAATAGACAATCCTGCATAATGAAAACAACTTGAATAATGAGAGTGTTGTTAGAATGCCAGTCTTTTAATGCTCTCTACGAATGCAAATAAGTTAAAATGGATTTACCGATTGCTGAATAAATACCTATCTTCACTGGGTTTTGATTTGAGATTATGTCCTCCAGATTGATTTATTTATTTATTATTATTATTTTGCTGTCAAATACTTTTTTTTTTAATGACCTTTACTGTGTGTGACCAAAATGTTTAGATCTGCAACATCTTCCAGAGCTCTAGTGCATAAGATTATCATTTGCCTACAAGGACCTACATCTCTGCTAAAAGTACTGTGAAGAATCACATTCACTTTAATGCCTTGAAACTAGGAATAAAATCAAGCTGCTTTCATGTATTTTATTGCCACTTTCAAAACCATAGTAACAACATTTGAATGTACTGCATTTGGTTTTTGTCAAAAATGTGCAAAAAGGGTTAAATCTTATTTTAAACACTCATTGTCCAGAAGCCATTTTTAAGATACCCTGAAATTCTGTTTCCTATTTTGGCAGTATTTAGGTGTTTTGACTTATCTATTTCAGTGGGAATTATAATTTGTCCCTTAAATCTGCCAGTCTTTTTTAAGTCTTTGCAGTTCATTTTCATACTTGGACATAAGTCACTGTGTATCTGTTTGCCCTGTTCTGGGTTCTCATGTCAACACTGAAGTGTTTTCTTTTAAAAACCTGATCTTTCATTGTTGTTTTCTTGAGTGATGGTTGCATTTGTGAATCCCGTGAGCATGATTGCAGTCTGAAACTGGAGACAGTTAATCTAGGAACACTTACTCTGCTGCCATTTAACCACAGTCTCCTGGGATGAGCTGAGCGGGAAATATGGGATGCCCAAAACATTAACTATATTGGATGAGAAATTGGTGTCAGGTTTCCTTCTGAGCTCTTTCCAAGTACTTGAGATATTTGATTTATCCATTAGTCATGTTTGGACTATGATCTCTGGAGTAACTTTTACAGGAGGTGAGCTAATAACCACAAAAGATAGATAGTCAGCTAAAACACATCAAGGATAAGCTTATCAAAATAAAACAGAGTTCCTCCATACTAATATTTAAAGTTATATACTAAAATGCTAATTACCAGTCTCAGATCACTGTAGAGGGGGAACTGGTACCATCATGACAAATAATGAGATCTAGCTTGCCACACACTATGTGGCAGACTGAAGAGCAAAACAACGGTCTAAGATTGTGACAAGCCAACAGCCTCTGTAACAAACCGCTTCCTATCTAAATAAAGCGAGCATGAGGTGAGGAGGGAAGCAGATCAATGAAGAAAAGGACAGAGGAGAAGCAGATGGGAATTAATGTCCCCAAGGAAATTGGGTGACCAAACCAAACTCAGAGGTCACGCACCCTCCATCATAGTCATGCTCACCTCGACCTGGGACATACATGGTATAGTGTAGGGGGGCTGCTTTTCCATAGCAGTCCAGATAAAATGTATGGCACTGAATATCCAGGCCACTAGCTATTTTAGAAGACTCTACTCAGATACTATTGGGCAAGAGTTGGAAGAGGTTATCATTATTTTCAGCAAGATCCTGTATCACTATTGGTACCCAGCCTCTCTGTGCTACTCCTATCCCCATTTCATTGCAAAGAACATTCCTTTCTGATTAGACAACACTGTCAGTTTCCATCACCCAGTTCAGTCCTCAGATCAGTACCCTTCCGATTTCTCAGCACCCCTTTTCTCATGTAGAAATACCTTTACACAACTGCAAAACTCCCCTCAAAGCTTCTCTTTGCCAGAACACTTATCAATGGTTAAGAAGCTGCTATTCTGAAGCTTCGTTGCTTGCACAAATAATTGCATAATTACTTATCTTGTGTCTGTATCTAGCTGTGGTCTCTAGATTTATAAGCATTTAATACAGGGCAATCGAGGTTAAGGAAAAGGTTGTCCATGCACTATTGAAATACAAATATGTACTTAGTTGTGATTCTCTCTCTATACATCTGTTTAACCTAGAACATGATACTTGTATGCCATCAGTTAGATGATATTTCTGTTAAAAATACTGGCTTTCAAAATTCTTCCTCAGTGTTAACTGGACAGGATATGTCACTGAGAAATGGAGAAAAAAAAAAAAAGAAAAAAAAAAACAACTTTCAAGAATAGCTAGTTTTCTTGAGTAACAAGAAGTTTGTAGAAGGAAGCAGTGTAGAGTCTTCTCAGACCTGTGGACCTGTGAGGACAGTATTTTTTGCTCACTGTAGGGATGGTAAGATAAACAGGAAATAAAGAATATAGCTAGGATGTTACTCCTTACTGGTACTAGCATTTGGTAGATCTAATGAGAAATACATTTCTCTGTAATATTTTTAAATTAAATTTAAAATGTAATAATTATCTTTAATATTTCTAAATAGTTTAAAATTTTAAAATTACTCCAAATATCTTTATGCCTCTTATATACTGTTGTGCACTGTGTTCTTTTCATTCCATTTGCAGAAGCCCAGCTAATATATCTTCAAGATCATGATTCTTGTCATAATGGCATCTGTCCCAGGATTCTTGATTTGTAGCCAGGGATTTGGTTAAAAGTTGTAAATGGTGTTTTGTCTTTCAGTTTATAATCTGGGTCCTAAATGCTGGAGGGTGAGGGGAAATTGTAAGTATAAAAATAACATTCTAAAAAGAAAATTATTGTACTTCTCTTCCTCTAAAGAAGTTATTACTGTTATATTACTGTTATGAGGAAGAAAAATATTTCTAGCAATGTAAATGCTCCTGACTCTCACAGCCAAGTCCATTTATAGAAGTTTCCTTTAGTTTATGACAGGTACAACAGTATGGAGAATCTGACACCTAGTGTAGACTTTTAATGCCTCATGTAGAAGTAGAACAACTGTATAAGAATTACTTTTCAAAATATTTTCTCGTCTTCCACAGTTTAAAATGTTTGTTACTGTGACTTCTTTTATTCTTCTTCTTATTTTTTATTTTATTTTGTCTATTCTACCTGAATGGCTGAAGTTCACTTTTCTTTATGGGAGACAAACTTGGTGATGTACCTAATTAAAAAAATAAAGCTAAACATTTCGCTCAAAACAGAAGCATGCCATGTCTGAGAAAGGGGGTTTAGCACTCTTTCTTTTCAACCTTCAATGTCATAATATTCACAGTAATGAACCACTTTACACAGGGCTCTGATTACATTGGGTAAGAAGAGGATGTAATGGATGATGTGAATACCACTCCATTGAGCTCTTCAACTATTATCCCTTCCCATCAAATGCAAATCACTAAACATATTACAATTTTCTGTCTCTCTTTTTCTATATATTGCAGTAAATCGTGTGAGACAGCTTAGAGAATCAGAATTTTAGATTTTATTCCCTTCCAATAATCCTGAGACATAAATTCAACTCAGCTTAAATCAAGTACATGAGCTGAGCTTCCTGTTTCGCATGCTGATCTGCCAGTTGTCAGCAACAAGGTGAAAGTGAAACAAAATCAGTATCTTGGTATATGAATACCTCTTATTGTAAATAATTGCTGTAGTGCCATAAAGCTACTCACAGGATGAATACATATTGGAGGTACGTCTCTAAAATGCTTACACTACAACTTGAAGACAAATGAAAGACAGAACACATCAATGTAATAAAAAGGAAAGAAATTAGGAATAAAACTCTTGCAGTCACATAAATATTTAAACGTCACTTATTACTAGAATTGACAATACCCAGACGAAATACAATGAGAAATATCATTTCCAGAAAGAAGCTCTGATAACACTGATAAATTCGAGGGGTAGATGTCACCCTGTACCTTGTCACTGAGTGCTCAAGCAAATCTGAAGTCCCTAAATGACATGCAATCTAAAGAACTACGTCTTTTCATTTCATATGATAACAGGGCATTTTATATGGCTATATTTTTTTCTCAAATGACTTGAAAATTGCTCCAGGCCACCATAAAGTGTTGAAGGTGGTAATACAAAATACACATATTTTTCAACATCCGTTTTTCACTTTGATTGTTTTGCATAGTTTATTTTTATCCATTCCCAGTCGCTAACATGATCATTTCAGATCTGAAAACACAATGTACCCTTGCAGGTTATAGCACCTACTCCACAATAGCTGACTAAAAGAGTTCACTCAGTTCTTTTAATATATTTCAATAAGGAACAATCTTCAGGGAAATAAGGAAGCACAGACAAAATAGGTTGTCTGCTCCGTCTACCTGAATAAGTGCAATTTAAAAGTAAAGTCTTATAAAATAAGAGAATGAAATATTAAATAAAGAGTATTAGAAAGTTGTGAAAGATAGAATAATAGCTTTAGCTTTTTAAGTCACTGAAGGTCTTGAATGTTTAAAGTGTATAATGTGAAATGAGCCAGATGAAATAATTATTTATCATTGGCTAGCAAAGACTGAATTCTAAATGGAAAACAATTTTCAATTAACTGGTCATGCTACACTTACCTGAGGTTATGTTGCATAATCAATCATGAAGAAATGTTATTTGCGTACGGTTCATGAGCTAGATGGTTCTAATGCTCATTTAAAAACTAAAATACTACTTAAAAGAGGGGGCCATTGATAAAATTTGCCACCCACTGGAAAAAAAAAAAAAAGAAAAAAAAAGAAAAAAAGAGCAGAATGTTGACAGACACTTTAAATGTATAAATATTTTGAAGAAATGACTTATAGCTGTTGGCATCTAGCATCTCATAAGGCTATTATCCTTCTAAAGTAATTCCTCAGCTACTTTTATAACCAAAGCTATTCAGGTCTGTTTATATTACTGCAGGCTATGAAAGTGGAAGCAGGTAATTAAAGTGGTATGTAAATGTGTGAATATGCTAAGCTCACCCCTCAAATTCAAAGATAAAGTCTCTGCAGCACTGGGGTCAGTGTCAAATTTCCCTTTGTCACTGAAGGCATATATCAGAACTGATTCCTTTAGTCTCTCAAGCTTCTTCTATTCACCTGCAGAATTTCTGCCTATTACCTTCTTTTCACTTGCTGGCTATAAGCTTGGGATGAACGGTTATTTGTTTCAATTTGCCTTTAAAGCATTCAAGCACAGAACATAATTTTTTCTGGCTTTTTAGTTGCTCAGTGCAAATAGTGTATTATCTGTGATTAGGATCTTCAGGATCTTTTGTAATATAAACAAATATCAATAATGCTCATGTCTTGGAATAGCCTAGGTTTCCTGTGCTGAAATATTCACTTAAAAACTGATACACACATGAGGAAATGGGAGGTGATATTCAGGATAGTTGAAAACATTCTTAAATGTAAGTAATTACTTACACCCATTCTTAAAGCAAATGGATTATTGCATTACTTTGATTCAATAAATACATGTTATTTCATAAATATACAAAAAGTGGTGATATTTATAGAGTTTTGAAAGGGAATTCTATTTCCAACAAATACAAATAGTCCAATTAACTTGAAAGAAACGGCTCATGTGCTTAACAGTAAGCATGTGCATAAAGATTTGCAGTAACTATATAGTAGGAGGCACTATTTGGAGAATGCGGCAAACACTTTCTTCTAAATACCACCACTGAATCACCCTAGGATTTCGAAGCACTTTATAAAAGCTAATTAATTATCCTCCCTCTACACTGAACTCTTAATCAGAGGAACTCAGCATCTTTTGCTGTAATTAATTAATTCAATCTCCTGAGACCACAGTAAGGTAGGAAAATACTATTGTCCTCTCTCAGATTTTGAAGGAATTCAATAAAGGTGCCTCTCTTTAGTTATGCAACAGATTACTTATTGGCTCCAGCACCCACCTCCCAAAAAACACACTGAATGCAGCAGCCTGGCAAAATGGGTAACATTGCTGTATATTTTTTACAGGTGCTTTAGTTGTTTTTCAAACAGTGACCCATCAAGAAAGCCAGAAATAGCATCCAAACATCATGACTTTGAATCCCTGAGCTAAATAGTAAAGGCATATTTTCACTAAAGGTTGTTAATTAACAATTTAAGACACTTCTACACCTTATTTTGAAGCATCTTTAATTGAAATCAGTTTCAGATATTTTTCAGTTGCTGTGTAAGCTGAGTGTGTGCCAACATCAAAAGTCAACAAAAGCATAGTGCTAACAGAAGTAAGATATGTTACAAAGGGAACTGTATCCTGTGAAACTGAAAAAGCATTTTCCCAAAAAGTGCTAATGCGAGAAGGCTATGACTGCATCCCAATACATTCTGTGGTTATAGTCCTCCTGTTAGCCAATGGCTTGCTAACTAAATAAGATGCACTCAGGTAGGTTTACTGACATGGCTGTTATATTTCAGATGACTTTTATCTCAAAACTAATGCAAGGTGTTCAAAATATTAGTGTATCTGGAGTATCTGGCATACAAGCAATGCAGGATGAAGCTGTGGTGTTTTCACACTGATGGACAGCTAAGCACCACACAGCCACTCTCTCACTCCCCCTCCTCAACAAAACAGGGGGAGAATATATGATGTAAAATGAAAAACTTGTGTTTTGAGATAAGGACAGGGAGATCACTCACCAATTACCATCACAAATAAAACAGACTGAGCATAGGGAGATTAATGTAATTTGTTACATATTGCTAACCGGCCAGAGCAGTGAGAAAGTTAAAGCAAATACTCTTTATCTCCACCGCTCCTTCACGGTCACTTTCTGCCCCTGATCCACATGGGGTCCCTCACACGGGATGCCGTCCTTCCCGAACTGAGAACAGGGGCTTCCCGAACAGGGGCTGCCCACAGGCAGCAGCTCTTCAAGAACTGCTCCCACATGGCTCCGTACCACGGGGTCCATCCCCCAGGAGCAAACTGCTCCAGCACGGGTTCCCCACGGGCGGCAGCTCCCCCCAGACCCCCTGCTCCTGCGTGGGCTCCTCTCCACGGGCTGCAGCTGCGGCCCGGGGCCTGCTCCTGCGGAGGCTCTCCATGGGCCGCAGCCTCCTCCAGGCCACATCCACCTGCTCCACCGGGGGCTCCTCCACGGGCTGCAGCTTGGAGATCTGCTCCATGTGGGACCCATGGGCTGCAGGGGGACAGCCTGCTCCACCAGGGGCCTCTCCACAGGCCGCAGGGGAACTTCTGCTGCGTGCGTGGAGCACCTCCTGCCCTCCTTCTGCACTGACCTTGGGGGCTGCAGGGCTGGGTCTCTCACAGTTTCTGACTCCTCTCTCCCATCTGCTGTTGTGCAGCAGTTCTTTTTTCTTTTCTTCCCCTTTCCTCAGTCTGCTTTCCCAGAGGCTCACCCAGCGTCACTCCCGGTCTTGGCTCTGGCCAGCAGCAGGTCCCTTTTGGAGCTGGCTGGAGCTGGCTCAGATCTGACGTGGGGCAGCTGCTGGGCTCTGCTCACAGAGGCCACCCCTGTAGCACTACTCATCATTCCCCTGTGTTCCCTCCTCCCCCCCAACTCCCCCCAAACTTTGCCATGTAAGCCCAATACAGATGCATACATGAACTGAACAATGTGGATCTCAGAAATTTGAAGCATTTTTGTGTTGTGTCTTTTGTGATACTACAGAAATAGCTATTTTCCTCTTAACCTACATATGACAAAGACATCAACTGAAGACATCAATAGTATTGCTTTCTTGCTTACAATGTACTGTTCTTCAATAGTATCATGACTAACGTGATAGTAATGTGTAATATATAACTTCTGGGTAACGTGCCTACTGCATCAAATCACACAACAGCTGGAGAAATGTCATTTGCTAGAACCTCTTCAGTCTGAACTTAAGGATTGTTTTACAGAAACTAGCTTTATCAAACAGCCAACAATTTTCATTCTTGATTTGTCCTTCTCTGCAGTTCCCTGTGACTACCACTAAGAAATGCCAGCAGCATCAAGGAGATGAAAGGAAAAGCAGTTTCTCCATTCTTGGTATTGCTGAAAACTTTGATTAGTCACTTGCTTATCTTCTGCTGTTACCTCCTCCCAGGCAACTTTTTAGGGAAAAGCCAGATCTGACCTGACTCACCTCATAAAACAACAGGTTCTTATCTGCCAGCTGCTACCTAAGGTCACAGCCAGAAAATATTTTATGAGAGTTAACCAGTAAGCCCCCTGGGTCTAAGAAATCCCTCCTGAGACTGGATACAGTGGAAAATGGTAGAAGAAGATCTCATCTTCTTTCCCTCTCTCATTTTCTTGTCTCCCAAGAATGGAGTAATAAAAATACTTTTAGATACTTACAAACCCCTTTTAACATTGCTTGGAGCCAATGGCTGATAAGACCCAAGACTCTGGGAAGGAGAGACAAAATGTTTCTGGGGTAGTGATGTTAATCAAAGCCCTTTTTGAAAATAAAATCTTTTGCTCATGGCCAAAATGTCTGGTTCACAAACATTGTGTCAATGGCCCAGTTATATGTAGATTTTTGTCTCAGGTTGTCATGTATCTTTCTCTGATAATTTTTAATCAAACCAGCTCTGCACAATTGGTATACTATTTTGCAAATATAGATTACAATCTATTGAAGCATCACAGATAAATGTAAGAGAGTCTTTCACTTCATTTCTTAATGTATACAACGCCATGATAGAACAAATTACATTATTTATAAAAAAAAAAAAAAAAGGGGAGGGGGGAGAGAGAGGCAGGGGGACTTGGAAAAAAATGAAGACCTGTACAACTCTATTGAAATCTGACCGTCAACACATTCAGTTCTGTCTCTGCAGCAGAACTCCTCTTAGATTATGAGAAAAAATAAAAAATAAAAAGTATCTTTTTTAACTCCTCATTTCCTAAATAACTCCTGGTAATGAGTGTCAATATAATACTGTAAATTGACAAAAACTGTCAGTATAATGCAAAGTGGTTTTGTTCCAGTGTCTATAATTGCTACCACTACACACAAAGAATAACACACATAACGAATAACACATACATGGACACTGTGAAATAAGGCTGTCATGTATATATACAGCCACCTGAGCTCTGCATTGCATACTGAATCAAGGGATTTCTGAAAACCCTCTGCTATCAAAACATTTGCATGAAATTAGAGAAATGATTGAAAGAGTGATTAAGAGTAGAAGCTTATCCTATGTGCGTGTACTAAGAAAATTAGTTAAACATACTAGTACTCATGCACAAATATGTATAAATTTTATGTATATATACATTTTAAATATAAATATATGTGCATGTACACATATATATGTATATGTATGTTCATACGTATAAGCAAATAAAAAATAAACTACAATACATAAAAATTATCATTGTTTTTATGATGGATATTCCAGTTAGAATACCCTTATATACTGCCTTTCTTAAACTCTCGGATTTCAACGCAAAGAAGACAAATGGAATTGTATTCCTTTCCAGTTGTAGAACTTACTCAGCATTTTTCGTTACAGAGATAGGATTGGTACTTTGTCAGAGTAGTCATTTAATGTATGCCCTGACACAGAAATTCAGACCAAAAATGCTCTATCAACAATACAATATTCCCTCGTGCTGCTGTGTAACTGAACTTCAATTCATTCAAACATGAAGGTGATTCACTTGGAAAAGATAATTATCTTGACCTGAGAAGTATTTATAACCTTAAAGATTTAGGGTGAAATCCAAAGTGATCTTAAGAAATTAAAATGACCATTCAAACGACTGAGCTACATAGATCCGAAAATATTGCACTGCAGTCACTTCAGTTGGAAGTTCAGCATCCCCTCTGTGATACTTGAGAAATGTAAGGATATTGAAAGCCTCCAATAGGCCTGAGTATTCTTTGAACTTCACTGACTATAATAATTATTAAGATCTTCCTCCTATAATCCACCTGATTCCTAGTGCTGAGGAGAAAACTGGTTTGAAATGAGAAAACAAACTAAATATTCAATATAAAAATTCCATACTATTACTGTACTATTTGTATGTAACCTGACAAATTATATGGTTTATTTTTATGACTGTCAGCAAGATTCATTCTTCAGCACAAAAAAGCTTCACAGAATTACGTGTTCCTACATTATCTGAGCATCTTACTCAACAGTTCTTAGAGAAATGTGTGTAAATGCATAGAGATCAGCCTATAATTAAAAAATTGTTTGGATAGGGTGAATCATAAAACGTAACCTATGGAAAAAAAAAAAAAAAAAAAAGACAGCTTTATATGGTCATTTCAGGGCATTGATTAAAGAAACTTATTAGCACTTTCTTGTGAATACCCCACAACAGAAGACATGCATAGTAGACAAGCTGCCCAAACAGCTGCCAAATACCATCTAGGGCTATCCATTAATAAAAAGAAACTCTCTCCCACAATCCTCCTAATCCTCCTAATCTTCTCCCTGCATATATATATATATATATATATATATATATATATTCTTTGATACTAACTCCATGTTGTGACATAACTGCTCAATATATTTTCCATGAACATATCTTGTGCCCGCACATGAGTCCTAGTCCTCTGTCTAGGTGTCTAGGTGTGTGCATGTTTCAGCTCAAGATCTCCAAGTCTCATGGCTCAAGGGAGCCTAAACTCTACTTAAAATTTGTGTCTGGTTCACATTGCTGCACTTTAAGAAGCTTGAACTCAGACTCATCAGTTATTCAAATCTCATTTTTGCAGGCCTTTTGAAGGTCCTTCCAGCCTGAATCTCTTGCTGCCCATCACAGATGATGTCCAGCATCCTCCGAGATACTGTTTTAGGAGATGCAAAAAAAATCTCATCAGTAGCTATACTCACCACCTGAAGTGGCAGCTCAAAGTTTGCAAGACATGCTGTCTACACACTTTATTCAGGAGCTAGGAACACCAGGCTCTAGGTAAAAAATAAGCTTTTGAACTCCTTGTAACCTGAACACCAGGATGGAAGTGTGTGCGTGCGTGCATGTGTGTGTGTGTGTGTCCATCCGTCCCTACCTTGGTTTTGCACTAATTTGTGCAGACAATGTTGTAGCTATATATGAGCTTCCTCTTCCCTTCATCATGCACGCACTGCACTGAGGAAAGCTTAGTACCTAGTGGAAAATGTTCATCTTGCCAGCCTGGGACAAGGACTTGGCAGGAAAAGGCTCAGATTCATCTCTCTGCTGGAAGTGTGTTGTCTATTTAGTAGGAACTACTCAAAAAAAAAAAAAAAGAAAATATTCCAAGGTTAGCACAACGGATCCTTGTCTGCACCTTCAATTAAAAAAGAATTAAAAGGGTAATGACAGAAGGGTTGTGAGAGTTCCCAAGCATAACGAGGTCCTCTATAAACAGTACCTAGACAACATAACCTCTGATTGCTAATGATGGTGTTATACTTGCAGTCTGAGGCTATATTCAAAATACCTGGGATGGCTTATCTACCTTCTTACTTCTGCTTCCAGCCCCAAATCAGTACCCATGTTCATAGACCAGCTGTTTGCAGTGAGCTGTTTTCAGATACCAACCAAAACGCGTGCAGCCCCCCAACATCAGGAGTGTCTAGGAGTCACGTTTTGGACAGATTTTTTCCCAATGAGTTTCTTTTATGTCAAAAAGGGCAGGTCAGTTCTGTAAGGATCTGGTTTCCTTCCCAGGATCTGCAGGCTACCCAATCTGATATCAGAAATTCACTAGTAATAAGAGGACTGGCTTGCAGGACACTGGAGGCAATGGGATGCTCAGCATTGGGACAGAAAATGAACAGCAGATTGTGAGGCTACAGCTCCATCAGGGATTGTAGGAAGACCATGGACAAGTCAACACAAACTAGTCTAATGCTGATCATCTGCAATGCCTGCAGGACACCTACATGATCTTTCTGTCCCAACAAAGCATTCCTTTTTTTTTTTTTTTTTCTGTCCATGGACACAGTTACAACAGAGGGATGAATTTCAATTTAGAGCTGGCCTGGGAGCTGCATGTTTGAACCCATTCTGGATGAAGGGTAGTTCAGACTTGGCTATCCTGCTTCCTAGGGGAGCACGGTAAGCATTAGGTTATTAGTTGTAGTCAATTATCACAGAAAGACTGCAACCAGCTTCCCCAGTTTTCCTGTCTTAACAGCAAAGTTGTTACTGAGTTTTCAGAAAGAGTCCAATGTAATTTATGTATTTTAAGTGTGTCCCATGAAATGATTTTCTTAAAGCTTTCAGGACAGACAGGATGATCCATATTAAATATTAAGCAGGCAAAATTATGGTTGTATATGAAGCTCCCTGAAAACACACAAAACTCCAGTAGAAGAAAGCATCAGGTGAATTTCAGTATCTTAAGCACCTGAGTCACAATATTGTATGATAGAGAATAACTTTAATGGCTTAATTATAGAAGGCACGGCAAATTTATTTATAATTCACATGCAATTCACAAAAAAAAAAAAAAATGCTTTGTCAGACACTGACCCTATAATAAATCACATATTGTGATCCTTCCTTTCTTTTTAGTAATGCCTTTATTACCTATAATGTAAATATCATTTGTTAGCATAAGGGTCCCAGAATTTGGCACAGGATTGTATTATGCTAGACCAAGTCATGTGGTTGGTTTTACCTCGAGCTGTGAGACTAAAGATGGAGAATTCACTAACAAACACAGAGAAAAAAATACACAAAGAAAGAATCGTGTAAAATTTTATTGGTGCTGAGGTAGCTTGCCTTATTGTGGAATAGTCAGCCAAGATATTTGCACAGTTTGACTAGTGTTAATTTTCATTTTTATTGAGATTTTACACAAAAGGAGCAAGAAAATAGCAAGCAGTATAATTTACATATCACAGCATATCCAAGTTACACAGTGGCAGCAGCAAATGCCAACAGGCACAGTATGGAGCACAGGACCCAAGAGCTCAGTCAGTCACATGACTAGTGGGAGATGTGCAGGCATCAGATGAATTATGTTAAAAAAGTGATTGGTGGGGAGGAAGTGTTGGATTTAATGTAAGCCCTCTCCTGACAAAGGGGAAGGCTGCCTTTCAGTAGTGAAAGGGTGGTTATTGGGTGGTGAAATGGGAATTGGCAATAGGCTCTACTGGTGAATGAGTGACAGGATCAAATCTGTCACCACTGTCCCCTTCATATAACTTACGGATTGCGATTTTTTTCCCTTAAAGATGGGTTGCACAGGCTTGTTGGCCATCTGAACAGGAAAGTGCTGCTTTATCCCTTCAGGAAATAAGGAAGATTTTGTCTGACTGACTTTATGGTCATGTCAAGTCCAATCACAGATGAGTCCTCCAAGAAACTAAAGATGTTGTTCTATGATGAAGACAAACACACTTTTAAAACAGAGGGCGGACATCTACAATTTAAAAACATAATGTATCTCACAGCTCCCATGACTTACTGGAGGAGGAAAGTGAAAACAACTACAACAACATTTTAATTTCTTGTTTGGTTTTGTGTTTTCTTTTGCAAAGGAAATGATGCAGCTCATGTTAGTTTAGTAAAATTAGCACCTACAGTGTCTAAGCAGGAGAACAAGAATATACAATTATATTTGACTGCAGAACAAGAACACACAATTGTTTTTTTTTTGTTTGTTTGCTTTGTTTTGTTTTATTTTGTTTTTTAATCTCTTCTTTACATTAAAGAAACAGCTGCATTTTTTATTATTATTATTTTTATTTTTACTGCCAGTGCATCTTTGCTGTTTGGAAAACTAAATAAATGGTTACAGATGAGCCGTAACAGAACTTTTTTCAAACTAAGCTGCAGAGAATAAACGTTTAAATATTCTCTAGGTACTAGTAGTAATTCTGGGTAAGACAGAAAATGGATGGTAAACTTTTGTTCCAAAATTTACCTGTAAGCATTGCTATATTTCTAAAGCTCCTCTCTTCTCCCTCCCCTCTTCACAAATTCCCTCCCCTCTTCATTCAGTTACATCACATGTTCATACATGTAAATATGCATATCAAACAGTTCATAAAACAAGCACTGCAGAAGAGCTAGTGACTTTTATTTGTAAATTATTGCTATAGATTGGGTTGGATTTTTTAAAAGGGATATTAACATTCCCTACTGCTAATTCTGAAGTAAATAAAATGATACGAGGTAGATGAATTTCTCAAAGGTTAAGTAGTTCTCATTTGATTACACATCTGAAAATCCATACTTAGACTACAACTTTAGAAACTGAACTAGAAATATCCCTATATTTACAGCAGTTACTGATTGCTCTTAGACTAGAACTAATAAAGAAGTAGTCCTTTTTGGTTTTTCTGAACATCCACTTTTGATCCTTATCTGGACAAATTAAATTTTAAGTGAGAAACAATGGAGCAAAGATGTAACATGGCCAGAGTTTTAAATGTCATAATTTCCTCCATTTCTTAGTTACTGTTATCCTACATTGATCTGTTCCTCTGCAAGCAGTGACAGTTTTAGAACTGAGACACATTTTAAAGCTCTCGATGTGGGTTTTGCATAGGGATTATCTGAAGGACTCCAAGGGAAAGGGGATCTTCAGCATGCTGGTTGGTGCTTCAGCATGCTAAACAATTTACTGACCTATCCAGAAGTGTTCAATCCACTACCATCCATGCAGGACATACAGCCTTTGTGGAACACCAGTGTTCATTTCATATTTCAGGATCAAACGTGACATTTGTATCCACACACAACTTTCATTACTTGGTTTTGTTATTGCACACAATATAAAAAAAAAAAAAATAGAAATGATATGGCTTGTAAAGCTGGCAGAACACTACTCAAAGGTGTACTGCCATCTTCTGGGAGAATCTATCCAGTTTTGAAGCCAGATGAATTAGTTACTTTGTCCAACTTCTGCCCGCTGTAGTGAAGAAGATGTTGTTTTCCAAGCAGCTGACAGTACAGCTGAAAGGTTTGCATTTTAGCTTTATAATGTCTTGCTTCATTCAGGACCAAGAAACAAACATCATCACATCATACAGTAATGTGTACTAGCACATCAGACTGCTTAAGAAAATCTCTTTTATGGCCAAAGAAGACATGATAACATTAGTAATACATTATCTTCAGAGTGATCAAAATTTTTAATTATCATCTCTTCAAGTCCTACTCCTATTCAATATTCCAAAGGAAAACACAAATTGGTTGTGTTCAATTCACAGAGATTCATTATGAGTTTGAGATATATCAGCCAATCTTCAAATAATTAAAAAGTTACTTTTTATCTATTTTTCATCTACTGACGCACACTGACCCTTTGGATCAGGCTATTAATAACCTGATTTATGACATCTTCCATGCTTAGACAGATCAGCAGGAAATCAGCTTCACGAACTTGCATGTCTCTCTAAAAACATTTTAATAGTGCTAACAAAAAGCTTGGATGTCTCAGATGAAAAGCAACCACTCCAGTCATTTCAAATATTTTTCCATATAATAATGTTGTTGCTTTTTCGTAGACTAGAAAAACACTGCCTGAAATCTCTTGCAGAATTTGCATGAATTCACTGAATTTAAGGCTAATATATACCAAATCTCCACTGCCTTTTACAAGTGCAGATGTAAGGAAGCAGAGAAACTGTTTATTCTGTGAGCAAATGTTATCTAATGAAACGTGTTTAAACTAAAACATCTGTCTAATTAAGCCTCAAATTCCCAAGTAACAATATATTTTGCTGCTGATATTGATAAGCCATGGACATGCCAATGATTATCAGCTATACCCAAGAAAAGACAAAAAATCATATTACCGTGTGAATCGCTAATAATCACCGAAGTTGCCAGGGCTCTTAACTTACCCTCTTTCTGTTCTATCTCTTTTTGTCATAGGCTGGAAGTATGTCAGAGAGAGGGGAGTTAGAAGGTTTACCCATTAGTCACTGCTGAATCTCATATTTAATATTTATGCTAATAAGCCATCCCCAAGCCAGTTTATCAGTTAATGCACGGAGACTCTCTGTCATCCTACGAGCAGTAATACTCATCAAAGCAGATTTTAAAGCAAATGCTTTATGCTGAAATGAAACAAAACCACTACTAGGGCTGATAAATGCTGGTAAGCCCAGGACAGGATGCAAAGAGGTCAGCAATTCCTCCGCTGCCACCACCCTGTCACAGCTCAGACTGACTGCTACAGAACAAGCAGTCTGCAACCAGCTGCTTTTTGCATGTCCCATCTAACTCTGACCTTCGGCAGAGCTCAGCTGGGGCTCTCCACACAGTATTCGGAGGGCAAAAGTTAATTGAAACCAATTAGGCTGCAATGATGTTGTCTAATGAACTCAGACCAGCCATGTACAAAGACTACCAGGCTTTTTGTTACCATAAACATCCTTGGTGTTCAAAAGGATGCAAAATACAGGTATTTTCTAATCTCTGTTTACTCTGCAACTTGGTTTTACCATTTTTAGGAACATCTGTGGAGCTCACAAGTACTAGAGTTAACTAATGAAAAAGGCTGCCTGATCCAAGTAGCTGACTCTTGTCATATAACTTCTTATTCTCCTGCTATTATCTACCCAGCTGAAAGGACCCTGCAAAGAATGGCAGTTACTGGACGAAAAGAGAGGTTCACTGACATCAGTAATGCAATTCATCTTCAGTACTCCCACGAAAAGCTTATGCATACAAATAGAAGCTCACAGAAGGAGGCATGTGCTTCCCCTGCACAGTTCTTCCACACTGTAAATACTCTTTGGAAAGCTTACAGTGGACAGACAGCTACAGTAGGGAGGTATTGACATTTGTTTTGGGGCTGGGAGAGGATTGGGTGAGAGATTTCTTCTTGGAATGTGATGCATTGAAATGGAATTATGAGCTAAGTGTCCATACGCACTCACGTCAAGTAAAAATGAGGCAATTCAATTTGAAATTGGGACCAGATGCACTTCCAAGATCCAGGCAAGCTTCTGGGGCTACAGATGGATGGAAATAATTTGCTGACCAGGTAAAAGAAATCTATGATTTTGTCAAAACCAGCAGTCACAAAGTAACAAGGTAAAAGACAATAGTCTTTTTTTTTTTTTTTTAATGCTGAATAGAGTCCTGCTATCCCATACTGTCTCAGGAGGAAAAAACAAACAAAATAAAAGGGGTGGGGGGGGTGGAGAAAAATTTCAGTAAAAGAGGGAGATACAAAACATAGTGGATCTGTCTTCCAGAAAAAATGAAGGTAAAGCCCTCACTCCCCTCTCCTGAAAAAGCCAGTGCGCCCTGTGGACTAACTTTAATATACTTCTCTGTGTAGGAAAGATACAGGAACATAACAACCTTGAACATGGGACCTATCCAAAAACAGGTTTACAAACATCTCCCATCCATGAGGACCAGAAACAAAAGGACTGGAGGGACCTGTGGTACAGGGATTACTAAACCTCACTGAGCACAGCTGTGACTACACTGCATATTTTCCTTTGCTTTGCCCTTGCTTTCTTCTGTAAAGCTCTAAAGCTCTGATGATCTTTGTGTCAAAAAAAAAAAAAAAAAGCTGTTCTACTGTAGAAAGCAATAAGCAAGTGGATTTCGAGAAAGGTTGCAGGTCATAATTTTTTTGCAAATTAATATTCTGTTCTGTGGAGAAAATTAATTCAGGATGTCATCACTCGTTACACCTGTCATTCAAAATAGATAGTTCCCAGAGGAAGAAGTGCTTGAACAGCTCCTTCCACCTCCTTGCCCATGCACCTTACCCTCCTCAAAGTCTGTGTTTGGCAGAGGCTTTCTCCTGGGCTTCCCAAAGTCACCTTGCAGCTTCCTAGCAAGACTCCCTCTGACCAGGAGCCACACAAATGCTTGTGTTTGCTGGTAGCCTCCAAGGAACAAACAAAGAGCTCTTCCCCAGGCTCAGAGAAGAGCCTCTCACCTCTCTCCTATGCATGTGCTCTTGCAGATGACTCAGACTGGGTCATGGATTTTGGCTTTCTTCCAGGCCGAATCCATTTGAGGTCCATAGACATGTTGCAGACAGCAGCACGTCTGTCTGTCCTCTGCAACAGTCATAACTGCAGATTTCTAGCATGCTCATAGTAATAATTTTATGGAAGGGTTCAGAAGAAATAAAGATGATTTGATACAAGTTATTCTCGGTTATTCTAAAGCCCACAGTATTTATTAAGGATGCATATTCAGTTTGGGACACAATATAAACTCTTGGTTTTAAGAATTATTTGAGCACCCCCTATTTCAATATGTCATGACATGAAAATGAAGCATTAAAATCATTAAATATATCAGCAATGATAATTAAATATGTCAGCAAAAATATATTGCTGACATTTGATTTTATATTGAAAGTATCCTTAAATTAATATTGGAGAGACAGGTCTTTTAGCTGAGTTGGGGAAAGTGCTGGAAATAAATGTTTCTTTACACCCTCAGAATTCAGAAACGTTTCAACAAATGTTTCAAACATTTACAAAGCCATATGTGTTAAAATACAGTTTCTAGTGAGCTAATCTATGAATCTCAAAATGAACAAAAATGATTACTCACTTTCCCACAGGAAGAAATCATCAAGTTTCACTCATGCTCCTTTTCCTGAATGATTAACTATACTTCTGAATCAACAACAGATGACCTGCAGTAACCATTCACAAGGGGCTAAAGTCATAAATAGATACAGTCCCAAAATATATTTATTTAAAATATAAACAACTCTCAGATCAGCAGAGCAACATGATAGGTTTGCTCAGCACATATAAAGATATAAGTATCAAATCTTCCCACAACTTAGAGCCTGTACAGTTTTCCTGGATAATCCATACAAGCAAAGCAATGAGATCTAACAACAGGAAGAAAAAGAAAAAAGAAAAAAGAAAAAAGAAAAAAAGAAAAAAGAAAAAAAGAAAAAGAAAAAAGAAAAAAGAAAAAAGAAAAAAGAAAAAAGAAAAAAGAAAAAAGAAAAAAGAAAAAAGAAAAAAGAAAAAAGAAAAAAGTCAGATATAGATATAAATATCTATGCTAACAATGAATACAGGCTGGCTATGTTTCACTGACTGCAAAAAAAAAAAAGCATATCAGTTTTATCACGACTTGCAAACAAGTGTTCAGAGACATAATTGAGCTCAGATCTCAACATCAATGGAAAACTCAATTGTATCAGCATCAACAAAGCTTTTCTGATATAAATATAAATAATGAGAAGCAGCTACACCAAAGACATGGATAAATATAGAAAAAATCTGTCAATAAAAAAGACTGCACTGCCCAAATAGAATCAAACAGAATGTGCTGGAAGCTAAATCTTATTACTGTTTTAATGATATTAAAGTTATCTTCTATCAGCAGACCATTTTCTAAAAGGTTAGGAGGCAGCTGGAAACACCTATCGAGGGTACCTCTGAAGATGCTATCTCCAGAAGCTGTGCTCCAGAGAATATCATTTCTTTCGATTCCTTTGTAAAGTTCTCCAACTGTTGTGGTAAAGCAGAGTTCAAAGGTTTGAACTGCCCCATTAATTCATTCAGGGCTTTATCATGCTGCCAATAACTCACATGTCAGGGATGCCATTACTTTTCTCTTTTAATCAAAGAGAGAAAGGACTGCAGATCTGCACAGACAGTTGCTGTGAATGTTGCCTTATTTAGGTTTATGTTGAAGGGTCAAAGAGCAGGGGAAGCTGTGGGGACTAACAAGAAATATATTCCCTCCAGTTAAGGAGCCATGTGCATAGCCAAGCTCAGCTGAAGAGAACTATACAAGGCATGTGGCTGGGCTCAAAGAGTGGCTCAACAATATTTTTACTGTGATTGACAGGTGAAACACTTGCTATTGGGATACAGAGATGCAATTTTTCAACAATACTGCTAGGAGCTAAACAGGTAGGCAAGGCATAGAGGAATAAGGTTATCATATCCCTGACTTTCTTCCATTCGTCTTTCACAACCAAATTTAAGAGGCTGCTTGAATTTAAATTACGTGTCTTGAAACTTTAGAGCACTTATAATAAATAATTTTGTGGCACAGGTGAGGCCAGTGTTAAATACCATGAGATTTCATCGTTCATTCCATGAATGATGAAGCTTTAGAAACTGTAGAAGTCTGGCATCTATTCAGAAGTTGATTGAAATATTTTGTTCAAAATTACAGGAGACTTGGTACAAAGTTTAAAGACTGTGTAGCCATTATATTATTCATAAGGCACTCTTTAAGCACACAAGGACTGGCTGATCAGCATGTCAAACACAGGAAGATATATATTAATGGAGACAAAATGTAACAAAGAAAGGTAGGTCCTGACTTTAAAATGATACAGTGTGGAGATTATATTCCACCACCTTGAAGCCAGATTTGTAATACATTTAGTGACTACAACTCATTCAAAATATAATAATGCTCCTATAAGGAAAGAATTGAATTTCTGCTCTAAGTATAAAATGTGGTTATATTTCTGATATCAATACACTGAATAAAATTATATTTGAAAAATTAAGAAAATAAGGAAAAACTGTTTTGTCAAATGAGAAACAGATAGGGTTTCAATGAAATAAATGCAGTTAAAGGGTTAAGGAAAGAGGTTCAAAATACTAACAGGGATAAAAATGTGAGCTGATTTATTCAAAAGAGCCCAGGGAAATCAGGTTTTTGTATGCAAAGCCTGTCAGAAAACAAAATTTCCTGTTGCTATGGAAATTGAAATGAAACCAAAAACTATTCCCAATCACAATGGAAGGGTGGGATTTTGAAATTTCCTTTGGAAGAAACTTTTTTGGGGAAAACAATTAATTTAGATCTATAAAAATATATAGCTTCTGACATGTGAAATGTTTTGTGTAGGTAAGGACCAAGATTTCTTGTCTATAGTTCAGCTCACTTCTGTTTACATAGTGAAAACGTTAATAGCTATATAATAATATATGCACAACATACAAGAAAATCTTTCTCACTACTACACGCAAGTGTGTGCATAACAAATCAAACTGATCACAGAGAAGATGATTAAACATTTCTGCTTTACACTTTGACTTTTAAAATCAGACATGAAATGGAATTATTAGCACTTCCTTACAAGGGTGCCACTAAGAAGATAAATCAAATCTGTACAGCACTCACATACCAAAATGAGCTCTACCAAGAAAAAGTCAGGCAAATGTGCCAAAAAGCTGAGAGTAGCCCTAGAATTTTGCTTATGGCAGACCGGCAAAGTCTCCCCGTCATGTTCCCAAGGATCCATTTACTGCATAAGAAAATATTTCAGCCTCTATTGAAATATATTCCCAGTCTCCTCCCTGAAGACCCTTCCTATACTTCTGCCAGAGAGAGCATTGGAAATATTAGTTGACACCACAGAAGATATCAACTTCTCCCCTTAAACCCAAGACTGTGTCACAACAGCAATTCAAATGTGTGAGGCTAGGTCCCATCATTTGTTTTCTCCTCTTCATACCTCAATACTTGGGCCAGGGAAACTTTTGTTACACAGGTACCCAGCCTAGTAGATTCCTTATTGAAGCCATTGAACTGGGCCCTCATTGGAATAAATTCTCCCATCCCCAGCAAACTCACAAAAGTGTTGGGTTGTTACCACAACTATGGAGTCACGGAAAAAAGGGCTGGGTCTCTGTCAAGAAGACAGTAATCCAGGGGGTTTTCAAATTGGCTCACAGCTCCCTTCCACCCACTCAGATTTTGGTGATTCAGCAGATAATTGTTTTATTTTTTTTTAAACCCAGCTGATTTGAAAAGTATGTTTTATCTTTACACAGATTTATATCAGTGTCACTGAGATAATGACCAGCTGGAGCTGGGGCTGGGCAAGGGGCCACAAAGGAGCAGGAAGAATCCTTAAGCCACTTCTAACAACAAACCTCCATCTTCACTCTCCCCAGCTTGAGCTCAGCTCCCTTACTCCCTAAAGGGTATGAAAAAAAAAAAAAAAAAAAAAAAGAAACTCTTCCTTCTTGCAAAAGCCTTTCACATATATTAAGAATGATATATCTGTCCAAGTATTCTCTTCTGTAGACTAAAAAGCATAAATATTAAACAATAATATTAGAACAATTTCTCTCTTGAGCCCTTCTATCCACTTTAGTACTCTACTTCTGCTTACCAGCCACTAAGCAGTTACTGATTGATGCTAGTTTGTTTACTGGAAAGAGCTCCTTTTGAAACACATCCACCAATTATTCCAAAGGAACATAAATATCCATTTGTAACTACTATTTAAAACAAATAATCTTCTCTGTGATCAGATTTCATGGTTAGATTCCTATCAAACGAATCACATAAATCGATGGGGTCCACCAGGCTTTTCATGTGCTGGTTTGTTGTGTTTTAAGTATGCTGGATAATGAAGCTCTCACTTGTAAATTTGTTAAAATGGGCTCATTTCCTTTCTCAAGATATGATTTTCTTGCAACTACATTTTAGTTTTCATCTCAAGCAAAGTAGACCATTCTTTTTTCTTTACCAATCACCATTTGAGTGTCACACACAACAGAAGGCAATGGATTGGCTACAGCAACCATGGAAGTGACATGGATTTTTGCTCTGAATTCTCCAAGGAACATAAGCATTTTCCAAAGAATACAACTAAAAGTGGATGAAAACATTTTTTTGTGAATAGAGAATTCATTGAAAAGGGCTGTGACAGAGAGACCAACTTTATTTCTAAACCCAGCCCAGAGTTGGTGGGAATTTTCCACAAACCAAACAAACCAAACAAAAACAAAACAAAAAAGGCAGGAGGGATTTTGGAACAGTGTACATTTCATTGTGAAATTTTCTAAGAGCATCTTGTTTCTGCGGATGCTGAAATGTTGCATTTCAACATATTCTAAAAAAAAAAAAAAAAAAAAAAAAAAACTTTTTTCATTGTGAAACTTTTTTTCTTCCTATTTCAAACCAGCCTAAATTTAATTAGATGCAAAAAGAATTAACCCCTCAAAATCAAATGAAACATTGAGTCACATAAAAAAAGTTCAAGGGATCTTAAATTATGGACTTTTTAGACAATTTGGTTCAGCAACCAAACAGAAAAACCTATTGTTCACTCTAATAAAATATACAAATTTTACATAACTATGACAGGACAGAACAGAGGATGATTTTTTTTTTCCTTAGACATTTCATTAAAGAGAGATCATTTTAAAGAGCTAGGCCAAAACTAAAATCAGTTTTTCCAACAAGACCTCAACTTTTTCCACTTCTCCACAGCTGAAGTCACCATTTTCACAGTAACATGAGGTCTTCTGCAAGATCACCATCCCATTTTTGACCATCACACTTGCCCTAGGGAAGGATTGTACAGATTGAGACAACTGCTGTCCTACACAATTTAAATGTCTGAAAAGAGAGGCAAAAGTTGTGATGGAAACCAGAAGTGTTGGATGACAGATTGGCTGGCAGGGGATCACATGAAACATTGACTAGAGCTGCAAGGGAAGATCCCAATCCTCTGTCACCCAAAGCTACAGCTCTCCACCATGACAGTGACATGCCTGAGCAAGCCCCGATCTGTCCCTCCCAATCTATGCCCACTCATATTGATATACCTGCAATTTGGGCTTCCCAATGGAAGCAGGTTTGGCTCCTGTTCCTCCCAGTATTTTAGTAATGACAGTAACAAAAAGCTTTGCTATGCAGTTTCCCAGCACTTGAGTTTCCATCACACTGCCAAAGATATCTCTTAATTAAGGTGTCAGAACCAGAAAGGATTGATCACAGTGATGGCTTCCTCCATGCTGAGCTTTATCAGGTCCCAAATTCCCTTTTCAGCTACTTTTTTGACCACTTAATTAACAAGTGATTCATCATCTGACTAGCCAAGAGAGAGGTATCTCAATCTTCATGAAAAGAATCAGAGATAGGAAAAAGTCAGCAATTTTTCTTTCCTTTTTTTTTTTTTTTTAATGCTCATGTATATATAGTTTCTTGTTGATGATTAAATCCAACAAAGATCACACTCTGATAACTGTGGAAATATTTCTCTGTGAAAGTTATTCTTCAGATATCTTTGTCTGCCTTTTTTCACTACATGAACAGCCACGCATTTTTATTCTCTTTTTCTCCTCCATCTAATAAAAAGAATGAGACCATGCAAGGTTTATTGTAAATAGTTTGTGTGCTGAACTGCATTTGTGATGATGAACTCAGCAGTATTTCAAAGGAACTGGATACTGAAATTACATGTACAGAGAGAACAGGATCTAGGCAATCCAAAAATTGCATTCACCCTTTCTTTTAGCTTGCTGAATAGCTGGGAATGTTGCATGGGCTATATATCCTAACACAAGCCATATGCCTAAAAAGGGAGTATGTGTTACCAAAGCCCTCTTGGGCTATAAAGTACAGGGTCAAAAGGGAAAGAGAGACCATGCAGTGAGCTACGCTGTCCTATTCCCAGTACACCAGTTCAGACTTATTTCCCAGGTTACATTCACAGTGCTTTATCCAGTTTTAAATGACCACAAGAAGGGAGACTGCACTTAGCAAAAGTCATGCTATGGCATGGTCCTTTTCCATTGAATATGTTTTTTTTGTTGTTGTTTGTTTGTTTGTTTGTTTGTTTTCTGTGGGAGTAGAGGAGAAGAAAAGCTTCAAGACGTGGGGGCAACATTTCCCAACAAAGCATCATTGCGGCGTGTCTCTCTATAGACACAACTCTTGCCATCGGCCCCTTTCTCCTGCTCCATTACTTCCCTCCAGCTGCTTTCATTGCCTCTCTCCTGATTTCAAGACTGCAGAAGCACTAACACTTTGGAAAAATGCTATCAGATTGAGAAAGACATTGTGGATAGAGCACAGAAGTTTGCAGTCAATGTGGTGTAGCTATGCAACAGAAAACTGCTGGTACAGAGACATCATCTTCTTTCCACCCAGCACCCCAAGCACAGCGTACACAAAAGCTGCATGGCACATCCCTGCTGTGTGCATATTCCCTACCCCAGTCCCCAGATTCCTCCAACACTTATTTTCATATGGACTCACAGTGGCCCTAAACTGACTCTCCTAACACTGAATTTTCACCAACATTTTGTTATCCTATTCCCATTGCTGCTCTGGCATTACTCCTACACCAGGGCAGAAAATCCAGGAAAAAAAAAAAAAAAAAAGTCTTTGAGCCACCTTTTTTCCCTCATTTCAGTGTTAGCTTTCAAGGAAACTTTGGATTTTCAAAGCCCTTTCTGGATACGCTAAATCATATCGGGATGACTTAAAACATTAAGTGGTGCACATACAGATTTTCAGCAGGTGATAATACAGTGAAAACAAGCCAACAAAAATTGACGTTCCAGCTCAAAGCACGCTTGGCAAGGACCCACATTGCGCCTTGCACACTTGCACTGCATTGCCTAATGAGGTCACTCTGCATGCACCACACACCCCTGTAACGCAGCAACTCCTCGGCAAGTGCCAGCACAGTAGATGAAGAGAGGTTACCTTTGGTGCCAGACTTCTAAAAGCCCACACAATAATGATTTGACAGCTGTCCGATCAGTATGTATATGTCTAGATATATAAAATACTAAGTACTAGTCTCCCATTTACAGAGGCAGTCTAAAAGCCAAAAGCGCATTACAGTACCAAAAGCTGCAACTAGACAGAACTAGATTCATCCTTTCTCTTAACCTTTCATTCACTGAACTTACATTTTGTGACTTAAGATGCATTAAATATACCATACCTCTGTGTGAATCCATATGTTGGTTAGGAATGCTTCTGATGAGATTATAATTCATCCTCAAGACCTGTAACAATATAGATGACGTACCATATTTTCTCCTCCAGATTCAATTGTCTAAAAAAAAAAAACCCTCCAGAAAAGAATATATCCATATATTATTTATTTTGATTCTTCAGTTGCTACCAATAAATAAATAAATAAATAAATAAAAATAAAAAAACAATTGTGTGGTGCCAAAGGCAAAAGAACAGAATTGCAAAATAAATTCTAATAAATTCCACGTACCCCAACATCCTGCCCACCAGCCATTTCTCTTTCCACACCTATAACTACAGCTAATTTAGTCTTTAAAAAACCCTGCAAGGAAAAATATTGCTATGCTTTTGTTATGTTATGCTTTTGTGTTCAAAAAAAGTTGGAATAACATGAAAAGTGACTGACCCAGGGGAGGGGGGTGTTTACAAAAAAGTTATGTTAGTTTTTAACAGCCTTAACTTCAATGTACCCATCATTTCATTCAACACTCTCAGTCACCACAGCACCGCAAGATTGTTACTCCATATCCTCCTGAACTATTCAGAGAAAAAGAATGAAAAATAAATAAATAAATGAAATCTGTTTTTCCTTCCACCCAGGAGGCTTGTGAAGCTATGCTGTCAGACACCAACATCCTCCTGCTTACAAAATCCCTGTGCACTTCCGAGCATTAAGCTGGCTTTTTGTATAGTTATTCACCACGCTTTTTTCCAAAGATCCACAGTCCAAATACAGAAGATTGAAACCTCTTAAAAAAAAAAAAGAGAGAGAGAGAGAGAAAGAGAGAGAGAAAGAGAGAGAGAAAGAGAAAGAGAAAGAGAAAGAAAGAGAAAGAGAAAGAGAAAGAGAAAGAGAAAGAGAAAGAGAAAGAGAAAGAGAAAGAGAAAGAGAAAGAGAAAGAGAAAGAGAAAGAGAAAGAGAGAGGAAGGAAGGGAGGAAGGGAGGGAGGGAGAGAGGGAGAGAGGGAGAGAGGGAGAGAAGGAGAGAGAAAGAAATGGATTTTTGTGTACTTGGGGTTACATCCCCTGGAATTAAATGCCAGAATTATCTATCTCCTTGTTGTGGGGCCTAAGCTAATCTTCAAATAATTGATAAAAAAATTATCCAGAAGTCCTAAATTTCACTAGGAACTAAAGTTCAGGAGCAGAGAAGATCCCTTTCTCTGAAATGCATGGCATTTGATTCTGTCAAAAAATAATATTGGACAGACAAACTGATTGAACTCTTTCATTATTGCAGTTTTGAGGTTTCTAGGAAATGGGGTAGAAGCTGCAATGGTAATTTATAGCATGTGTAACACTTCAGAAGCAACCGACCTCCTATCAATGTGAAAGACAGATACAGCACCATAGCTAGAAACTGGCCTAGAGAAAAGGAAATTTTGTACCTGCAACAAAAAGCCTGTGGGAAGAAAATGTATTATTGCATCTAATGGAACAGGTTCAAGGTTATATATAAATCTCTACCTGTGATTCCATAAAAGCACATGGATCAACACAACACAGAGTAGCCTCCAAATGGCTGTTGCTAAATATCTGGACCTTGAACTTCTCCCTTGTATCTGCTTTCTCTCCCAGGTTGCTTCCTAGGGGTGTAGGAGCATCGGGACATCAAACTCAGAGATATTATTCCACCTCCTGAAAGGCTGTTTATTCCACACAGACCTCATTATACTCTCACCCATACCCATTCCTTCCTAGGACCACAAGCATAGTAGCGCCAAGAAGGGTCTTTGGAGTGGTTCCCAAGGCCATACAGGTCCCTCAGCCTCTATGCACTACCAAGAAGAGCTCAGTACTAACTGTGCAAAGGGGGAAAGGGAAGCCCAAGTACTAGCACCTGTGTTTGGTCCCTTGTCCTCCCCACCACTGAGGCAGCTACAACCTTAAAATTGCAGTTGTAGCCAAACAATATTTTTGCAGTTTCTCCAAGCTTGTATATTTTTTTCTGGCTTCACAGCTGTAATACCAGGACTTGGCTCCATTATAATATTTATATTAATGTATAGAGACAGACTTTACAACACATGGCACAGTCAGAATATTTTATATAGCTTACAGGAAGCCAAGAAATAATGCAAATTTGGGTCACAAAAGTACTGTCAGCATATTGTGCCTGCCTCTGCCAACACTGGTTTGCTCCCTCTGGTATTTTATTATGTGTATTTTTTAATTACTACAGGAAACTGAACTTCAACTTGCAGGTTATTCTAGACTTTAACAGACAGCTAGCAAGGCTTTTTGGGAAAGTCTAAATTTTCTTGTACAGGAAAATGTTTTTAGCAATATTATGCTGAATTAATTCCTACCCAGCAGCCATCACTGAGCAACATTAAGGTTGCAGAATAAATTCCTGTGTCTGTCTTCATGTCACCCAGGTTGAAACACCTACATCAGAAACACGGCCGTTCCTACATATATATTGTTCAGGGGATGGCACCACCAGAAGACAGTCAAGTGCCTACACCTTGTGGTGTCGCACCCATCACATCTAACTTTATCTACCTAAAGACCAGGCATCTAATCTAATGAAATCATACAGGCTTGCTGCATAGCCAATGGACATGTGTCCCATCTTCAGACAGGACCTTTGTGTACACAGGATGTGCTGTTTCCTGAAGAGCACTGTTTTTTCTCAGTTGACAGAGATAGTCCAGATGATCAGCCACACAATAGCTGAAGTTAGGGGACATAAATAATGCCAAGGGTGCCCTTCTCTCTGTGCTGATTCATAAAAGATCCTAAGACAATGAGAGCAAATTTCACCATAACCATGTCCAGCATACTTATGTGCAAGTTATAATAGGATTTGAGTGGAAATACTGTTGAATACCACAAAAAAAATAGGAAAATTAGACAGTATATATGTCATTAAATAGTAGAGATTAACTAAAGATTAAACCATTGTAATGCCTTCTTGAGCTCTGACTTGAAATAGTCTTGAAGAAACAGTGAAAGATTACCTTAATAAATCACTACAAGAAACCATGTAATATTGCTTTTAATCAACAAAATACTGAAATGGTTAAGAGTTCCTCATTCATGGCACCACATTGTCATGGCTGAAACAAGAGAGGCTCTTTCCAGCCAGATGCCAAAGATGGGTTTTCCTCCACAACCAGCCCTCAATTTGGAAACCCGGTTCCTTGGCCAGGAGGTTCATGGTTGTGTTAGGGGTGGTGCAAATTTTTTCCCTCCCACTGGTATGAGATCTGGGGGAATCAGATGTGGGTTTGGATGAGAGAGCCCTTGACTTGCTTTTCTGCCTATATACCAAGCAAAGACTGTCCTCTCCAATATATTCATTAAAAATAAATGAGATGTAGATCATTTCTCAAGGAAGCAGTCATATTTATATTTAATCTAATTATTACACCTCAAGGAACTCTGCCTTTTGCTCCTTAACTATGAATTACTGCTGTTTGTCCTTCTTTAGCTGTGCCAGTCAGGTGGAAGGGCAACTTTCAGAGTGGAAATAAATGCCAACATCTTGTAACCTGTCCAGAAGCACACAATGGCTCTTCCTTCTGCTAGATCATGTTTGGACCATAGGCCCATCATGAAAAATTAACTCCAACTACACAAGAAATTAAACAAAGAAGTCTCAGTGAGTCGTGACATTTTGCTGTGCTTAGAAGAGATGCTGCAATTATGGTGCAGCAGAAAGTGCTGAGATGGTTTAATGGCATCTGCTGCCTCTTGATTGACAGAGCATAAACATCTCAGAAATACAAGCAGCAGCACTGCAGCTATAGAGCACCAGACAGCAATATTTACCGACTGCAACTGAGCTACTGCTATCAGACACAAATTGCACATCTAGCACAGGGTTATTTTGGTTTTGTTTCAGAAATGTTCTTTTTTGGATGAAGAGGTATTAGCAGCTTCACAAACACTGTCAGCTAATCAAAAAATATCAGAGAAGCTCTCCATAGCTTAGCTGCTTTCTATCACTTGTTCAACTTGTTAAGGATGTGTGGAAATGAATAAATGCATTAATACACAGCATCCTGGCCTGGGTGACACCGTGCTGCATTTACCAGTCAAAGCTGCCTGACACTTTCAGCATTCCCTGACAGCAACCTGTTCACATGGAAATCAGCACAGGGTCTGCTTTTAAATGGTAATATTTTGCATTACAGTGCCTGACACTAATTTCTACCTAACCAATAAGTGATATTTTGTTTCCTTGCCTTACACAGATGTGCTATCACTTATTTACCTTCTGTTTATGCTTTGCCACTGATTTGTGCCACACAGTGCCTTTTCCTAAAAAAAAAAAAAAAAAAAAAAAAAAAAAAAAAAGCATACGTACGCACAAGACTACTCAGAAATTTCACCCCAGCTATGCTCTGCCTGATGTTAGCCAGGCAAATGAAAGATGCCCTTCTGGACTCAGAAAGACCTCCCTCCTGTTCCTCTACATTTGCCTTTTAAAGTCTCCTGACACACACCAAAATGTGACAGTGACAGAGACTGCTCCCGGCAGGGCATGAGCTGGGGGAAGCTGGGCGATACCCCATCCTACACCACACTGGGGGAGAACTCTGCTAGCATGGCTGCTACTGTGGAAATACTGAATATCAAAAGGGAAGTGTTTGCCATCAAGACAAAGAAACTAATAACGTGCCAGAAAACTGCTTTGTATAAAGACAAGCAAATTGCTCCCATACAAAATCGGATGCATATCCGAACATAACCTCTTCTGTGTTTTGGTATCTGAAACAGAGCAGCTGAGTGAAGAGAATTTAGGCAGCATTTTAAAAGAGAAAACCATGTGGTACAGGAATAAAAATGCAATAGACAATCTGCCTTCCATTGATACTGTGTTGATGCTATATAACTCTAGACCAGGAAAGAAGATGAAATAAGAAACAAATCTCCTTTTACACTCATTTCTTAACAGTAAATTCTACTAAAACTACCACTAGCAGAAAGAGAAGTACCTCTGTATTTACTCTCGTCTGCTTTTTGCTGGCACTCAAGACTTGTGTCACTTTCCTGTACCGGAGCATGTTACAGGACCGAAGTTCTGCTTTGAGGGCAGAACTTTTGGCATGAAACAGGGCTCGCATCCTGCTCCATGTCATGTCAAATTGAGGTGCTGGATTTATTCCAGCAGAAGAAACAGACAACAACAAAGCCTTTTTTTTAAGATACAACTGATATTAACAGAGCTCTGCTCTCATCCCAGAATAACACATTGCATAACGCATGGATATGTACTCTACCTTCTGATATGGTCCAAAAGATATGCCTCACTGTGTTGCAAGATTTATCTACGCATTAAAAAAAGAAGTCAGAGGAACTTAGTGTCACATTTTTAAGATTGATTCATGTGATCGATCAAGAACTTATGAATTTTATGATAAATTACCATTTAGTACAATTTTTCTGTGATCTTTGGGTAATGTTTAGTATATAAAATGAGATTTTTCAATAGTATGTTTTTTTTTCAATGATTTAATAGAAATTTCTTGCAGTTTTTCTTGCATTACAATTCCTTTTGAACTTCAATGGCAATATGATTTATCTTTATGTGGAAACTGCCAAGAGAGTTTCTTTGGACAGAGCGATATTTATGCTGTTATTCTACTGGTTCTTATTACATTCACATGCACATACATATTTAGCATTTTATATCATTGCATCTTTGTAATGCTAATTGTTCACTAAGAACAAAACACATCTCTGCTAACTTTCCCTTTTGGCTTTCCTGCATTAACATTGGGAAGAATTAACTTAAAATATCTGTGAAGCATCACATACACTTATGATACTCAGCAACTAATAAGCCAAATTCTAAAGTTTCTCCAAAGCTCAGAGTACTCCCACAATACTATGTTAGTGCACAACAGTCCTGAGGGACACCTCTCTCCAAGGTATAGGTTGATCCACCCGATTCTTTTTTTCTTATTCTCCTGGGAAGAGGTTGGAGCTCTGTGCCTCAGCAAGTACGAGTGCACTTCAGCTATTCACTCAGTGTACTTTGCAGTAGAAATCCTGGCACACACCTGAAAAATCAGCCTTCTGGGTTATTCTGCAGAGTAATTGATTCCCATCTGGGTTTACTCAGTCTTGAAGTCAACTCCTATTGAGTCTGAACTGCCTGAGTAGAAACTGATTCAGCCCAATAGGGATTACAAAAAAAAAAAAAAAAAAAAAAAAAAAAAAAGTGAAACCTCTCTTTAAGCAAAATATCAACATCACAGTAGCTTGGATTCTCCATTGCCCAGCATCTAATTTAGTCACCAGAAAAATGACCAAAACAAAAACCTAAAAAAACCCTGTGTTCACAAATACTATTAACTACTATAATGTCCTCAAGTTTCTCCAGCACTCCTTCTTGCGAGGCTCAAGGGCCAGCTTCCTTTTTAAATAGCTCTGGAAGATACAGTTTGAACCAGAGCAGGATTAGCCAGCTGCATAAGAAATCCCTGGAGAAGAGAGGGATGCACAGTGCTGCAGCACTCTGCCAGGCAATGAGTGCTGCTCCAGCCCATAGCACAAGCCAGGAAGGCTGCTGTCATCAACAGAAAAGCTTTAGAAAAATGAGCTGCAACAGTTTTACTTATGGGTGCCCACGTGCATTGCACATCCTACCTCTCTGATGGGCAATATATGGTAGAAGAGAGCATGTCCATGCATCTCCATTCCTTGGCATTACAGTCCTGGACTGAGAACCAGTGCAGTTGAGATGCTGCTCACATTTTCTTCTAACCTCCAGCAAGGAAGCAGAGCTGACAGCAGGGAGCAATAACTTCTAAAGACCACCACAGATGTTTGCTTCAGTGCCCACAAAACAAAGCCTCTGGGGAAGCCACTAGGGTGGTCTTAATCACAGCAGGATCCTCTCCAGGCACCAGAATTGCTCAGGTTTGCAATGACAGAAAAGGTGGCTAAAAGGTACAATATGCTCCTGTCCAGCCCTAGGCCACATGCTTCATCCTAGGACTCATGATTTAGACCCTTTGGGACCTGCCAGAGCTCGGCCATGCTGGTTGTGGAACACTGGGAAAAATACAGGCACAATGGGATTAATTTATTTTAACAAACTAAAACTGTATTGTGCTTTTGGAAAAAAATTCATAAATATTATGCTTCCATGGAGTAAAAACAATATGTACCAATACATTTTCTGTCCCAGCTTAGGAAGCTGGTTCCCAACTCCAAGATTACATAAATGTTTTACAGTTTTACATGTACATAATTCCTTCTTTCTTCTGATGTGTTTGCAGGTAAAGTCTTTACTGATGTGCCATAGTTCTTATATGTTTGCAATATATGTCTACCTGAACAGCAGCAAATTATAAAAGCAAATTCCATATAAGCTATCAGATTGCTGCAGGAAAAAAATAAAAATAAACACCAATCTCACATTTAAAACTGTTTTCCTGACTTTTTTTTTCTCCCCAAGATGCATATCATTAGTTGTGTAAAAGCTAAACCACCATATGAGGCATATTTTAAAGCCTCATATAAACAATGAAGCCTGTATGGCATCCTCAGAGCAAAGAATGTCCAAATATGGCTGAGAGTTAAGTACCCTGAGAATTAACTGCTCTTAATAAATTCACTGAAGTTTCTAAGTCAACATTTACCAAGGATTAGAAGTGAGAAATAAAGGAAAGAGAAAGTGATTCAACTCATTTTCCTGTACCATTATCTAAAGATGTTGTGTTATAAACATCCTCCATATCTTGAATGCTGGAGGCATCTGTTGAATCTTGGTCACTGACTACAATTCCTACTGAAGAAAGGCTAGAAATGAATGAGTGCATCTTTTTCGCATAAATATCCCTAATGTTAAAATAAGGTAGGTCATTACATTTCTCTTTGCGATCATTGTTGCATTGGTCTGGATCAATATCTTTTTGCTTTTGATAGTACTTAGAAAACTTATTGAAAATAATGGTGATTGGAAGTGCTACCACTAATATCCCACAGATAATGCATAGGGTGCCGAGCAGCTTTCCAGCAAGCGTGACTGGGTAAGTGTCCCCATAACCAACAGTGGTCATGCTGATGGTTGCCCACCACCAGCAAACAGGGATGCTGTGCAGTTCTGATGAGTCGTCATCCTTCTCCACTGAGTAGACAAGAACTGAAAAAATAGAAATCCCAACAGACAAAAACAAAAGGAGAAGTCCAACTTCCTGGTAGCTGTGTCTCAAAGTAGCACCTAAAGACCGCAGTCCTACAGAGTGCCTGGCCAGTTTCAGGATGCGAAATATCCTCATTAACCTCAGGATCTGAACCACTTTCCCCATGTTTTCAATATCTTCACTTTCTTCTTCCTTCGTGTCCACAGCTAAGGTGGCATAAAATGGGATAATAGAGACAAAATCAATGATATTCAGTGGTTTCTTCCAGAACTTCTTTTGACTTGGGGCAGTGATGAGTCTGATCACTAGCTCAGCAGTGAACCAGATGATGCACGCAATCTCCACAGCTTCCAGCACAGGGTCTTCAATCTCCCTGTCATTGGCATCCAGCCTCTGAAACTCGGGCATGCTGTGAATGCACATTGCCACGATTGACGCCAGGACAACACTTAGGGAGGACACGGCAATTAATTTGGCAGACAAGCAGTATGCAGGATTTTCCATTCTGACCCAGATCTTCTTTCTTATTTCACCAAAGCACAGATTATCAAACTTTTCCAACTCCTTATCAAATATGGATGATTCTTCATTAGAGGAGTCAATGCTTCTGTCATTGCTTTTCTGATCCCAGTCTTTCTCGGGACCTTCCTCTTTCCTTTCCTGGTACCGATTGCTGCAGCAGGAATCAATAAACAGCTCATTTATCCCCCAGTATTCTATTTCCTGGCAGAAGGAAAAGACACAAAGCTCCTCCATGACATGAAGTTTCCCAGTGTAGTAAAAATTCAGAACATATTGGAACAAGGAAGGGTTCCTGTCAAAGTAATATTCCTTATCTGCAACACTATAATCATCACATAGTTCCAGAATAGCCTCTTCTGAATGGCATTTGAGAAGTTTCCCAAGTCTGGTATGAGGAAACCGGAGCAAAGTGCTTTGATCCACTGATTGCTTAAAGCCACCCACATTCAAATTGATAAGTTCTGCATCTTTGCCAGGTCTGCGGAAAAATTCACCGTAAACCATTTTGAACAGAACAGTTCCACTGCTGGTGCCCAATGAGATTACATTGAACCTAAAAAGAACATAAGATATTATTAGAGCATTTAATTCTGTTTTGCTCTTGTGACACATTCTTTTTTTCCATCTCCAGTTATTGTGTAATGCTGTAACAACAACAACAACAAAATGAAATGATGTATATCATTATTTAGAATTTCACAGAAGTAGGTTTAAATTAATTTGACAGTTTAACTCAGCTTTACTAAAATTTGAGAACTATAGATTCTGTTTTAGCTCTCCTTAATTTTTCTAGTGTGCAGGAAGAATGCCTAATTTATCGATAAATCAGTCTCTGTATTACTATCACATTGAAATTAATACTTAATAGATACTGCAATGAAGCTGGAAATCTTTGGTTTAAAGAGAGAAAACTTGATAATCCATCAAAACATTTAGGACAAAGCTTAAGAGCAAGTATCTCAATTATGGTGTCGGGAGAGCTGTATTGATTTATATGAACTGGCAATTTATAATCCACTACTTTCAGCATTATCTGCATGAGTGAGAACTGCAATTACTTCCATTGTAATACCAATTCATTTCTTTCTGGAGTCATCCACAGAAAAGCATTCTGTATTCTTGAAAACATGTCAAATGTGCATTTGAAGCTTTCCAATTCATGACTTCAGAGTTTTGCCTAATGCGTATTTGGACATCTGCACTCCCTCAAGGTACTTGCTCGCTGGTTTCCTACTCACCTGGAGTGTCCCAACCCTCTCACGACCTTGGTCAGTTCCAGAAGCTCTTCCTATTCTGCCACGGCATGGATACAACCACTAAGGTAGTGCTGAGAAGCTGGTGTTGAATTGTCATTTCTAGAAACAGAAGCTTCCAGAAAAGGAACTTCCACAAAAATTTTGCCTTAGCAAATAACTGTGGATACCTGCAGATAGACAGAAGGACATTTCAATGCTTCCACATTTTCCTGTAAATTAAACTATTCAGCTGAAACTGAATTTCAAAAAGGCAGATATAGTTACCAGAAAAAGTTAAATTTTTCAGGGGAATTTAGCTCTTGCTTTCCTTCTAAGAAACCATTGTCTTCAAGCCAAAACTGGCAGTTCTAATGCTTTTCATGAAATTATATATCACTTCTGATCATGAGGAGAGCAGAATTTTTTGATCTCTGACACTTAAACATTAATTGATGTATACTAAGCTAATTGATTCCAATTTAATAGGCAAGTCAATTAATTTTAATTGTAGCAAGAGAGCATTGTAATCCTCCAGTGCTACTGGATGGATTCAGATATAAAAATATTGTTCTAGTGCTCTTTAATGGCATAGACAAGTTACTCAAGGAACAGACAATATTTTCTATACTTGTCTATTTTTCAGTACCTCCTACAATAGTACCAACTCTGATTCAGAGTCGGGATCTGTTAGAGTTTGAATATTTTCTGCTGCTCTTCAAGGTCTCCTGACTCAGTTAATGAAGGTCACTAGAGTTATATCTATTTCCCAGTTCACAGTGTGTGCAACATGGTTACGTCCCTGCTGTACATCAACATGAGACAGGAGCATCAGTGCTTCTGTATATAAAAGAAACCTGGGCACTTTCTCAAACAGGAGTCACTGTAAATGGCTGGGACACCAGCCCTGAAGTGAGTCCTACTTCACAGTACCAGTAGGAAGAAAAAAAAAAAAAAAAAAAGTCTGCAATCTTTATTCATTGTCAACTAAAAGAATTCAGCTTTCATTCTGCCTTGGGCACTTGTATTAATAGACTAGTTCCTCAGAGCCATCTAGCCTCACTCCATCAATCCATAAAGATATCAAGTGTTTTCTTGCTGTAGCTCCAAATAAAAGAGTCAAAAGAGTCTTGCGGAGAAGGGAAGACTTGACTGAAATGAACTGACTGACCTCTTGGTACGAAACAACTGCGAATAAAGTGAACAGAGATAAGCCTGCATCTCTGCTACTGTCAGCTACAGCTTCATCAGTCATCCCAAGTAACTTGTTATGCAATTCTTCGGCACTTCTGTCTAACACAGAACTGACTTCCCCCATATTTTTAAAACCGACTGACTTTAAACTGGATGCATTGTGGAGATGGAGCCATTTTCCAGCTCATTTTCAAGTCTATCACCCCAAGTGGGTGACACCCCCACAAGGCTGCTTGCTTCAGAGGGAGGGATCCACTCCGCTGCAGAACTCCCAATACCCTTTTACTGCAGCAGGACCTAAATGGAGGTCTCATCCTGCTCTACCATAGGGTCAACCTTCATGCACAATGCTGTCCTTGTCACTTGTTGACTGTAGCAAAAGACAGAAATGGGAAAAACTCTACAAAACTGGGCTCAAACTTCTTATTAAATGCCAAGGAGAGGGGAAGGAAATTGAGATATAGATCCATGCTCGGAGGGAAAGCACCAAACTGCTCTGAAAAGTCTACCAGCCAGAAGCTGAATCTCTTCGGGACTGTTCTGTAGTATCTGTAAGATGCAATGATGTATTTGCTCTGTGGTGCTGAACACCTGTTATTCAGAACAGTAACTCCCTGCAACTGCCATGAAGGAAAGAACTTCTCTTGTCTTCTTGCCACTCCGGTGCCTTCCAGCGAGAGTGAGAACAGAGAAAATAGACCACCAGGAGCTCAATGTTTTAGTGAATAAGTGAAGACATCCAGGGTTTTACTGCAGATCCACTTCTCTGTTTAGGGGAATGTTACAAAGGACATTCTGAGCCATGAATTTCTCGTTCCCTTTACCTTTAACCTCCCTACATGCAATTTTATTGTTGTTTTTCTATAGTTGTTGTTTCTTTGGTGTTGTTTGTTGGTGGTGGTGTTGTTTCTTTTTTGTTTGTTTAAGATTGCCACAAATATCAATACAGATCTATTCAGTACTGTTCTCTTTTCAGTATTTCCCTTGCATAGTTCCTCATGCAAATAGGAACACAGAGTGTAATGCTACAAGCATGTATTTACTAATTTTTGTTCAGAAGACTCTTTCAAACCAAAGCTACTGAACATCTCACAGTTATCTTCTTGTGTGCAACAACTACTGACACCTATAAGACTTCAACAACCAGGCCCTGAAGATGGTGCAGATAAATATATTCCCTGGTAATTAGTTCTGAAAATACATATCTGTATCCAGAGTGAGATTTATTTATGTAGTCAAAGAAACTGTTATTTATGAAAATGGAAAAGAGTACTACTTCTTTTTTTTTTTTGGCCACACTACAAACTCCTTTAAACAACTTATCTGAA